>NW_024070205.1:32982347-33266691 GCF_014754425.2 Oryx dammah | reverse complement strand
AGTTCGGGAGGAAGATGCTGAGTTCGGGAGGAAGATGCTGAGTTCGGTACTGATCAGGGTTCTTGGCCTTTCCCGATCAATAGAAACTGATCAGAGACCAGACGGGAAATCCAGGCAAAGCTTTATTGTGGTTTTGGCTGGTTGCAGGGGAGTGAGAACAAGCAACAATTTCTCTTGCTTGTTCCCCAAGGACCGGGTGAGCTGGTTCATTTTATGGGGTGAGGGTCAGAGCAGGTCTAGGGGTTGGGCTGGAGGAGTGGCTTAGGTGGTTTGCTCACCCCTTGGTGGTGGTGTGTGCAAGGGGCGTGGGTAGTACCCTGTTTTTGCTCCTGGCGTTTTGCAAGTGGCAGTTGGGTGTTTGGTCTTTTTGTATCTTGTCTATAATTTGCCCCAACTGCACATGCATGCAGCTGTTTTTTAGTCCCTTATAGTTTCTTTGTATTTTGTTGCTGGAGGAGAGGTGTGTCCAGATGCAAGCACTGCAGCCAAGGGTCTCAGGTCCCAGGTCCAGGCCCCAGCCTTCTCACGACCATGTTCCATCTCACACCTGCTGCCTTCAGGTGGCTTCTCCCCAACATCCTCAGGGAGGTTGGGAATCTGGGGTGGAGGTGGGTGTGGCTGCTGCCCTGAGTCTGGGCTGTCAGTCTGACTTTGGTTGATGCTACTGGGCTCTTGGGGTGGAAAGTGCTGTTCCCGGGCTCCCATCTTACCTGCTGTTGTCACGTGCCCAGGGGCCTCTGGTTGGGAAATGGCCTTCCTGGGGGTACTGATATGTCTTCTGCCAGGGAATGAGCCAGTGTCTCTGGAGCTGCCATAAGTGGGTAGATCATGAGTCTTGTTGCCCAGCTGAGCAGGAAGGTCAGGACCTGACCAGGACCCACTCCGAGTTCCACTTTATTCTTGTTTCCTTTTGAATAATGGACGAAAGTGGTTTCTTTAAAATACCACTGACTCAAGCCTTGAAACCATATTTGTGAAAATGGCTTTGTCTGAAGGTGGAGGCTAATTCTGGGGAGGGGCATCCTAACATTGTCCTCCCTTTCATCTGGCCAGTGATAGAGACAGTGAAAGAAGGTACAGCATGAAACATTTGGCCTGGGTAATTTCCTAGTTACATATAAGCTACATACATAGAACATACAATGAGGAGCTGAAACTTTGCTGGAGAAAATGTGTGCTAAAACCCTAAATAGAATGTGCATGTATATTCTTCATTATTTTATGAAGTGTCTCATTACTAACACAAAGTACCATTCCTGGTGTTTTATTTATGGATCTGGGTGGATGTTAAAGTGCAGAGTGTTTGAAAACCTGCAGAAGATGTGGTACATGTATACAATGGAATATTACTCAGTCAGTAAAAGGAATGAAATTAGGTCATTTGTAGAGATGTGGATGGACCTAGAGTCTCTCATACAGAGTGCAGTAAGTCAGAAAGAAAAACAAATATTGTATATTAATGCATATATGTGGAATCTAGAAGAAAGGTTCAGATGAACCTATTTGCAAAGCAGAAATAGAGAGACCAGAGAGTGGTCCTGTGGACACAGGCTAGGGGAGGGAGGGTGGGGCAAACCGGGAGAGTGGCATTGACATGTAGAGGCCACCATGTGTAAAATACACAGCTGGTGGGGACTTGCTGTAAAGCACAGGGAGCTCAGCTCTGTGTGAGCTCTGTGATGATCTGGAGGTGTGGGATGGGGCGAGGGGAGGGAGGCTCTAGAGGGAAGGGGTACTTGTATACGTGTAGCTGGTTCACTTTGTTGTACAGCAGAGACTAACAAGACATTGTAAAGAAACTATGTCCCTCGAAAGGAAGAAAAGGAAACCCGTATAAAGACCTTGTGAAAGAGGAGGAATCATAAAGGCAGCGCTGGTCTCCAGGAGGGTCCTGGTTACGCTGGGGTGGGGGCGGGGAGGGTCTCAGAATCAGAGGCTGGCTTCCCTGCCCACTCTGAGCCACCGACGTGGTGCCACATCCTCCTCTGTGGTGGGCCTTCTTCTTGTGCTGACCCCCCGCCTTGCTGAGCTGCCCTGTGGTGTGATTTTCCCGGGAAAGCACTGTTGATTCCCCCACCCATGTGGGTTTGGTGACAACCTATGACCCATGTGCTTTGCTTCCATTCCAGGCAGCTTCACTCACCTCCTTGTCCAGCCTGGCATGTATGCACATGGTTCGCTGGGCTGTCTGGAACCCCTCGCTGGAAGCCGGCTCCGGGCGGGTGATGTTACCTCTCCAGGGTGGCATCCAGTCCAACCCTTCACACTGTCTGGTCTATAAGGTACCCCCAGCCAGCATGAGCTCCGAAGAGGTAAATGTTAGAGACCCCATAAGTGTGATTGCTTTCTACATGCTTCTAGCAAGTTCATGCGTTTTCAACAGCAGAGCTGACAACGTTTGTCGATGTTTCATGAGCAGTATTTTTTCAGGTCACAGATTTGCCCTTAAAAAAATAAGTATGATTGCTGAGTCATAATCAGAAACACACATTACCATATGCAATATAGATAGCCAGTGGCAATTTGCTGTAGGACACAGGGAGCTCAAACCTGGTGCTCTGTGACAACCTAGAGGGGTGGGATGGAATGGGAGGTGGGAGAAGGGGTTCAAGAGAGAGGGGACATATGTATACCTATAGCTGATTGTATGTATGGCAGAAAACAACACAGTATTGTAAAGCAGTTATCCTTTGATTAAAAACAAATTTAAAAAAATGACTAAAAAATGATGGCAAGATAAAGAAAAAAAATTAAAAAAGAAAAAAATATAAGTGTGACTGCTGAATTATAATCAGTTTTGTGGGCTTCCCTGGTGGCTCAGAGGTTAAAGCATCTGCCTGCAATGCTGGAGACCTGGGTTCGATCTCTGGGTTGGGAAGATCCCCTGGAGAAGGAAATGGCAATCCACTCCAGTATTCTTGTCCAGAGAATCCCATGGATAGAGGAGCCTGGTGGGCTACAGTCCACGGGTCGCAAAGAGTTGGACATGACTGAGCGACTTCACTTTCACTTTGACCTCCCTGAAGGTGGTGTTTTTTCTGGGGTCTTATTGTGCCCATGCTTATGTATCCATTTCTCAAGGTGGCCTGTGCCTCTTATTTTTACACAGAGAGCCACGAGATCCACTTCTGTGCTTTTTAAAATGCCCTATTTTTTTAAAAAAATTATTTTTTATTGAAATATAGTTTAATTACAATGTTGTATTAATTACTGCCATACAGCAAAGTGACTTGGTTACACATATATATACATTGTTTTGCACATTCTTTTCCACTATGGTTTATCACAGAATATTGAATATAGTCGGAGAAGGCAATGGCACCCCACTCCAGTACTCTTGCCTAGAAAATCCCATGGCTGGAGGAGCCTGGTAGGCTGCAGTCCATGGGGTCGCTAGGAGTCAGACACGGCTGAGCAACTTCGCTTTCACTTTTCACTTTCATGCATTGGAGAAGGAAATGGCAACCCACTCCAGTGTTCTTGCCAGGAGAATCCTAGGGAGCCTGGTGGGCTGCTGTCTATGGGGTCGCACAGGGTCGGACACGACTGAAGTGACTTAGCAACAGCAGCAGCACTGAATATAGTTCCCTGTGCTACTCAGTAGGACCTTGTTGTTTATCCATTTTGTAGGTATCAGTCGCATCTGCTAACCCTAAACTCCCGGTCCTTCCCTCCGCCCATCCCCCACCAATCACAAGTCTGTTCTCTGTTTTGTGATTCTGTTTCATAGATAAGCTCATTTGTGTCATATTTTAGATTCCACATGTAAGTGATATCATGTGGTATTAGTCTTACTCTTTCTGTCTTCCTTGACTTACTATGATAATCTCTAGTTGCAGCCATGTGGTCGCAAATGGCGTTATTTCATTCTTTTTCAGGCCTGAGTCCTGTTCCACTGTGTATATGTGCCACACCGTCTTTATCCACACCTCTATGGTTGGACATTTAGGTTGTTTCTGTGTCCGGGCTATTGTGAATAGTGCTGCTAAGAACATAGGGATACATGTATCTTTTGGAATTACAGTTTTCTCCATATGTTTGCCCAGGAGTGGAAGTGCTGGATCATATAGTAATTCTATTTTCAGCTTTCTGAGGCACCTCTGTACTGTTTTCCACAGTGGCTCCATCAGCTTTCATTCCCACCAGCAGTAGAGGAGGGTTCCCTTATAAACAAGCCCTCTTGAAATGTTTGCACATTGGAAGGTGCGTCTCGTGTGCACAAGGCTGGAGTGGGAGCTGGGCACTTGGCATCCCCCTGGCTGGTCTTTGTGGCTCATCACTTATGCTCACTCGACCTCGACTCTCTCTAGCTGTGTCCAGAGGGGAGGGACCACAGCAGAACTTATATAAATCCATTTTGAAATGAAACTTTCTCTGATCCCCACTGTAGAAAGTAAACAGAAGTGGGGCAGGGCCCGTGGAAGCGTGTTTGTGTGTGGCTGTCACCCCATGGGCTCCCCTGGCCTGTTGGCAGTCCTGCAGGGTGGGGAGCAGGGACCCCGGGACACAGATGCTGGGTGACATCCCTGCTCTGGCTGACGTCTGGGTCCTTCTGACACTAATGGGTCATGGCAGGGTTTCTGCCTGGGTGTGTGTTTTATTCTTCTGCTGACATTCCTGAGATATGCCTGTCCTGTCTCAGCAGATCAAATGGGAGCTTTCTAGGACTCAATTGGCTCATTTTTCTTGGGTAAAGGACCATACCTGTTATTTCAGTATGTCATTCTTGTGCTGACTCCAGTGACAAGCATCATATTCAGTGTTATTATTTATCATGTGGATAATGCCTTGGGGACCTGAATCAGCGAGCAGCTGATCATGCAGCTTCTCTTATTATAAGGAATGTCCCTCATTACAGGACTACCTTTTGCTGCATTCCCACATGGTCTGGTTTCAGCCCTTATTATAAACTTGCCATTAGAAATCCTGAAGCTACTGCCATATTCTCATTCTCTTTTGCTGTGTATGTACCTATGTGAATAAATCCTTATTCTGTTTACTTTTAGCCTTCTCATGTCACTACATTTCCTTTGCTTTTTAAGTGTGTAAACTATATTGGAACATAAGTGTTGTGAAGGTTGGACTATCTCAAGGTCACAAATGTATCAAATACCATCACCTTCCATGAGGAATATAAGTGATCTTCGTTTTCTGAATATTGAGCTTTAAGCCAACTTTTTCGCTCTCCTCTTTCACTTTCATCGAGAGGCTTTTTAGTTCCTCTTCACTTTCTGCCATAAGGGTGGTGTCATCTGCATATCTGAGGTTATTGATATTTCTCCCAGCAATCTTGATTCCAGCTTGTGCTTCTTCCAACCCAGCGTTTCTCATGATGTACTCTGCGTAGAAGTTAAATAAGCAGGGTGACAATATACAGCCTTGACATAATCCTTTTCCTATTTGGAACCAGTCTGTTGTTCCATGTCCAGTTCTAACTGTTGCTTCCTTACCTGCATATAGGTTTCTCAAGAGGCAGATCAGGTGATATTCCCATCTCTTGAAGAATTTTCCACAGTTTATTGTGATCCACACAGTCAAAGGCTTTGGCATAGTCAAGAAAGCAGAAATAGATGTTTTTCTGGAACTCTCCTCTTGCTTTTTCCATGATCCAGCAGATGTTGGCAATTTAATCTCTGGTTCCTCTGCCTTTTCTAAAACCAGCTTGGACATCTGGAAGTTCATGGTTCACATATTGCTGAAGCCTGGCGTGGAGAATTTTGAGTATTACTTTACTAGCATGTGAGATGAGTGCAGTGTGTGCGGTAATTTGAGCATTCTTTGGCATTGCCTTTCTTTGGGATTGGAATGAAAACTGACCTTTTCCAGTCCTGTGGTCACTGCTGAGTTTTCCAAATTTGCTGGCATATTGAGTGCAGCACTTTCACAGCACCATCTTTCAGGATTTTAAATAGCTCAGCTGGAATTCCATCACCTCCACTAGCTTTGTTCGTAGTGCTGCTTTCTAAGGCCCACTTGACTTCACATTCCAGGATGTCTGGCTCTAGGTGAGTGATCACACCATCGTGATTATCTGGGCTGTGAAATCTTTTTTGTACAGTTCTTCCGTGTATTCTTGCCACCTCTTCTTAATGTCTTCTGCTTCTGTTAGGTCCACACCATTTCTGTCCTTTATCGAGCCCATCTTTGCATGAAATGTTCCCTTGGTATCTCTAATTTTCTTGAAGAGATCTCTAGTCTTTCCCATTCTGTTGTTTTCCTCTATTTCTTTGCATTGATCGCTGAAGAAGGCTTTCTTATCACTTCTTGCTATTGTTTGGAACTCTTCATTCAGATGTTTATATTTTCCCTTTTCCCCTTTGCTTTTTGCTCCTCTTCTTTTCACAGCTATTTGTAAGCCCTCCCAAGACAGCCATTTTGCTTTTTTGCATTTCTTTTCCATGGGGATGGTCTTGATTCCTGTCTCCTGTACAATGTCACGAACCTCAGTCCATAGTTCATTAGGCACTCTGTCTATCAGATCTAGTCCCTTAAATCTATTTCTCACTTCCACTGTATAATCATAAGGGATTTGATTTAGGTCATACCTGAATGGTCTAGTGGTTTTCCCTACTTTCTTCAATTTAAGTCTGAATTTGGCCATAAGGAGTTCATGATCAGAGCCGCAGTCATCTCTCGGTCTTGTTTTTGTTGACTGTATAGAGCTTCTCCATCTTTGGCTGCAAAGAATATAATCAATCTGATTTTGGTGTTGACTATCTGGTGATGTCCATGTGTAGAGAGCCCAGATGTTCATAGACTTGGCTGAATGTGTTCTTCTGCGGGCAGAATTGCCCCCAGTTGAGGACCACTACTGTAAACAGATATTATTAACTAAACTAATAAACTGCCACTGATCACAAATTCTGTTCATTCTCCTGCTTTCTAAAGGCGCTGTTTTGCGTCTTCCTGTTTCTCGTCTCCTGTAGCAGTGCATTACCACATCAGAAGGGTGGACTCCTAGGTAAGCCTGATCTCTGCCTGGGCACCAGTCAATTCTTTATCTTATTCATTCACTCAGTGAATTTTTACTGAGCACCTATATCTACTCTAGGAAAACTCTCTAATCCTGTGGAATTTACAGTTGAGCAGGACTGACAGATATTAATTTAAAAAAAGATACATATTATAAACATCCCATAATTTTTTTACTAAGTAAATTTTGGGGTTTATGTTATTAAGATTATTTCAGTGTTATTTACTGTGAAGGTAAATAGTATATTATGTTTATGTTTTCCATCTTAAACAGCTCCTGTATTCTTCCCTCAAGCAAATAGTTGTGTTTTAAAAAGTTAATATCTCCAGAGGTAGCCAGTTTAAACTCTTAGCTGTGGCATATGGCATTTACCTTGTTTTCTACATGATATGTTTCTACTGCTATTTCTTAGTTTGTCAATTTTAGAAATTGTATAGTGACTTATAATAATGATAGATGAGAACATAAGCTCTTTTATACCCTCTTGCACTGAAAAAGCAACCACACTCTGCCGTCTCCCCACTTCCTTGCACTGCTTGACCTTGCATTCAGGTACCGTTGCCAGACGCTTGCAGCCCAGTAGGGTCTTACCAGAGGATTGGAAGGGGAACCCTTGAGAATTGAAAAGAACTAGTGGGATCTGGAGTCCCTTGGACTGCAAAGAGATCAAACCAGTCAATCCCAAAGGAAATCAACTTGAACGTTCATTGGAAGGACTGATGCTGAAGCTGAAGCTCTAATACTTTGGCCACCTGATGTGAAGAGCCAACGCATTGGAGAAGACCCTGATGCTGGGAAAGATTGAGGGCAAAAGGAGAAGGGAGTGGCATAGGATGAGATGGTTAGATAGCACCGCCAACTCAATGGACAGGAATTTGAGCAGACTCTGGGAGATAGTGAAAGACGGGGAAGGCTGGTGTGCTGCAGTCCATGGGGTTGCAAAGAGTTGAACATGACTTAGTGACTGAACAACAGCAACAACAAGGGGGACCTGGAGAGGGAGGATCTTGGAAAGTCCCCTGTAAAGTTGTTTAAGAAATGCTAAGTTAACCCCCAGCTTCATGTGCCTGAATCTGACCCTGCCTGAATCTGACCCTAACAACGTATGGCAGACTTTGAGAACTGGACTGTGGACAGAGCTGCCCCAGCATGTGTCATGGCTAGGAGAGGACTGAGGAGCCCTGCCCAGGCTTTGAGAATGTAACTGATGTTGAAACCACCAACCACAGGAGGCTGCTTGGAAACTGGGGCTTGAACCCAGCTGGGTTGATTTCTGACCCAGCAAAAATATCAACATTCTCCATAAACTTTAAAAGAGGTTCTTATCATGTGATATTTAAAAGAGAATCTTATAAAGTGATATTCAGAATGTCCATGATACAGTGTATACTTAATTGACAAACAAAGGACCAGGAAAACCTCAACTTGCAGGTGAAAGACATTCAACAAGCAGTGATACTGAGATGACACAAATGTTGGAATTATCAGACAAAGCCTTTAAAACAGGCATTATAAAAATAATCCAATAAATAAGAGCAAACACTTTTGAAGCAAAGGGAAAGATAAAGATAAAAAGTCTCAGCAAAGAGGTAGATAAAGAAGAAGCAAATGGAAAGTTTAGAACTGAAAAGTAAAATTGCCAAAATAAAGTACTCACTAGGTGAACTCAATAGCAGAATGAGTATGACAGAAGGATCAATGAATTTGAAGATGAATCAGTGGAATTTATTCAACTTGAACCACAGAATGTTGATTGGAGGAGAGTGGACGAAGCCTCAGGGACCTGTGGGGCAGGACCACAAAGGCTAACACCCATGTCATCAGAGTCCCAGTAGGAGGGAAAGAGTGCAGTGCAGAAAAAAATGTCTGAAGAAATGATGGCTGAAAACTCAGATTCGGCAAAAGACTTAAGCTTACAGATCAAAGAGGTCCAAAACCCAGAGATAAATGCAAAGAAATCCACACTCGGACACATCACAATCAAGCTGCTGAAAAAGACAAAGTCTTGAAGACAGCAGCAGACAAATGATGCATTACTTATAGAGAAACAATAGTTTGAATATTGTGGGTTCCTTGCAGGAACCATGGAGGCAGAAGGAAATGGAACAACATGTTAAATACACTAACAGAAAGACCCCAGAACTCAGGATTCTAGTCCAGCAACCGTCCTGCAGGAATGAAGGTGAAATAAAGACATCCTCAGATGAACTAAAACTGAGAGAATTCATTGGCAGGTAGAGATGCTCTAAGAGAATTGCTAAAGGAATTTCTTCAGAGAGAAGAGAAATTATACCAGATGGAAACTTGGTACATCAGGAATGAAGAAAGAGCAACAAAAATGATGGATAGAATACACTATTCTCCTTCTTTTGAGTTCTTTAAAATGGGTTTGATGGCCGAAGCAAAAATCATAACCGTGCCTATTAGGGTTTTTAAGGTATGTAGGTATAATAGGTAAGATAGCTATAAAATAAAGGGGACTATAAAGAGACCTGTAGGGTGATAAGGTTTCTACATTCCACTTGAAGTAATAAAATATAGATTTTTGAGTAGATTGTGAAAAAGTTATTTACATTGTAAACCCTAGAGCAGTCACTAAAAATAAGCTGCCAAGAGATAGTAAGATAGATGGAATATTATCTATCAGTAGATAGATAAAATGGAATAATTCAAAATAAGGCAGGAAAGGGAAACAGGAATGAGAAACAGAAGGAACAAATCATAATAAAATGACGGTCCTGAACCCAGACCTACCAATAGTTACATGAAGTGTAAATAGTCTGAACACACCAACTTCAAGACAGAAATTTTCAGGTGACATGAAAATCTCAAGGTCCAACTATGTGCTGTCTGTCAAGAACTCACTTCAAAAGCAAAAGGATGGAAAAATACTGTGTGCAAACATGAATCAAAAGAAAACTTGAGTAGCTATATTAATACCAGGCAAAGTAGACTTCAGAGCAAAGGAAATTTCTAGGAATTAAGGGGGATGTCACCTGTGATAAAAGAGTCAATTCACCACAAAGACATATAAACCCAAAAATGTATGTATCTAACACAGAGGTTCAAAATGCAAAGAGCTAATAGAATGGAAAGAAGAAATAGACATATTCACAGTTGCATTTGGAGATTTTAGCACTCCTCTTAGATTAAACTATAAGCACACTGATAGAAAATCACCAGTATATAGAACTGAGCAATATTATGAAGCATTTGGATCTAAATGACCTTCATAGAACAGTCCACCCAACAATGGCAGGATATATTCTCTTCATATTCTCTTCAAGTGCACATGGAACATTTACCAAGAAAGACCATAGCCTGGATCAGAAAACAAATTTTAGGAATTTTAAAAGAATTTAAATTACATGAGGTATTTTCTCTGGTCACAATGGAATTAAACTAGAAGCCAATAACAAAGATAGCATAAACAATTATAAACACTTAAATTTCTAAATAATCCATAAGTTAGAGAGGAAGCCTTAAGAAAATATAAAAGATACTTTGAACAAAAGTGAAAATACGACATATCAAAATTTGTAGGTTGCAGCTCAAGTGTATTTACAGTGAATTTATAGCATTAAGTGCTTATATAAGAACAGAAAAAGGTCTCAAATCAATAATCTGATCATCCACTTTTAGAAACTAGAAAAAGAAGCAGAAAATAAACCTAAGGCAAGTAAAAGAAAAATCAATAATAAATATAAGTGCAGAAACCAATATAACTGAAAACAGAAAAACAATAGAGGAAAAACTAGAGAAAGCCGGTAAAGTAAAAAACTGACTCTTTGACAAGCCTCTAACAAGAAAAGAGAGAACACAAATGACTAATAATAGGCCCGGAAGAAAGGATAACCACCACAGACCACACAGGTATGGGAAGGATGTTAGGGGAAATACTATAAATTTGAAAATTTAGATGAAATGAACCAGTTTGTCTTAAACAACAAACCATCCAAACTTACCCAAGATGAAGTATATAACTTGAATAGTCCTATAACTTTATAGATAATGAAGTCATCATTAAATTTTTTTGATAAATATCCAGGCCTGTGCACTATAATATATAATATAGAGGTCTTCCTTGGTGGCTCAGATGGTAAAAAATCTACCTGAAACGTGAGAGACCTGGGTTCAATCCCTGGGTTGTGAAGATCTGGAAAAGGGAATGGCAACCAGCTCCAGTATTCTTGCTTGGAGAATTCCATGGACAGAGGGTCGAAAAGAGTTGGACACTACTGAGTGGCTTTCACTTTCATTCACTATAAATTGTACTAAACATTTAAAGGAAAAACAATACCAATTGTATAGAGTCTCTTCTTGAAAATAAGATAGGTGGGAACAATTCCAAATTTATGTAACAAGGCCTTCATTATCCTGATATCAAAACCAGAAAAAGACAGTATACGAAAAGAAAATCATGGATGTGTATTCCTCATGACCTCAGATGCAAAATGCTCAACAAAATATTAGTAAATTGAATCCAACAGTATGAGTGAGTGAAGTCGCTCAGTCGTGTCCGACTCTTTGCCACCCCATGGACTGTAGCCTACCAGGCTCCTCCATCCATGGGATTTTCCAGGCAAGAGTACTGGAGTGGGTTGCCATTTCTTTCTCCAGGAGATCTTCCCGACCCAGGGACTGAACCCAGGTCTCCCACATTGTAGGCAGACGCTTTACCATCTGAGCCACCAGGGAAGCCCATCCAACAGTATAGAAGAAGAATACACCATGACCAGTAATACAGCCTGGCTTATCCCAGGGATGCAAGGCTATTTCTATTGGAAAATGTAATCCACTCTAACAGCCTAAAGAAGGAAAACCGTGTGAATAATAACAACTGATGCAGGCAAAGCATTTGACAAAATTCAACATCCATTTATGACAAAAACTGAGCAAATAGAAACAAAGAGGAACTTCCTCAGCTTGATCAAGAGTATCTACAAAAATTCTTTAGCTAGCATCATGCTTAATGGTGAAAAATTGAATGCTTTCTCTCTTACTTAGGTCAGGAACAAGTGAAGAATGCCCACTCATAGTATTCAGCATCTTATTTGACATTGCGTGGGAAGTTCTAGCTGGTAAAATAGAGGGATAAAACAAACAAACAAACAAAAAAAACCCATAGAGATTGGAAAGGAAGGAACAAAACTCTTATGTGCAAACAGTATGATTTTCTGTGTAGGAAATCTTGAAGAATTTATCAAAAACTCCCAGAATAAACAGTAAGTTTAGGGAGATTGTAGTATACAGCAGGAGGTCAAATGGAAAATCAGTCACATTTCTTTATACTAACAAAATATATACAATTTGGAAGCAAAACCTAAAAAGCAGTATTATTTACAAAGCACCCCCACCTCAATGAAATAAATCTGGCAAAATATGTACAGGATTTGTGTGTCGAAAATGATGAAACATTCCTTTTGCTGCATGTCATTATTCTCATTGATTACTCTTAGGTGAATCAAAGAAGACCTAAATATAATGGAGGGTCTTCTTAATGGATTGGAAGACTCACATGATAAAGATACAAATTCTTCCCAAATTGATCTATAGCTCTAATAAAATTTCAGTCAAAATCCTTACATGATCTTTTAATAGAGACAAGCTGATTCTATTAATTTTTGGCTGCACTGAGTCTTTGTTGCTGCACGAGGGCCTTCTCTAGTTGCGGTGAGCAGGGGCTACTTTTTAGCTTCAGGGTGTGGGCTCAGCAATTGTGATGCGTGGACTTAGTTGCCCATTGGCACGTGGGATCTTCCTGGACCAAGGATGATCGAACCCATGTCCTCCGCATCGGCAGGTGGATTCTTAACCACTAGACCACCAGGTAAGTCCCTGATTCACAACTTTATATAGAAAAGCAAAGGAATTAAAAGGGTGAAAACAATTTTGAAAAGAACAGTTAAGTTGGAGGATTCATGCTACACAATTTTAACACTTTCATTAAAGCTATGATAATCAAGATAAAGTGCTGTTGGTAAAAGCATTGGCACATAGACTAATTGAACGGAATACAGAGTTCAGAAGTAAGTCACAGATTAGCAGTTTCCTGTAAAGTGTAGTGTACATGCACCATATGACCCAGCAATCCTACTCTCAGAGAAATGAAAACTTATGTCCATGCAGAAACATGTTCACCAGTGTTCCCGGCGGCTCTATTTATAACCACTCAAGCTGGAAACAGCCCATATGTTCTAAGTGGGTGAATGGATAAGTACGCTGAGGCACATGGTACGATAGAAGACTGCTTGGTAATGAAAAAGAACGGCTGTGCGTACACACTGCTGCACAGATGAGTCTCATCCTCCTACCAGGGAGTGAAAGAAGCCAGTCTCAATGGTTCTGTAGCATGAGACCCCATTTGTAGGACCGAAGACAGGGGTGGAGGGCAGTTTGGTGATTGTTGGATGTGGGTATGCGCAGGATGGCCGAGCGTTTTAGGTGGTGGGGCTGCTCTGGATCTGGTGCTGGTGGTGGTTACATGTGTTTAAACTCAAAATAGGAAAAGTCAGCATAACATAGGTTAAGTAAAAATGCTTTCAAACTGGAGCAATGTTGTTGGTTTCCGCTTGGCTGAGCGTAATCCACACGGATTGTTTTAGGACTGGGCGAGTGTTCCTGGTTGGATTCTTCTGACCACACAGTGCTGATGGAGGGAGCATAGCCATCACTTCTCTCGTTGTGGCCCATCACAGGTGAAGCAGGTGGAGTCAGGGACGGTCCAGTTCCAGTACTCGCTGAGCCCTGAAGAACACCCAGACACACCCACAGGGAATGCAAGCGGCCCCAAGGCAGAGCGGCGGTCTTTTAGGAAGCCACCCGCGTCCCCCTCAAGTAAGTGTGTGCTGAGAGCTGAGTCTTCAAGCTCATGGCACAGCTCCATGTGTGCCCAGGTAAATGACATTTATCAGATACTTGCTGTAAATTGCTTTAACTGGAATCAGTTGACTGAGTTTTTGCTGACTACAGAGGTATAGAATTGGACAGTGATAAAGCCTGGCCCAACACTTGGTGCTTTAGCCATGAGTTAGCTCCCTGACTGAAGGCTTTGAACGGTCTGTTGGTGACACTTAAAGGGGCATCTCTCGTGGGTGTCCTGCAGACACAGGGCTCAAGAATCAAAGGCTGGCTGACAGCCACGGACTGCCAGCTTTATGGTTGTCGTTCAGTTGCTAAGTCATATCAGTTGCTAAGACTGTATGAAACTCCATGGACTATAGCACGCCAGACTCCTCTGTCCTTCACTGTCTTCCAGAGTTTGCTCAAATTCATGTCCATTGAGTTGGTGAGGCTATCTAACCATCTCATCCTCTGCCATCTCCTTCTCCTCCTGCCTTCAGTCTTTCCCAGGATCAGGGTATTTTCCAGTGAGTCAGCTCTTTACATCAGGTGGCCAAAGGATTGGAGCTTCAGCTTTAACATCAGTCCTTCCAATGAATATTCAGGGCTGATTTCCTTTAGGATTGACTGGTTTGATCTCCTTGCATTCCAAGGGACTCTCAAGGGTCTTCTCCAGCACCACAGTTTGAAAGCATCAATTCTTTGGTGCTCAGCCTTCTTTGTGGTCCAGCTGTCACATCTGTATATGACTGTTGGAAAAACCATAGCTTTGACTAGATGGACCTTTGTCGGCAAAGTGATGTCTGCTTTTTAATATGCTGTCTAGGCTTCTCTGATGGCTCAGATGGTAAAGAATCTGCCTGCAATGTGGGAGACCCGGGTTCAATCCCTAGGTTGGGAAGATCCCCCTAGAGAAGGGAATGGCTACCCACTCCAGTATTCTTGCCTGGAGAATTCCATGGACAGAGAAGCTGGCAGGCTATAGTCCACAGGGTCGAAAAGAGTTGGACATGACTGAGCAACTAACAGTTTCCCTTTCACTAGGTTTGTCATAGCTTTTCTGCCAGCTTTATGTTGCACTGTAAATGTAGCCTTGAGTTTGCTGTTTTTATTTTTTATTTTTTTTTAGAGTTTGTTGTTTTTAAAAAGTGATTTTTATTTCCTTGGTGTGCAGTCTGGGAGTGGGAAGGCCATAACTTCAGGGTGTGGCTTTAAAAAAGGGATGGAGGGCTATTGATGAAGTAATGCTCTTCCATGGATGGCAACATCCCCGTCCCCATGTGTGTGACTGCTGCTGTCAGCTTCATGTTGGCTGTGCCAGCTCCTTCTGCTGAGGCTGGTACCTTGTGTTCAGGGCCTCTTAGTTTATCCCCAGGGACAGGAAGCCAGCGTCCTGGTGGGGAATCCCACCTGTGGTGAGAAGAGAGGGAGGTTAGCAGGAGGGTTGAAAGAGCACCGAGCTCTTGACTTCTAAGGATCTCACTGGCTGAAGGAACATTCTCAATCATGGGCAGTTAGGCTGTTAGAAAGTCAGAAAGATAGGGGATGAGCAAATATGGAAGCCCTAGAGGGGAGCTGAGTGTCCATCCATCCTCCATCCAGATGGCTTTCCTCTGATGGATGCTGCTGGGTATCTAGGGAGGGCTGGCCAGTGTCTCTCAGGCAGCGGGTCCTGGATGCTGTGCAAAGGCGCCAGTGAGTCTGTTGTTTGGGAGTGACTTTTCATCAGTTGAGATTCTGGTTTTTGGAAACTGGTCTCATTGACTTTAACATCACAGTTGGTGGCAGCAGTTCCCTTTGTGTCTCTGTCCTGGGACTCGATGTGTTGGCCTTCATCTTCATGGTCCTCCAGGATTTTCTGAGATGTTTAAAAATATTCAGATACAAAAACTTGATAGTTTATTGCTTCGGGACAAACTGTATTATTAAGCATTTTCCTTTTTCCTCAAAAAGGCAGTGCATTTGTTGTTTTTAATTGTTTTATTCTTTCCAGTTTTTTGTGCTTATCAGAATGTTCTCAGGTATAATTACATCTTATGTAAGTGATGGGCTTCCCAGGTGACTCAGTGGTAAAGAATCTGCCTGCAATGCCAGAAACCTGGATTCGATCCTTGGGTTAGGAAGATCCCCTGGAGAAGGGAATGACAACCCACTCCAGTATTCTTGCCTGGAGAATCCTATGGACAGAGGAGCCTGGTGGGCTATAGTCCGTGGAGTTGCAAAGAGTCAGACATGACTGAGCGACTAACACACACACACACACACACACACACACACACACACATGGTTCTGAAATGTACAGCACTGCTTGTACTTGAGAAGTTGCCAGAATATCTGCCAGAATCCCCTGGAATGGTGGGTGGCAGGCATGTGTTTTCCACCAGAGTTAGTTTAGAATGAATTTACAATTTTATTGGATAAAGTTAAATGCATTGAAAGTATAGAATACATAATTAAAAAATACCCAAAGGTCAAACTCATTCCCTTCTTTAACTCTAGTATCTTCCTTTCTTTGACATATTCACAATACGTTTTAAAAATAAAACAAATGCTAACCTCTAAGAAATGTTAGCATGAAAGAAAGATAGTATCCTAAATTATAAGATATGTGCATTTTCTGATTTGATATAAACATGATTATTCTGGTTTTTACTTAAGCGATTCAAAAGGATAATGCGTGCTGTGCATGCTAAGTCGCTTCAGTTGTGTCCAACTTTTTGTGACCCTATGGACTGTAGTCTACCAGGTTCCTCTGTCCATGGGATTCTCCAGGCAAGAATACTGGAGTGGGTTTCCATGCCCTCCTCCAGGGGATCTTCCTGACCCAGGGATCAAACACAAATCTGTTACATCTCCTGTTTTGGCAGGAAGGTTCTTTACCACTAGCACTACTTGGGAAGCCCAAAAGGACAGTAGTGAAATGTAATAAACGCAGTTCAAAATAATAAATATAGTTTACTTTGGTCCTTAGAAATACCTGAAGAGATCATTTTCTTAGAGAAGAAACCTCTACAACTATCTTTAATGGAAAAATAATAAGTACTTTTCCTGGGAAGGAATTTCCACATGTTGAACTTTGGTGTAGTTATGACACTTGAAACAGACAGCTTGTGTGAAGGCCTTCTAATTGAATTAACTGTCAGCCAGGACAGGATGACCCTGTTGGCTCTCCAGCCTGACTGGCTGTCGGCATGGCCTGTGGGCTCTGTGTTGGCTTTCCCAGCTGCCCTGTCTGTTTTCATGCGGGGCTTGGAGGAGATTTATTTATTATTATTTTAAATATTTATTTTTATTTATTTATTTGGCAACACTGGGTCTTAGTTGCAGCATGCGGGATCTAGTTCCTTGACCAGGGATCGAACCTGGGCCCCTTGCCTTGGGAGCGTGGACTTCCAGAGAAGTCCCTTGGAGGAGATATAAAGCCTAGTGTGCTGCTACCTTTGTTTCCCAAAATGGCCCTTTAACGAATTTTGGGGATGTTCATGGAACTTCTTGGATCTCTGTTCTTTTTTTTTAAATCAAAGTTGGGACAATTTTGATCATTCCTTCTTTGATTATTTTCTCTGGCTTCCTCTCTCTTCTCCCTTGAGCCTTTATCAGGTGGCAAAGCTGTGGGGAGTCCCACCCTGCTGAGCTTCTGCTCAGCTTTACTTGTGGTCTTTTCTCTCTGTGCTCCAATCCTAGATACTTTGTATTGCTGCATCTCCAGGTTCACTGTCTTTTCTTCTGCAGCATCTGATCAGCCATGAATCCCACCAGTGCATTTTCCTCATAGATAATTGTCGTTTTCATCTCCAGAAGTGAAATATAGGTATAACTACTGACAAACTTATGCTTTTTTGTTCCTCTCCTAAGGTGGCAGAGGTAGATGAACTTAGACCTGTACAACAACTAAAATTAAAATTTCAGTATTTTATCGTGTTTGAAATGACCCATATAGTAATGCTCATTTTAACTAGGTTTAGTTTCAAGGTACCAGAATCTGGAGATAACATTACAAAGTTTGTCACTACTTTAATATCCTTGTTTGCCAATTCTAAAATCTTAGTCAGTTGTGCGTTAGTTTTGATTGATTGATTTTTGTCCTGATTTGGGTTGTATCTTCCAGCTTCTCTATGGTCAATAACTTTTGATTGGATTCCAGATATTGTGAGTTTTCTCCTTTTGGTTGCTAAATATTTTTATAGTTGACAAATATATATATATATATTTGCCACACCCCATGGCATGTGGGCTCTTAGTTCCCTCTGCAGTAGAAACTTGGAGTCTTAACCACTGGACATGCTGGGAAGTCCAGGTAGCTAGTAAACACTTCTGAACTTTGGAAATTATTTGGTCATTTAGGGTTGTCATTTAGGCCTTTAAGAGTTGTGAGATGGGACCCCATAAGCATTTAGTCTAGGGCTAATTACTCCTCACTAAGGGAGAAGACCTCCTTCAGTACTTTGCCTGATGTCCTTGAATTATGAAGTTCACCAGTCTGTGAGAATGGCCTCTTTCTGGGCCCATGTGAGCACAGGGTACTGGTCCCTCTAATTTTGGGGGTGATTCTTTCCCCATCCTTGGGTAGTTTCGCAGTCTGTGACCTGCTGACTCCTAGAGGGACCCTCTGTAAGTGGCGGGAGCTCCCTCTCTGCGCCCCTCTCCTGTCTGTGCTCAGCCCTGCAAGTTCCAGTTTCTTTGGTCTCCTTGAACTCTTAGCCCGGCCTTCCAATCAGGGTCCACTGTGCTCTGCGTTCCCCTTTCCTGCACTGCAATCTGCAAAATCACTCAACATGTTTATTTTGGGACCATCGGAGGGCTTACTTCTTTGTTTTCAGTTCCTTAGGACCATTTCTTGCCTGAATTCCAATGTCATTAAAACTGTTTGTTGTCTTGTGTATTTTGTTAGTTAAATAATTTTTGTTTCAGTCAGGGGAATGAATTTGGTCAGAAGTAAAGTTTTTGCCTGCAGTTGACAGTTTCTAGGCTGTTGAAATCCTCCACCCCAGGGGTGATAAGTCCAGTGGTTTCGAGGCTTTTCCTAGCTGCTTTGTGCTGCATGTGACTCACTAATCATTGCTTCATGATTTTGAGTTTTGGTTCACACCCTCTCCCTAGAAAGCATCTCTGCTGTGCACTGCATTTATTTTCTTTTAAGATGTACTCTTTTCTTTTTAAATTAAAAAATTACATACTCAAGAATGTGTGCATATGTGTGTATGTGTGCTTAGTCACTCAGTTGTGTCCAACTCTCTATGACCCTGTGGACCGTAGCCCACCAGGTTCCTCTGTCCATGGGGATTCTCCAGGCCAGAATACTGGAGGGGGTAGCCTTTCCCTTCTCCAGGGGATCTTCCCAACCCAGGGATCCAACCCGGGTCTCTGCATTGCAGGCAGATTCTTTACCCCTGAGCCACCAGGGAAGTCCATTCAAGAATGGCCAAGGCAACTGTGAAGAAGAGAGGCTTCCCCTTTCTTCACTTGCAGACTTAGCATAAAATTATAGTAACTAGAACAGTGTGACACTGCTATAGACACAGATCAGTAGATAACGAGACAAGATAAAAAGTGTGATATATGACAAATTATAGATAAAGAGCATATTGCTTTCCTTTAATTATTATAACAAATTACTGTAAGCTTGGTTGCTTAAAATAGCATGAGCTTACTATCCCACATTTCTGGAGATCAGAAGTCCAGAGGTCTCACAGGCTGAAATCCAGGTCTTGGGGCTGTGTTCCTGCTGTAGGCTCTGGGGGAGAATCTGTCTCCTTGCCTTTTCCAGCTCCCAGGGACTAGCTGCACCTTCGGCCCCTGCTTCCATCTTCAGAGGCAGCAGAGTTACATTTAATTTAATTTATTTCTTTTTGGCTGTGTGGCATGCTAGATCTAGTTGCCTGACCAGGGATCAAACTGGTGCCCCCTGCACTGGGAGCTCAGAGTCTTAGCCACTGGAATGCCAGGGAAGTCCCAGAGTTACATTTTAAATCTCTCTTTGATTCTCCCTCCTGCTTCCCTTTTAGTCATCAGGACTGTCATAGTTGCATTGCCTACCGCACTCCCCACCCCTCCCCTACCAGCCAGGGCAGTCTCTGCATCTCAAGGTCAGCTGATAAGCAACCTTAGTTCCATCTGCAACCTTGGTTCCCTTGGCAGTGTTAATACAACATAGTCATGGTTCTGGTAATTAGAATGTGGACACTTTGGGTTGGGGGCTTGCTATTATGCCACCCATTATGGGAGTAAGGACACACCAGTCAATTAATAGCATTGTACTGGCTGTTCTTGTGGAAAATAGAAAATCAGATCCCAATTTCATATTGTATACGAACCATACCTCAGACTGCAAGTAGGTCAGACCCTGATGCTGGGAAAGATTGAAGGCAGGAGGAGAAGAGGGTGGCAGAGGATGAGATGTTTGGATGGCATCACCGGCTCAATGGACATGAATTTGAATAAACTCTAGGAGATGGTGAAGGACAGCGAAACCTGCAATACTGCAGTCTCTGGGGTTGCAAAGAGTCAGACACGACTTGGTGACTGAACAAGAATATCAAACCATAAATTCTGGACGGGTTACAAGACCAAACTTTAGAAATTTTAATTAGAAGTGTAGAGAGAACAAAAATGATAAAAGAGCTGTCCCAAATCAATAAGGAATAATAAAAGACAAGACAGAAAAATGGTCAAAGGATATGAAAAAGGAGTTCACAGAGGAGAAACCAGAATAACCAAAATGTATGAAAAAGTGCTCAATTTCACTGGTAGTCAGAGAAATGCAAATGAAAATGAGAACTCATTTCATTTCCCTTGTGTTGGAAAGAGCTGGCTGAATGACAGCATGAGGTTGAGAATTTGGGAAAAGAGGACCTCCCACCACACCGAGAGGGACCACTTTGAAGTATGAGGACGACTTTGAAGAGCAACTTTGTAGTGTTTAGTTAGTACCCTGGGTTGGAAAGATCCCCTGGAGGATAAAACGGCAACCCACTCCAGTATTTGCCTGGGAAATCCCATGGACAGGAACCTGGTGGGCTACAGTCCATGGTGTTGCAAGGAGTCGGACACGCCTGAGCGACTGAGCTCACATACGTGCACACATACAGTTAGTGCCTGACAGCAGAGGACTGCTATTTCTAGGCACCTGTTGCAGAGAGGAACTATTCCTTGTGACCCGGGGCCTGGATGAGGGTGCTCACAAAGGCCTCCGTGTCTCATGGCTGCGGTGCAGGAACGACCTGCCTGTGCCCCGGTCGGGGGATGGGGGAGTGAGCTGGTCTGTTTGGACAGTGGGTGCTGCGCAGCAGCCACGATACTGAGATAGGTCTCTGCATATTGTTAGGTCTGAACCTTCACACCGGTGTTCTGAGTTCTGAAAGTGTGGCGGTTTCTGCAAGGAAGTGGACACATAGTGGTGTGCAAGTGGCTTTGAAGACAATTCAGACTTGCCAGCTGGATGATCTTAGGCCGGTGGCTTCATGTGTCTGTCCCTCAGTGTCCTCAGTTGTAAAATAGATGGATGAAAGGACTATTTAGATGAAAAAGAACACTTGAGGAGTCTTAGGAAGAAATTGGAGAATGTTTTTATGACCCTGGAGTTGGGAAGGCTTCCTTAAACAAGATAAAGTATAAACCAAAAAGAGAAGATTGAGAAATGTGGTTATGTTAACATATAAAGAAAATTTTCTAAGAGAGAAGATTCCATAAACAAAGTTAAAAAGCAGTTCCTCAGACTGAAAGATATTTGCAGTCAGTAAAACCATTAAAAATTAATTGAAGGAATGAGAAGATTAGAAAGAAGAATGGTGATGGAAAGATCAACAAGGAGGAGATAAACAACTGGAAAGAAAAAGGGGCAGAGGCTGTCAGGAATTGTAGAGAGGGTCAGATGACTGAAGATCGGTCAGGGTGCTTAGGACTGCCTGGAGACGGGGCACATGCTTCATAGTGGCTGTCAGCCACACTGATCTTGTCATCCTCCTAGCTGGCAGCATCGGTGGGCAGTGGCCGCATGTTCATAACCTCTCTCAACCACTGGCCCAAATAAATACAGATCCCAAATCTCAGTGGAAACAAGGCAACCACCAGATCGGGCGCAAACGCAGCATTTGTGCAGACTTACTGTTGACTCTACACCAAAATCAGATTGATTATATTCTTTGCAGCCAAAGATGGAGAAGCTCTATACAGTCAGCAAAAACAAGACCAGGAGCTGACTGTGGCTCAGATCATGAACTTCTTATTGCCAAATTCAGACTTAAATTGAAGAAAGTAGGGAAAACCACTAGACCATTCAGGTATGACCTAAATCAAATTCCTTATGATTATACAGTGGAAGTGAGAAATAGATTTAAGGGACTAGGTCTGATAGAGTGCCTGATGAACTATGGACTGAGGTTCGTGACATTGTACAGGAGACAGGGATCAAGAGCATCCCATGTAAAAGAAGTGGAAAAAGCAAAATGGCTGTCTGAGGAGGCCTTACAAATAGCTGTGAAAAGAAGAGAAGTGAAAAGCAAAGGAGAAAAGGAAAAATATAAACATCTGAATGAAGAGTTCCAAAGAAGAGTAAGGAGAGATAAGAAAGCCTTCCTCAGCGATCATGCAAAGAAATAGAGGAAAACAACAGAATGGGAAAGACTAGAGATCTCTTCAAGAAAATTGGAGATACCAAGGGAACATTTCATGCAAAGATGGGCTCGATAAAGGACAGAAATGGTATGGACCTAACAGAAGCAGAAGACATTAAGAAGAGGTGGCAAGAATACACGGAAGAACTGTACAAAAAAGATCTTCACGACCCAGATAATCACAATGGTGTGATCACTCACCTAGAGCCAGACATCCTGGAATGTGAAGTCAAGTGGGCCTTAGAAAGCATCACTATGAACAAAGCTAGTGGAGGTGATGGAATTCCAGCTGAGCTCTTTCAAATCCTGAAAGATGGTGCTGTGAAAGTGCTGCACTCAATATGCCAGCAAATTTGGAAAACTCAGCAGTGGCCACACGACTGGAAAAGGTCAGTTTTCATTCCAATTCAAAAGAAAGACAATGCCAAAGAATGCTCAAACTACCACACAATTGCACTCATCTCACATGCTAGTAAAGTAATGCTCAAAATTCTCCAAGCCAGGCTTCAGCAATACGTGAACCATGAACTTCCAGATGTTCAAGCTGGTTTTAGAAAAGGCAGAGGAACCAGAGATTAAATTGCCAACATCTGCTGGATCATGGAAAAAGCAAGAGGAGAGTTCCAGAAAAACATCTATTTCTGCTTTCTTGACTATGCCAAAGCCTTTGACTGTGTGGATCACAATAAACTGTGGAAAATTCTTCAAGAGATGGGAATACCAGACCACCTGACCTGTCTCTTGAGAAACCTATATGCAGGTCAGGAAGCAACAGTTAGAACTGGACATGGAACAACAGACTGGTTCCAAAGAGGAAAAGGAGTACGTCAAGTTTGTATATTGTCACCCTGCTTATTTAACTTCTATGCAGAGTACATCATGAGAAGCGCTGGGTTGGAAGAAGCAGAAGCTGGAATCGAGATTGCCAGGAGAAATATCAATAACCTCAGATATGCAGATGACACCACCCTTATGGCAGAAAATGAAGAGGAACTAAAAAGCCTCTTGATGAAAGTGAAAGAGGAGAATGAAAAAGTTGACTTAAAGCTCAACATTCAGAAAACGAAGATCATGGCATGTGGTCCTATCACTTCATGGGAAATAGATGGGGAAACAGTGGAAACAGTGTCAGACTTTATTTTTTTGGGCTCCAAAATTATGGCAGATGGTGATTGCAGCCATGAAATTAAAAGATGCTTACTCCTTGGAAGAAAGTTATGACCAACCTAGATAGCATATTGAAAAGCAGAGACATTACTTTGCCAACAAAGGTCCGTCTAGTCAAAGCTATGGTTTTTCCTGTGGTCGTGTATGAATGTGAGAGCTGGACTGTGAAGAAAGCTGAGTGCCAAAGAATTGATGCTTTTGAACTGTGGTGTTGGAGAAGACTCTTGAGAGTCCCTTGGACTGCAGGGAGATCCAACCAGTTCATCCTAAAGGAGTCCTGGGAGTTCATTGGAAGGACTGATGCTGAAGCTGAAACTCCAGTACTTTGGCCACCTCATGCAAAGAGTTGACTCATTGGAAAAGACTCTGTTGCTGGGAGGGATTGCGGGCAGGAGGAGAAGGGGACGACAGAGGATGAGATGGCTGGATGGCATCACCGACTCGATGGACATGAGTTTGGGTGAACTCCGGGAGTTGGTGATGGATAGGGAGGCCTGGCGTGCTGCGATTCATGGGGTCGCAAAGAGTCGGACATGACTGAGTGACTGAACTGAACTGAACTGCACTGTTGACTCCAGAGTCCTTGATGGGTGCACACCTGTGCCTGTGCTGCCATCCAGGGAAGTGGATTCCTGCCCGGCTGCAGAGCTTGGTGTTGGCCCTGCTCCCAGCATTTCTTATTAACCACTTTGAGAGAAAGTGAAGGAGTGTTCATTCACATAGGTGTGCTCACCACTGATCCCCGTACCCCATCCATTCAGAAAACCCTACTGAGAGTCTGTAATGTCCAGGTAAACTTCCAGGCTCCTGTCCTCATAGAGGTCACATTTTAAAAAGAGACAATAAACAAACAAAGACCAGCAAAAAGAATACTGTCCCACTCTGGTGTGGGGTGTTGATAGTGGGGGAAGCTGTGTGTCTGTGGAACAGGGAATACGTGGGCATTCTCTGTCCTTTCTGCTCACAGTTGCTGTGAATATGAAACTGGTCTAAAAATAAAGGGGCTTCCCTGGTGACTCAGACAGTAAAGAATCCTCCTGCAATGCTGGAGACCTGGGTTCGATCCTTACGTTGGGAAGATACCCTGGAGTCAGGCTGGCTACCCCCTCCAGTATTCTTGGCAGGAGAATTCCTTGGAAGAGGAGGCTGGCGGGCTACTGTTCCTCTTAGAGAATAAGGTAGAGAATGGTGGGCGGGCAGCTTGACAGTTAGGCCTGTCCTGATTGGATTAATGTATGTTCAGGATTTATGTTTCTCTTTTCATATTTGAGCTCCATCTCTGGCAGAGGTCAGCAGACTTTAAGGCCAGATAGGAAATATTTTAGGCTTTGTGGGCCAGATGACCTCTGTCGTGGCTACTCATCTCTGCTGGTGAAAGCCGTTGAGGGTGTGTGAATGAACAAGCATGCTTGAGTTCTAATAAAACTTTATTTATAAGCACAGATTGTGGGTCATATTTGACCAGTGGGCCAATTTGGGCAAACTCTGGGAAGTAGTGAAGGATAGGGAAGCCTGGGATGTTGCAGACCATGGGGTTGTAAAAAGTTGGACACGACTTAGTGATTGAACAACAGCAACAAGGTGGGTAAAATGAGCATTTAGTCAGGGTTCTCTAGAGCAACAGAACCAATGGGGTATACATACAGTATAGGACAAGATGGCTGTTGAGCGTGTGAGTCTTGGCTGTATCCTGGCACTTAAGTGATGTGGTGAAGACTTGCTGTGTCTGTCTGTCTCCCACACCCCATCCCTTTTGGCTTCCTTCCTGGCAGGGTTTCCTTACAGGGTGGCTCTGGGAGCTTCTCTGTCATCCTTGGGCTTAGGAATCCCAGCATGAAGAACTTCTGTTGTCCAGTTGTCCGGTCAAAGTCCCCTGCTCGGCTGCATCCCCTGTCTTTACCCTGAATGACTGTGGGCAGGGACCGTCTGTCCTGGGTCACATATTCTGTCTGGATGGCTCAGACTTCCAGCCCCGCTGACCCCAGGATTAAGGGCTGGGAGGGTGATCCCCAAAGGAAAAGCATCTCTCGGTCCTGCTCTCAAAGAGAGGGTGAATTCAGGTGGCCACCCGATGGATCGAGGGCCTAGTTTCATGTCCCGTGTCTTTCCCTGAGCTCAGCTGCCTCTACCACAAGGTTGCCTTCCAGCTGTAACCAGGTTTTCCTGCATTTCCCCGTCTTCAATTGAATAGAGCTCCTGACCGTGGGACCTGGCCTGTCCTCTGGAAGCTCACCACCTTGACCTGCAGAGGGTCTGCTGGGCACAGAGCAGGGCATAGGCTCCAGGGAGCGCTGTGGCAGTTCAAACGGCAGGGGACACCTCCCCACCCCCCAGAAAGGGCTTCCCCACAAGGCAGCTAGCTATGGGCTCAAGATGATCTGAGCCTCTTTCTGGCTGATGGGCCGAGTGTGTTACTCCCGTGTGTGGGGCTCACTGAGTCGCAGCGTGACTTTCTGGGATTCAGAGGTGCTGGGTGCACACCCCTTAGTTCTTTCCCCAGAGATTTACTGCCGTGTTCTCAGCACACAGGAGGGGATGCTTGTGCTGCTGGGAGCTCAGGAATCGAGCTCTGGTGCAGGTGCTCTGTGGAAGCGTCGTCTGCTTTTCAGCTCTCATTCGGGGACCAGCAGATCTGCACGGATGGGACATTTGGTTTATTTAATTTGGATTTATTGCCACATTCACGTCACATTAATGTGATCGCCTTCACCCCAGGTTCCAAGCATTTGAAAACACTGCCTCCCAAGACCTAATACAGGAGACACAAATATCTGCTGGTGTTTAACTGATGATGGAAACTTCTCCTGCTTCAATATTTTACCAACTTATATGGTTCCTCTGGAAATCTTAATGATATGCGGCTGTCACTTTAAGGGAGGTGCTTTGGCTTCCTGTTATGAATTGTCCTTTTTATTCTTTCTGCAAAATTACCAGGGAGCAAAGGTCCATTCATCACCCTGCGTGAGAGGGTGCCACTAGAGGGCCCTCTGTCTCCAGTTTTTGGAACTCGGCATCTCCCTGACCCACATTTTGCTTTTGAATGTTCTGGTGGTGTCGGAATTTTGGTGCATTTGCTTAATAGATATAAAAGCAGAAGGGGTCATTGACAATATGTAATCATGGTGTTTCCCAGAGTAATAAGGAGTTAGATTCTTGACTTTTGTGCTGGTGACACCCTCGGGAGCATCCTCTCTGTGCCCTGGTATGTGTCATCCAAAGATGAGGCAGCGGTGAGGAGAGCAAAAGATGTCACCCAGGAGATGAAAGTCAGGACTGGCTCTCTGAGGGTGCGTTCTGCAGGAGACCATCAGCGAGTGGCTCAGAGCCCAGGCTTCTGAGCCTGGGCCTTGAAGATGGTTCAGTCTAGGGCTCTGGGCACGTCTGGCACTCCTCACCACTCTAGGGCCTGATTAACTAGGTGGGGACTTCCAGTTTTCGGCCTCCTGAGGTCTGGATTCCTTCAGCACAGAGACCTATGCCTCCTGCATCAAGCAGCATCCTATTATGTCTTCCTAGGCTTTACTCACTTCCTCCATTTCTGTGATCAAAGTCTTCAAGAGAATGGCTTTCAAAGGCCAAATAATTAGGAATAAAGGCCTTTCAAATGGATCTGCGTTGTAAATTCTTAGTGTCCCAGGTACCATGACACTCACTAATCCTTTATTTTTAAGGTCTGATGGGGAAAGCTATTTTTCAGAATTTTTATTTGAATCATGGTGATTGTGTCTTTGGCTGTGATGACCCCTTCCATCCCCTTACCCTTGGAGCCAGCTGTTCGGCCCCATCCTGGAACATCCCCAGACCCCCACCCTCCTGGTCCAGGACCTGGCCCTCAGCTGCCACGGATGCTAAGCAACAACCGCCTCTCCCTTAGGTTAAGCACAAGTAGGTCTGTCTGCAGGGTAGCATTTTCCTCCACAACCCCCCTTCGTCAGGCCCTGCCAGCTGATTCTCCTTTCCCCAGCACCCTCCCCACCACTCCCAGCCAAATACACAGATGTGTTCACGCAAAAGTGTTCTCTGGAAGGCAGCTTGTAACATGGGGCAAAAGGCTTTAATGCTGTCTCACGCAGGGCTGGCTTCTGGCTGGTAGTCATGCATGGGGACTCCCCCACCCCAAGCTTTCCAAGGAAGACAGTGATGAGGGCTCTGCCTGCTCTAGCCTGGAGGATGTTGCCAGGCCCAGTCCCTGAGCACTCACGTGTCTGTGTGCTTACTCTCTGTCTCTCTGTGATGCTTGCTCACTCACTCGACTCACGAGAAGGGCTGAACTGAAAAGTAGTCCCCCTCGCCCTGGAGTATGAGTGGGCTTCAGACCTGCATAGTCTACCCAGTGCCCCCCAGGCCCAGTGCAGAGAAGTGCGCAGTGCAGTGGTGTGACCTGATGGGACGCGGACAGCCCAGGTTCGGGGCAGGTTACAAGCCCCTTTGTGGCCTCTTTAGTCAGGTGTAGGGCATTTGGGCTTCTAGAAGCTGAACTGAGAGAAGACCAGACACCTTAGCTTCTGTCCACAGCACTTTTCAGCGAGTGGAGGCTGACTGGGAAGTAATTGGTTGTCAGGAAATTCATCTTCAGACGGGCACAGTGGCTGCAGCTGCAAGTGTGAGGTTCTCTGTCTCCTGCATGGCATGACTGACCCTATCGTGACTGGCGCGGGTGGTGTGAAGTTGCTGACTCAGCCCTTCCTGAGACTGCGGCGCCCTGAGCTGCCCAGTGTGCCTGGCAAAGCAGTTGTCTTGGCAAGTCCCACATCACGACACACCCGTCGACCTCCCGCTTTTTAATTGCTTCCAGGCTCCACACACAGATGGACCGGCTTTTGTTTCAGGGCTTCCATTTTCAGAAGCATGTGAGCCATTCTGATGGTTTCTTGTGCAGGGACTTGGGCAGCAGAGACCGCAGGGGAGGGAGGAAGGGCTAAACTTGGGTCCTCAGGGCCACGTGGGGGTGACTGGAACAGGGCTGGTTACCTAGGGGAGGGCCGTGATTTCTCAGGATGTCCTGAAGTTCAAGAGGGGGTGGTGTCCACATGCAGTAGCCAGAGTCAGGTCTCCTTGAAGGGGACTGTGGTGCGTGAGGCAGGTGTGGTCCTCAGGGGAACCAGGCAGGTCACCTCAGACAGGTGTCCGGTCACACCTGGGCCTTTGGGTGGGTGAGAAGGACCCTGTCGGTGTGGGCCTGGGTCAGGTGGGCTGGAGGCGGTGGCGCTGGCAGGTGAAGGCAGGAGAAAACATGATGTGAGCAGGATGATGGTGAGATGATGGTGGCCCCAGACACAGCAGCTCAGTGCCAAGAGGCTGGGGGTTTCTGGGACTCGACCGATGCCTGGGCTTCTGGGCTGCGGTGCGGGGCCCGGGATGGGGGTGGAAGCAGCACAGGCAAACCCTGCCCGGCCCTGCCCTGGACCTCCGCATGGGGACTGAGCTCTGCAGGTGGAGATGGCGCCGTGGGGGCGGCTGTTCCCTCCACAGGTGGGCATCTTGGTCACTGCGGGGACCAGCCTGGCGTCACCCAGGGTCACCCTTGTTCTGGGGACCCTTAGGAGGACTGGCCTGACTTCTTCCTGGTACTAACATGCCCACACTCTCACCCCTAGAGTGAGTGAGACTTGGGGGATGGGCTGTGAGCGATGCGAGAGCAGAGCCCCCACCCGTGGCATTTGCTGTGTGTGGGGGGCTGCGTAGAAGTTTCTTATTTAACTAAACAGCCAGTGGACCCCAGCTGGGGAAGTTCCAGTCTGGACAGACGTCAGAGCCTGGCCCCCTGAAGGCAGGGGTGTGTGAGAGGATGAAAGGAAGGGTGAGCCTTCCGAGAGCCTCGCATCTCCCTGAGCACAGGCAGAGTGCCCACAGGAGCAGGAGAAGGAGGCTGTGGAAGTGGGGAGTGAGCTCGGGTTCCATCCTGTAGGCAGTGACCCCAGAAGCACGCGCTGGTCTGCCCACCAAGCGAGACTGTGAGGTGGCCGCTGCCCAGCTGTAGCACTGGTAACCGCTTGGGTGGGGTTGGGGGAGATGCGCGCCAGGCCTGACTGAGCCAGGCTGTTGGTGTCCCTTCCCTGTCCCCCTGTGCTTCCTCGCAGGCCCACCAGCATCGCCGTCCCAGGGGCTCACCGCTCCCCAGGACTCACCCATGGGACCAGGGGTAAGTCCAGGCCTGAGAGGCCTGCTTCAGAATTCCAAAATCACGTATTTAAAGGTTCTGGGTGCAGCAAAGTCCTTTTGGTGTCTTTAAGAACACTTGATGTCCTGTTTACGTGTGTGGGTGGGAAGGATCCCGGTGAGCCTGAGGGGACGGGCCACCAGGGATGGCAACCAGGGTGTCCTCAACCACCCCCGCCTGTCTCTGCAGCGGGTCCCAGAGCTGGCTGTCAGGGCAGTGGCTCCGGTGGTTGTTAACCATCCTCCTGTTGCCGTTGAAGGCCTGTTTCCACACTCAGAATGTGTTCTCCCTGGCAATTATGTTTGGTGGCTGATGATCTTTCAGGGCTGGTCAGCCTTGGTTTTCCTTTTGAGACCCTGGGGTGTGCCCTCCTGACCTCTCTACTAGGAGAGGGCGCTGGCTGGGCTGAGGAGTCCCTGGGCAGCAGCCAGGCAGGGACCCTGAGCAGTTGGTGCTGGTGAGGACAGGACCTTGACCTGCAGGCCCATCAGAGACTTCCTCTGGTCTGGGAGTGTGCAGCCACCCTTCAGGGATCCTGAGCTGGCTGTGGGTCTGCCCATAGCTCTGGGCTGGCTCTGGCCACATGGTTTGAATGAGATCAGAGCTGGTTTGTCTTCCTGATGACCTTGTCTGCCAGCACCATCCTGGACATTGACTTTCTAGAAAAGTCAAATTGTTCAGTATCTGAGGCTGGCCCAGGACAGGGCTTAAACGAGCACCATGCAGCTTGGAGACTGGATCAGAGTGGATGCTGCGTTTGCCTGAAGACACGTTCGGGGCAGCCTCCCGGTCCCTGCTGGCCTGTCCCCATGTCCCCTGCAGTGTTTGGCATGGTGCCTCAGTGCTGGAGGGCCACCGAACAGCACCGCCCACCCCCAGAGGCTGGAGAAGCTCAGGATAGCTGCTGGGGTCCAGGGGAGCTGAGCCGACCCTACATTCCTCTCTGCTCCAAGATGCTGCCCGGGTCCCCCAGGTTGCCCACCCATTTCTTCAACACCTCTTCATGTGCTGGGTCCTTTCTGTACCAGCACCACCCACCACGCCACCGCCACCGCCATCCCTGGGCTGATGGTCACTGCTGATGACAGATGTCCCATTTGTAACATGTACTGCGTTATAAACAGGATTTGAGAGACAGGTCTTCAGTACGGTCAGGGCCCTTCACCACCCCACATCAGCTTTTCACATTGACATTCACTCCCGCATATGTGTACCATCTGTGGAAGGCTGACCCCGTGTCGGGTACATGCCGAGTGCTTTCCCACAGCAGCCCTGTGATTTAGCTTAACCAAGTGAGTTAGGTGACTTGCCCACATCATGTGGCAGTCAAGTGGTGGAGTGGGGATTCCAGGGCCCACATCAGTTGCCATCAGGGTCATCCCATAACGGGCAGGTTCATGTCGTAGGAACATAGGTGGTTACAGTCAGAAGGGGTCATAGAGGAGTTCAGCCCGGGAATGGGGATGCAACCCAAAGAAATTCAGAGACCAGACCTGCAGCCTGAGTGGAGAGAACCCGGCTTCCCTTCCACTTGCTTTTCCTTATTAATGCTATTTTTATTCACATATTGCAGTGTGGGAGAGATCACCTAATTGCAGCTCTTGGTGATGAGAGTAGAAGCAATTAGACTCAGTGCCTGGTCCAGAGCATCTGGTGACCAGGAGATCCCAGACCTTGCTGCCTCCTGGGGCCACAACTAGAGTCCTCCTTCCCCTGGAGGGTCAGTGCTGCGAGAGCGGGAGGGGCACTGTGAAGTTACTGGGGTGCCCTTTGTTGACTCACCCAAGCTTTCTTCCCTTCAGCTGTCACTTTCCCAGCTGGTGGCTTCCCCACCATCCCCGGCTCCGTGCCACCGCTCGGCCAAACCCTTATCACAGCCACCTGGGAGCCCTGTGCCCTCTTTGGTCTCAGGGGTAAGTAGCCTGCCCTTTCCTCCTGTCCTGCATCCTTCCTGAGAATGGCTCCAGACTCCCAACTCGGTTGAAGTCTCTGTCTTGGCTGGCTGCCCTGGCCCTTGGCGAGGTGGCTGAGACCTTCGTGGGGTCCCTGTGAAGCAGGCATAGGGATGGGGGCTGGACATTGCCTCCTTTGCAGGTTCCAGATATCTTCCACCATCTGTCTTGGTGACCAAGGGTTTGGTTTGGGAGGTGGTCCTGCCACAGGGCTTGATTTCTGCCTTTGTTCTACCCGAGGAGACAAAGCGCGCTTAGACCTCTGAACACAAGAGAAAAAGAAAAGTTTCCTTGGAGATGTAACTAGAGGCTGATCCAAGCTGCCAGCTCCCCCTCCAGGATGCTTGGCTCCCTGTCTGAGGCCAGAGGAGTCTGTGAAGCTCACCACCCCAGATTCCAGTGGAGCTAATGGGCCGAAATAGGCCTGTTTCCTTCCACTGGCCTTGGGGGACCCACACAGAGTTTCCTGGTTCACCTGGTAACTTCAGTCTTGCCCTGGAAGTCTGTCGAAGAAAAGTGGCTCTAGTTGATTACTTACCTGAAAATCCTCATGCTGAAATGCCTTATTCCAACATATCCCTGGGCTCACGTAGTCAGAAAGATCTTACATCTCTTCTGTTACTGGTGACCAAGTCACTTGGGGCTCCTTCTGAATGAAATGAGAAGCTGGGGAAGCCAGCTCTAGAGAGAGTGTCCTGGACCCCAGTAAGGTCTTCACTTAGACAGAGGTGAGAGGTCAATGCAGGTGGGTGCCTAGAGCACTGGGTGACGTGGGCACAGGGAGCGTCTGTACGTGCGAGGGCTCTGTCCCACAGGCTCCCTTGCATTGCTGGAGACAGTTTCATCTTCCTGTTCCATGGACATGGTTTTAATGTTAATTTACCTTCTCAGGCATCAGGCATCTCCCAGGCTACTGACCTGTTCATAAAATCAGTGGTTCCTTCCTTGTTGCTTTTCAACTCACATAAAATACAGGATGCCCAGGTGAATTAGAATTTCAGATAAACAATCACTTTTTAGTGTATGTCCCGGAGATTGCCCAGGACATGCTTATACTAAATGTATTCACCACTTACCTGAGATTGCAATGCAGCTGAGCCTCCTGTGTTTTCATTTGCCATGTGCCAGGGGCAGTTCATCCATGAGCCCCACGTCCAGCTTCCTTGGTTACGGGTGGGGCTTCTTGTTGGCCTCACCTGGGGCCCCACTGTATTTGGCAGGAGTTCCCCTTGGAGGGCAGGATCTCTCACCTGGAGGCTGACCTGAGCCAGACAGCCTTAGCCCTGGGAACATCCGCTGCTGACCACTTGCAGGAACTGCCTTTCACACCCGTGCACGCCCCGATCATTGCAGGAACCCAGACCAGGAGGTGAGGAGCAGGTCTGGGAGGGACCCCAGGCAAGCATTGTGCATCAAGACCCTGTGACTCCCTGAACAGCAGGCTTTCCCAGAGAGGTGACTGTCCGGGTCTCGCCCCTCGGTCGGCCTTCTCGTGGAGGCTGGCTCAGGGGGCCATCCATTCCAGCTCTGGAGGGAAGCTGTCACGGGCCTCCCTGGCACTGCTGCACTCCACTGGCTTTCCCGAGATTCTGGACGCCAACAAGCAACCAGCTGAGGCTGTGAGCCCTACAGACCCCGTGAAGTTCAGCCTTCAGAAGGAAGAATCGGACTGTCTACAAGGCAATGAGATAGTGCTGCAGTTTCTTGCCTTTAGCAGGTAAATTCTTGATTATTTCATCTGTTACTCTTTACCTGGCTTTTGCGTTTCTTGCGTTGAGGGAAAGCTTCCATGTGGTTCTGACCTGGCAGAAACCTATGATCAGGTCTTAGCGATTACGGAATGCCCTGTGTCTTTGTTTCAGCCTGGCTGGGACCCACCCCCAGCCATTTCCAAATGCTATAAACTCTGCTTTACCCAGTCTCCCATGGTCCTTACAACATGGACAGCGTGTTGCCCGATCCTCGGGTGCTGGTGTAGCCCCGAGAGCAGGGCTGTCCATCACGCCTGAAGGGGGACTGCCCAGAGGGTTCCCAGACATTACCGTGTGGCTGCTGTTGGGGTGGAGGAGGCAGTCTCCCCGCAAGCGTGTGATGAAAGCCCAGTTCTCTGCCAGGATGCCTGTTTGACTCGGGGTGTTTTTGGATCCAGGGTGCCCCAGGATGAGCAGGCAGCGCCATGGCCTCAGACTGTGTACTTCACGTTCCAGTTCTACCGCTTCCCGCCTGAGACCACACCACGGCTGCAGCTCGTGGAGCTGGCTGATGCGGGGAAGACCAGCTCTGCCTCCCTGTCGCACATCCTCGCCCAGATCCAGAAGGATGGCTCCTTTGATGCGGGTGAGCCTGGGGGTCTGGCACACACAGAACCCAGTGCTGAGCTCTGTCTGTGAGTTTTATTATTTAAAACATGCTGAAAAATGAAAAACTTCAAACAGGCACAGAATTTGAGTGACTAGCATAATGAATAATCAGTGCTCCTGCCAATTAGCTCTGACGATTGTCGATGACATCCCACCCAGACCGCTCCCCAAACCAGGGCTATCTGAACCATAGCCTAGACATATAATTTCATCTCTAGATGTTCTCTTATGTGTATCTAAAAAAGTAGAGTCTTTAAAAAAAAGCCCTTTAGGTTTAACCATTTAAAAAATTTTATTATTTAGTTGAAGCATGCAGGGTCTTTGATCTTCATTGCAGCATGCGTGCTAAGTCTCTTCAGTCATGTCCACCTCTTTGCAGTCCTAGGGACTGTAGCCTGCCAAGCTCCTCTGCAGCATGTGGGGTCTTTAGTTGAGCAATGCAAACGCTTAGTTGTGGCTTGCAGGACCTAGTTCCCTGACCAGGGATTGAACCCGGGCCCTCTGCATTGGGAGCATGGAGTCTTAGACACTGGACCACCTGGGAACTCCCTAGAATCTTTTTTTTTTTTGAGAAACAGAAACTCAATAATATTACCCCACTCAAAAAAGAATGATGATTTAATATTAGCAAATATCTAGCCAATGTTAACACTTCCCCAATAACTTCATAAAAATTTTTAGTAGTTTGTTCAAATCAAGACCTGAGGTCCATATGTTGGGAAGGTGTGCCTCTCGAGTCTCTTTCTACCTGTAGTTGTCATCACCTTCCCATCCCTGCTTTTTCATTTTAGTTTATTTGTTGAAGTCATAGAGTTGCTGGCCCCCTAGAGCCTCCCAGAGCCTGCACTTTGGTTTCAAGGCTCAGTGGTGGCTTCTGCAGTGTTCCTCTCGTCCCTGTTTCTCCTGTAAATTGGAATGAGATCTAGATGCAAGGGCAGATGCATGCTCTTCGTATGGGGCAAAGAGTCTTTGTCACCGGTAGTGTGTCCCCATCTCTGCTGACACCTGGTTACTTCTTATACTACTTCTGGAATACTTCTTCATTTATCAGCCAGAATGCTTCCTTAAAAAGAAACTTCTCATCATCAACTATTTGGTTATCTAGAGGTGCAATTCATATAGGGAAGGCAAAATAATGCATGTTTCCCCCTTTATTTGCTGATTTTCAAAGTAACCAGGCAGTTACCAGTATCCTTCAAAGATGGCTCCAATGGCTTTTTCTTTTTCTCATATCATTATAAACTAATGGATTTACACTGCAGTGGGTTGGAATATACCAAATATGTTGTTGTCTTTGGCCAGTCACATGGCTCGTAAGGGACAGAGCTGTCTGAACTACCAATGCCTCTTGAGTAGAAAGTAACAGGTGGAGAAAGGTGTGTTAAAATGTTAAATGAAAGTAGCTTAACAATATTAACATCAGACAAAAGTGACAAGGCAAATGCATTGCTGGGAATCAAGAAACCTATTAAATAATAATCAAGAGTAATTCACTAGGAAAAATGACTCTGAGTCCGTGAACTTCCAACAGACACAACCTCCAAATATGAAGGACTAGTTAATGGACTTTATAGGGAGAAGCTGACAAAGCTATAATCATAGATTTTGATACATTTCTCTCAGTGAATTGATAGATAAAGCAGAAAAAATTAATGATGATATTATAAAATACAGTTTAGAAAGATGGTATTATAAAACCTGTACAACCAGTTTAGAGAACATATTTTCAGGTATACTTTAAAACTTACACAAACTGATTATTCATAGATATATGTGTATATCTTAGGTCACTACCGTAATCTAATTTTACAGCACTCTTTGACCATCATACCTCAAAGTCAGAAATCATCATTCACTACCTTTCCCCCGGAAGGCTCCTAACGGCTGGATTTTTGAATTTTAAAATATACTTCTAATTTTCCTGTAGGTCAATAAAGAAATCAATATAGAGATGGCTGTTTAAAACTGAATGAAAAAATAATATTGTACATCAAAACTAATAAGTAAAATGGCAGTTCCAGGGAAATTTGCAGCTTTAAATGCTTATATTGGGAATGAAGAAAGTATCTTTCTTAAAAATTAATTTTTAATGGAGTAGCATTGCTTTCAGAAAAGGTGATGGCACCCCACTCCAGTACTCTTGCCTGGAGAATCCCATGGACGGAGGAGCCTGGTAGGCTGCAGTCCATGGGGTCGCGAAGAGTCGGACACGACTGAGCGACTTCACTTTCACTTTTCACTTTCATGCACTGGAGAAGGAAATGGCAACCCACTCCATTGTTCTTGCCTGGAGAATCCCAGGGATGGGGGAGCCTGGTGGGCTGCTGTCTATGGGGTTGCACAGAGTCGGACACTACTGAAGTGACTTAGCAGCAGCAGCGTTGCTTTACAATGTTGTTAGTTTCTACAGTACAGCAAAGTGAATCAGCCATACATATACACATATCTCCTCTTTTTGGATTTCCTTCCCATTTAGGTCACCACAGAGCACTGAGCCTTCTGGGGGAAAGGCCGTGAATGATTTCTGACCTTGAGGTAGGACAGTCAAAGAATGCTGTAAAATTAGATTAGGTATATGGCAATACCTGCTTGGTGACCTAAGATGTATACACATATCAATGAATAATCAGTTTTTATATAAGACCATCTTTCTAAATAAAGATCTTATTGCCAAATTCAGACTTAAACTGAAGAAAGTAGGGAAAATCACTAGACCATTCAGGTATGACCTAAATCAAATCCCTTACAATTATACAGTGGAAGTGAGAAATAGATTTAAGGGACTAGGTCTGATAGAGTGCCTGAAGAACTATGGACGAAGGTTCATGACATTGTACAGGAAGCAGTGATCAAGACCATCCCCAAGAAAAAGAAATGCAAAAGGGCAAAATGGTTGTCTGAGGAGATCTTACAAATAGCTGAGAAAAGAAGAGAAGAGAAAGGCAAAGGAGGAAAGGAAAGATATACCCATCTGAATGCAGAGTTCCAAAGAATAGCAAGGAGAGATAAGAAAGCCTTCCTCAATTATCAGTGCAAAGAAATAGAGGAAAGCAATAGAATGGGAAAGACTAGAGATCTCTTCAAGAAAATTAGAGATACCAAGGGAACATTTCATGCAAAGATGCGCACATAAAGGACAGAAACAGGATGGACCTAACAGAAGCAGAAGATATTAAGAAGAGGTGGCAAGAATACACAGAAGAACTGTACAAAAAAAGATCTTCATGACCCAGATAATCACGATGGTGTGATCACTCACCTAGAGCCAGACATCCTGGAATGCGAAGTCAACTGGGCCTTAGAAAGCATCACTATGAACAAAGCTACTGGAGGTGATGGAATTCCAGTTGAGCTATTTAAAATCCTAAAGGATGATGCTGTGAAAGTGCTGCACTCAATATGCCAGCAAGTTTGGAAAACTCAGCAGTGGCCACAGGACTGGAAAAGGTCAGTTTTCATTCCAGTCCCAAAGAAAGGCAGTGCCAAAGAATGTTCAAACTATCGCACAATTGCACTCATCTCACACACTAGTAATGTAATGCTGAAAATTCTCCAAGTGAGAGACTTCAGTAGTACATGACTTGTAAACTTTCAGATGTTCAAACTGGATTTAGAAAAGGCAGAGGAACCAGAGATCAAATTGCCAACATCTGTTGGATCATTGAAAAAGCAAGAGAATTCCAGAAAAACATCTATTTCTGCTTTATTGATTACACCAAAGCCTTTGACTGTGTGGATTACAACAAACTGGAAAATTCTTCAAGAGATGGGAATACCAGACCACCTGACCTGCCTCTTGGGTAATCTGTATGCAGGTCAAGAAGCAACAGTTAGAACTGGACATGGAACAACAGACTGGTTCTAAATTGGGAAAGGAGTACGTCAAGGCAGTATATTGTCACCCTACTTATTTAACTTCTATGCAGAGTACATCATGCGAAATGCAGAGCTCGATGAAGCACAGACTGGAATTAAGATTGCTGGGAGAAATATCAATAACCTCAGATACACAGATGACACCACCCTTATGGCAGAAAGTGAAGAGAAACTAAAGAACCTCTTGATGAAAGTGAAAGAGGAGAGTGAAAAAGCTGGCTTAAAACTCAACATTCAAAAGACAAAGATCATGTCATCCGGTCCCATCACTTCATGCAAATAGATGGGGAAACAATGGAAACAGTCAGAGACTATTTTCTTGAGCTCCAAAATCACTGCAGATGGTGACTGCAGCCATGAAATTAAAAGACACTTGCTCCTTGGAAGAAAACCTATGACCAACCTAGACAGCATATTAAAAAGCAGAGACATTACTTTGCCAGCAAGGTCTGTATAGTCAAGGCTATAGTCAAGGCTATGGTTTTTCCAGTAGTCATGTATGGATGTGACAGTTGGACCATAAAGAAAGCTGAGCACCAAAGAATTGATGTTTGGAGTTCCTTGGACTGAAAGGAGATCAAACCAGTAAGTCTTAAAGGAAATCAGTCCTGAATATTCATTGGAAGGACTGATGCTGAAGCTGAAACTCGAATACTTTGGCCACCTGATTCGAAGAAGTGACACATTGGAAAAGATCCTGATGCTGGGAAAGATTGAAGGTGGGAGGAGAAGGGGATGACAGAGGATGAGATGGTTGGATGGCATCACTGACTCGATGCCATGAGTCTAAGCAAGCTCCAGAAGTTGGTGATGGACAGGGAAGCCTGGCGTGCTGCAGTCCATGGGGTTGCAAAGGGTCAGACACTACTGAGTGACTAAACTGAATTGTTCAGCTGAGGAAGTTTGGTGAAAATAAGAAAAAGAGAATAAACCGAATAAAAGTAGAAGGAAAGAAATTTTAAAATGAGTATAAATGGTTGGAAAACAAAGAAGTAGTGTGAAGGGTCGGCCAGATTGTTAGGCGCTAGGGCTCATGGGTACACAGGTGATGCTCTGTTCCCTTGTCCAAGGTCAGCATCAGTGGGGAGTGTCAGAGCAGGTGTGGGGTGGCGCTAGTCCAAAAGCCAGGCTTGCTGACCCCCTATCAAGTGAGTGGCAGGGAGACGTCAGGCTGGCAGCCGCTGGTAGCCGTGATCCTTGGGGCAGAGCTGCTGCCCCCGTTTGCCTGTGGACCACAGCATCCTCTCTTCCTGTGGATAAATCTGAAAAGAATAGTCAGGGGAAAGGGTGAGCAGCTTGGGCCCTGTTCTTTCTGCCAAACCCACTAGCCTGTGAGCTAATTTTGCTCTGGGGAGGGGCGTGTGCTGGGCAGAGGGTGGGCACAGGAGGCCCCTTTGTGGAGAGGTGGGGCTGGGAAAGGATGGGCTCCTGCAACCTTCTTGCATTTCATTCTCTCTACCCCTTGAGCTTAACTGTTAAGGGTATGGTCAGTGGGGGTGTGGCCTTCCTTGTGGGACTAGTCATCATGGGGGAGGTTTCCCAGCCTCCCTGGGACCACTTCTCCCAAACCAACCATCTTTCCTTTGCCCGTCCTTCAGGACCAGTGGTGGATGGTTTCTATAGCTTATGTCCTCAGAAGGCTTTGAATTGGACCAGAATAATGGATAGATTTCAAGGCTCCTCTGCACCTGTTGCTGAGAATTCATTCCCTATTTCCCATTCTAAGTTCTATCCAGTCCCTTGATCCAGTTTAGCTCATCAGAGATTCTGCTGTGAGGTTAAATGATAGCCTGAAGATAATTCAATAAAAAAGGCCAGTCACTTAGAGGTGCTCCTGATTTGACTATAAACCCCTTTCCATTAGGAATTGCCCAGAGAGAAATTAGTCCAAAATTAAATTTTCCTGCAAGTGGAAGTCCAAAGAAATTAAACTCCAAAATCAAATTTTTCTTGTCAGGGTGAATTAAAATTCAAAGTCTAAAATTAATCTTAAAGTCCAGAAAGGCTTTGCAATTTCTTATACAGCTGAGTCTCGGCGAAAGATGCCTCTGACTGGGCAGATCTGGGCTTCTTCCTTCAGCAGCTTAAACTCAGGGGTCCTCTGTGGATGTCCCTCAAGGCTTCAGAAGTTGTGCTGGTTGAGCACTGGCACTTTCATGGCCCTCACTTAAGACTTGTTTTCTTTTGTTGTTGAAATATTGGATTGGTCCAAGAGTTCATTCAGATTTTTTCTACCAGATGTTATGGAAAAAGTTATGACACTTTTTGGCCAACCTAATATAGAATGCCTACAACAAAGTGCACTGTTCCATGGATTTTATAAAATTGATAGATTTTATTTGTCAGAGCAGTTTTAGATTTGTAGAGAAAGTGAGCAGCTAGTCAGGAGTCCCCATATACTTCCTGTCCCCATCAGTTCAGTTTAGTTCAGTTGCTCAGTTGTGTCTGACTCTTTGCAACCCCATGGACTGCAGCATGCCAGGCTAACTCCCGAAGCTTGCTCAAACTCATGTCCATCTAGTTGATGATGCCATCGAACCATATCATCTTGTCGTCCCCTTCTCTTGGCTTCAATCTTTCCCAGCATTGAGGTCTTTTCCCATGAGTCAGTTCTTCACTTCAGGTGGCCAAGTATTGAAATTTCAGCTTCAGCATCAGTCCTTCCAATGAATATTCAGGACTGATTTCCTTTAGGACTGACTGGTTTCGTCTCCTTGCAGTCCAAGGGACTCTCATCAGTCTTCTCCAACACCACAGTTCAAAGCATTATTTTTTCGGCGCTCAGCTTTCTTTATGGTCCATCTCTCACATCTATACATGACTACTGGAAAACCCATAGCTTTGACTAGATGGACCTTTGTCAGCTTTTATAGTGTCTCTGCTTTTTAACACACTGTCTAGGTTGGTCATAGTTTTTCTTCCAAGGAGCAAACGTCTTTTAATTTCATGGCTGCAGTCACCATCTGCAGTGATTTTGATAGACCAAAATAAGTCTGTCACAGTTTCCATTGTTTCCCTATCTATTGCCATGAAATGATCCTGAGCCTGCCCGATAGGCTCCCCCATTAGTGACATCTTACATTTATGTGGTACCCCTTTGTTATAATTGATGAACTAATATTGATACACTGTTGCTAACCAAAGCTCATAGTTTACCTTAAGGTTTACTCTTGGTGTTGTACATTCTGTGGATTTTGACAAATGTATATATCCACTGTTACCATATCAACCAGGGTAATTTCACTGCCTGAAACGTCCAGGGTGCTCCACCCTGTCTGCTCCTGATCCCTTTACTGTCTCCATAGTTGTGCCTTTTCTAAGATATCATACAGATGAAACTATATAGCATATACTTTTTCAGATGGCTTCTTTTGCTAAGTAATACACATTTAAGGTTCTTCCATGTCTCTTTGTGGCTTGATAGCTCATTTATTTTCAGCACTGAATAATACTCTGTGGTCTGGATGTACCTCAGTTTATTTATCTGTTCATCTACTGAAAGGTGTCTTGGTTGCTTCCAATTTTTGGCAATTATGACAAAATTGCTATACAGTAAATCCCCTACATACAAAATACAAACAAGTTCCATTCTGAGACTGCCTTTTAAGTCCAACAGAATTATCCTAGATACCCAACCAACACAATCAGCTGTACAATACTCTACTGTAACAGGTTTATAATACTTTTCACACAATACATAAAAAACAAACATAAAAAAATCAAGAAGACACTTAAAATCCACAATACAGTACAATAGTACAGCACAACAGCTGGTACATGGGCTGGCATCGAGTGAACAGCCAAGAAGAGTTACTGACTGGTGGAGGGGGGAGGCGGGAGACAGTAGAGCTGAAGGAGCGTCAGCAGTAGGAGACAGAGGGCAAGCTGTGCTGTCACTCATGCCTGAAACAGATGGAAGCACAGCCACATCTTTGAAAGTTTGCAACTTGAAGGTTCATATGCGGGTGACTTACTGTAAACTGCCGAGGTCCAGCCCCGGTGGATCCAGGGAATTTGAAGCAGAGACGGCGTCGGCAAGGAAAAACTTATTTATTTAGAAATATAAAGAGATATTAGGAAAGAATAGTGTAGTAGGAAAATTAGTGGAGAAAAGATGCTGAATAACTTGGTTTACGTGGAAAACCAATAAAGTTCCAAGACAAGGAACTTGCACTGTCTACGTAGGCCACCGGCACCCGCTTGAATAGTGGAGGGTGCCCCGCCTTGGGCTCCCTCTCACGTGGGTCTTAGAAGCCAGGGCAAATAAGTAGACACGGTGAGCCTCCACACTCCAGATAGGAATTCAGCCAGAAAAGGGAGAAAAGAACGACATGGGGGAGCCAAGCATCGGTGCCAGACCCACAACTTTATTTTCAAAAGCAGCTTATATACCCCAAATTGTACATTAAGAAATAATGGAATATGCAGTTATGCAGGGGCAGCAGTCCTGACCCCTATTGGGACCAGGCTTTCCTCTTGCATACCTTCTCGTATACAAAAGTTTACATTATCTTCTGGCCAAGAGGCCTGTTAACATTTTTATGGCTCTCTTCCTAGATAAATGTTTATCAACCAGAAAACTCAACCAGAAAACTCTTTTTTCCCTTGAAGTGTTTTTTCTTTAATCTGCATCACCCTCAAAGTACTAAATAAAGTTACATTCCTGTAGAACAAAGGTGCAGTGGGTTATAACAAAGAAAGTACTTAAAGATCTAATGTTGCTAATACCAGGGCTACTACCTGTTTTTTCTATATACCAACTATATCTACAAATAAAAGATATGAAAATTTGGCAGCAAGTATTGGCTCAACAAATGAAACCCTTAATCAGTCCTATTCTAATGATTTTGACTCCTCGGAAGCCCCTACATTCCTAGGATGTTTTAAGCTTCCTGTGCCTCTAGCGGTCGGTCGGGAGGCCGCAAACAATCACATGCACAGCTGTTAAGAGTCCGGCAGGCAGGCTAGAAAGCCATCAGAGGGGTTTTTGGATTGAAACACTCTTATTATGCCCAGGAGACTTATTATCTAAAAGCTCTAAATTAACTTCTTCCAGAAAAAGGTGGTGGGGGGACAGCCCCCTGTTAATGTCAGAAGAGTAGGTGGAAAGCATAACAGTAAAGCAGGCAGACTCTGGTTTTGGAGGGGTAGATGCTCAGGAACAGGGCGTCTCCTGAGGCTCGATCCCGCCTTTGCATATGCCGAGCCTCCTTCCTCATGACTGTTGCCACGGGCAGCGTTCCTCACGCTGGCTCCCGGCAGTAAACATTTTTGTTCAGTATTTTGTGTGGACAACCATTTTCAACTCATTTGGGTAAATACCTTGGAGCCCAACTGATGCATCATACGGGCTTCCCTTGTGGCTCAGACATTAAAGAATCTGCCTGCAATGTGGGAGACCTGGGTTTGACCCCTGGGTTGGGAAGATAACCCTGGAGAAGGGAATGGCTACCTTTTCCAGTATTCTTGCCTAGAAAGTTCCATGGACAGAGGACCCTGGTGGGCTATGATCTGTGGGGTCACAAAGAGTTGGACACAACTGAGCAAGTAACACACATATTAAAAGTGGGTTAAGTTTTGAGAGAAACTGCTCAGCTGTCTTCCATGTGGCTGCACCTTGTTGCATTCTCATCAGCAGTGAGTGAGAGCTCCTGGTGCTTCACATCCTTGCCGACATTTGACGTCATCGGTATCCTGTATTCGGGCTGTCCAAGCAGGTCTGTCATGGTTGTGATTGTTGTTTAGTTGCTCAGTTGTGTCCCACTCTTTGTGACCTCACCAGACTCTTCTGTCTGTGGAATTCTCCAGGCAAGAATACTGGAGTGGGTTGCCATTTCCTCCTCCAGGGGATCTTCCCAACCCGGTATCGAACCCTGGTCTCCTGCATTGACAGGTGGATTCTTTACCACTGAGCCACCCGGGAAGCCCACGTAGGGTAGCTCATTATTTTAATTATGATTCCCGCATGATGGCTGTTGTGATGTGTCTTTCCATCTACTTACTTGATATCTGTATATCTTCTTTGGCAAGATGTCTGTTTAGATCTTTAGCCCATTTTTAATTTGGGTTGTTTGTTTTCTTATTTGTTGTGTCTTAAAAGTTCTTTCCTACTTTTTCATTCCAGTCCCCTATAATGAAAAGGGCATCTTTTTTGGGGTGTTAGCTCCAGAAAGTCTTGTAGGTCTTCATAAAACCATTCAACTTCAGCTTCTTCAGCTTTACTGGTCAGGGCATAGACTTGAATTACTGTGATATTGCATGGCTTACCTTGGAAATGAACAGAGATCATTTGGTCGTTTTTGAGATTGCATCCAAGTGCTTCATTTTGGACTCTTGTTGACTATGATGGCTATTCCACTTCTTCTAAGGGATTCTTGCCCACAGTAGTAGATATAATGGTCATCTGAGTTAAATTCACCCATTCCTGTCTATTTTAGTTCACTGATTCCTAAAATGTCAATGTTCATTCTTGCCATCTCACGTTTGACTATTTCCAATTTGCCTTGATTCATGAATCTAACATTCCAGGTTCCTATGCAATATTGCTTTTACAGCATCAGACTTTACTTCTATCACCAGTCACATCCACAGCTAGATGTTGTTTTTGCTTTGGCTCCGTCTCCTCATTCTTTCTGGAGTTATTTCTCCACTGATCTCCAGTAGCATATTGGGCACCTACCAGCCTGTGGAGTTCATCTTTTAGTGTCCTTTTTTTTTTTTTTCATACTGTTCATGGGGTTCTCAAGGCAAGAATACTGAAGTGGTTTGCCATTTCCTTCTTCAAGTAGGAAGTCAAGAGATACCTGAAGTAACAGGGAAATTTGGCCTTGGAGTACAAAATGAAGCAGGCCAAAGGCTAATAGTTTTGCCAAGAGAATGCACTGGTCAGAGTAAACACCCTCTTCCAACAGCACAAGAGACAACTCTACACATGGACATCACCAGATGGTCAATAACGAAATCAGATTGATCATATTCTTTGCAGCCAAAGATGGAGAAGCTCTATACAGTCAGCAAAAACAAGACTGGGAGCTGACTGTGGCTCAGAACATGAATTCCTTATTGCCAAATTAAGACTTAAATTGAAGAAAGTAGGGAAAACCACTAGACCATTCAGGTATGACCTAAATCAAATCCCTTATGATTATACAGTGGAAGTGAGAAACAGATTTAAGGGACTAGATCTGATAGATAGAGTGCCTGATGAATTATGGATGCAGGTTTATGATATTGTACAGGAGACAGGAATCAAGACCATCCCCATGGAAAAGAAATGCAAAAAAGCAAAATGGCTGTCTGAGGAGGCCTTATAAATAGCTGTGAAAAGAAGAGAAACGAAAAGCAAAGGAGAAAAGGAAAGATATAAGCATCTGAATGCAGAGTTCCAAAGAATAGCAAGAGATAAGAAAGCCTTCCTCAGTGATCCATGCAAAGAAATAGGGGAAAACAACAGAATGGGAAAGACTAGAGATCTCTTCAAGAAAATTGGAGATACCAAGGTAGAATTTCATGCAAAGCTGGGCTCGATAAAGGACAGAAATGGTCTGGACCTAACAGAAGCAGAAGACATTAAGAAGAGGTGGCAAGAATACACGGAAGAACTGTACAAAAAAGATCTTCACGACCCAGATAATCACGATGGTGTGATCACTCACCTAGAGCCAGACATCCTGGAATGTGAAGTCAAGTGGGCCTTAGAAAGCATCACTACGAACAAAGCTGGTGGAGGTGATGGAATTCCAGTGGAGCTCTTTCAAATCCTGAAAGATGATGCTGTGAAAGTGCTGCACTCAATATGCCAGCAAATTTGGAAAACTCAGCAGTGGCCACAGGACTGGAAAAGGTCAGTTTTCATTCCAATCCCAAAGAAAGGCAATGCCAAAGAATGCTCAAGCTACCACACAATTGCACTCATCTCACATACTAGTAAAGTAATGCTCAAAATTCTCCACGCGAGGCTTTAGCAATAAGAGATAACAGTTTTGCCAAGAGAATGCACTGGTCATAGTAAACCATGAACTTCCAGATGTTCAAGCTGGTTTTAGAAAAGGCAGAGGAACCAGAGATCAAATTGCCAACATCCATGGATCATGGAAAAAGCAAGAGAGTTCCAGAAAAACATCTATTTCTGCTTTCTTGACTATGCCAAAGCCTTTGACTGTGTGGATCACAATAAACTGTGGAAAATTCTGAAAGAGATGAGAATACCAGGCCACCTGACCTGCCTCTTGAGAAACCTATTTGTAGGTCAGGAAGCAACAGTTAGAACTGGACATGGAACAACAGACTGGTTCCAGATAGGAAAAGGAGTATGTCAAGGCCGTATATTGTCACCCTGCTTATTTAACTTCTATGCAGAGTACATCATGAGAAATGCTTGGCTGGAAGAAGCACAAACTGGAATCAAGACTGCTGGGAGAAATATCAATAACCTCAAATACGCAGATGATACCACCCTTATGGCAGAAAGTGAAGAGGAACTGAAGAGCCTCTTGATGAAAGTGAAAGAGGAGAGTGAAAAATCTGGCTTAAAACTCAACATTCATAAAACAAAGATCATGGCCTCCGCTCCCATCACTTCATGGGAAATAGATGGGGAAACAGTGGAAACAGTGACAGATATTATTTTCTTGAGCTCCAAAATCACTGCAGATGGTGACTGAAGCTGTGGAATTAAAAGACACTTGCTCCTTGGAAGAAAAGCTATGACCAAACTAGACAGCATATTAAAAAGCAGAGACATTACTTTGCCAACAAATTTCCAGCTAGTTAAAGCTATGGTTTTTCCAGTGGTCATGTATGGATGTAAGAGTTGTACCATCAAGAAGGCTGAATGCTGAAGAATTGATGCTTTTGGACTGTGTTGTTGGAGAAGACTCTTGACAGGCCCTTTGTCTGCAAGGAGATCCAACCAGTCCCTCCTAAAGGAAATCAGTCCTGAATATTCTTTGGAAGGACTGATGCTGAAGCTGAAACTCCAGTACTTTGGCCACCTGATGCGAAGAAGTGACTCATTGGAAAAGTCCCTGATGCTGGGAAAGAGTGAAGGTGAGCAGAGAAGCAGATGAGAGAGGACGAGATGATTGTATGGCATCACTGACTTGATGGACATGAATTTGAGTAAGCTCCAGGAGTTGGTGATGTACAGGGAAGCCTGGCATGTTGCACTTGATGGGGTCGCAAAGAGTTGGGCACGACTGGGTGACTGAACTGAACTGTAGTTGAAGCACTGAATAATGGATGCTTTTGAACTGTGTTGCTAGAGAAAACTCTTGAGAGTCCCTTGGACTGCAAGGAGATCAAACCAGTCAATCCTACAGGAAATCAACCTTGAATAGTCATTGGAAGGACTTGATGCTGAAGAGCCAACTCATTGGAAAAGACTGATACGAGGAAAGATGGAAGGCAAAAGGAGAGGGGGTTGCCAGAGGTTGAGATGGTTGAATGGCATCACTGACTCAATGGACATCCCTCCGGGACATAGTGCAGGACAGAAGAGCCTGGCATGCTGCAGTCCATGGGGTCGCAGAGAGCCAGACATAACTTAGTGACTGAACAACAACAAGGGTAGCTGCTGTTCTGAGTTCTATCATTCTAGGTCAGTTTTATCAGTTTTTGGAACTTAAAGAGGAGCATATTGTATGTATCCTTGGAATCTAACTTCTTTCACTGAGCCTCATGTCTGAGATTCATTCATGTTGCTGTATATAGTGGTAGCTTATCTGTGGTCTTGGCTGTATAGAAGCACATAATTGGAATATTCCACAGGGCTTACCCATTTTGCTGTTCACAGTCTGTTGAATCATTTCCAGGTTTTGGCTCTTTTGAATACTACTATTATGAACATTTGTAAAAATTGTGAAGTGACCAGCACAAGTCTAGGTAACATCCATCATCAAACATGTGAATCATAAAATTCTTTTAATCCTTGCATGAGAACTATGATTACTCTCTCAGCAACTTTCAAATGCGCAATATGGTGTTATTAACTATAGTCACCATGATGTCCATTGCATCCCCATGAGTTACTTATTTTATACCTGGAAGTTTGTACCTTTTAACCCCTTCACCCATTTCACCTACCAACTCCCCCCTCCACCCCCCCACCTCTTGCAACTACCAGTCTCTCCTCTGTATTTAAAAGCCTGATTTTTTTTTTTTAAGATTTCAATATAAGTGAGATCATATGGTATATGTCTCAAACCCAGATCTTTTGCATCTCCTGCGTTGGCAGGGGGATTCTTTACCACTAGCACCACCTGGGAACCCCCTGATCCATTCACATTGTTGCAAATGACAAGATTGCCTTCTTTTTTAATGGCTGAATAATATTTCACATATATACATAATATGTTTTCTTTTTTTTGAGGCATTTATTTATTTATTTGGCTGCTTTGGGTCTTAGTTACGACACACAGGGTCTTCACTGCGATGCACAGGCTGCTCCCCAGTTGTGATGTGGGCTGCAGGGCACATAGGCTCAGTAGTTGTGTCGCACGGGCTTAGTTGCCCTGCAGCATGTGAGATCTCAGCTCCCTGACCAGGGCTCGAATCCACGGCCCCTGCACTGGAAGGTGGATTCTCAGCCACTGCACCACCAGGGAATTCCTACACCACGTTTTCTTTATCTATTCATCCAGAGATGGACACTCAGGTTTCTTCCACATCTTGGCTATTGTAAATAATGCTACAGTGAACATGAGGCTGCAGAATATTTTCGAGTTAGTGTTCTTTTTTAAATTTTCTTTGGTTAAATACCTAAGAGTGGGACTGCTGGTTCATATGGTAATTCTATTTTTAAGTTTTTTGAGGAACCTCCACAGAGCTTTCATAGTAGCTGTACCAAGTTACATTCCCAGCAATAGTAGATGAGGGGTCCCCCTTTCTCCACGCCCTCTCCAGTACCGGCCTTGTTCTTTTGGTACATCTGCGTTGTTCTGTGCCTGGGACTGAAGTCACTGGGTCTCTGGCAGCACAGGTCTAGCTTTGGTGGGTTCCCCAAGCAGCTTACACACCCACTGGAGTAGATGCCATGTCTGAACCACCTGTGTCCTTCTAATTGTGGAGTGTGTGTGGTTCTGTTTGTCTCTTTCACGGTCCTGGTGGGTGCTGGCATCTCCTTGTGTACAGCCTCCCAGATGACTGATGACCTTCCACACACCATCGCCTTAGGCTGATCCTCTTTTGAAGTGCTTTGCCCACTTTTCATTGTGCTGTCTGTTTTTCAGTTTGTAGGTGTTATGTGTATATCCTGATCCCTGTCCTTGTTGAGATGTTACAAATAGCTCCTCCCACTCTGTGCCTTGCCTTTGATTCTGTTAACAGTAGTTTTCCATTAAGTTCAGTTTATCAGTCGTTTTCTTAATGTATAGATTTCTTAAGTTGCGGGCTTCCCAGGTGGCGCAAGTGGTAAAGAATCTTACCTGTCAGTGCAGGAAACACAAGAGTTATCGGTTTAATCCCTGGGCCGGAAAGATCCCCTGGAGAAGAAAATGGCAACCCCCGTCAGCATTCTTGCCTGGAAAAGTCCATGGACAGAGAAGCCTGGCATGCTACAGTCCATGGGGTCATAAGAGCCATAAGTCCATGGGGACATGACTGAGCAGACAGCACACGTAAGCTGCACTCCAGAATGTCTACACAAAGTTTTGAAGATACACTCTGTGTTGTCTTCTTGAAACCTTTTCATATATTCGCATCTAGAATCCATCTGGAATTGATTTTGTGTGTCCCATGAGGTGGGGGTGGAGGTTTGTGACCTTCATAAAGATTCCAGAGAGTTAATAGGACATAAAAGGTTTTATAAAGCAGGGAATCCATACCCACCAAGCTTGAAAAGTGAGTCATTCCTCAACCTTGAATAGTTGTCTTAAGCAAAATGATGTTCCCAGGATCCAAAGTTTGGTTTTGCCAAAGACGAAAGCGGAGACTCAGGGGTGAATGAGGGCAGAGGGACAAAGCCTTGGTCTCAGCTCCGCCACACAACTGCTATTTCTTGGTGGCTGGACCCACTTATGGAAAGCAGCATTCGAGACGTTGTTGTCTCTGGGCAGACTGGACGTTTACAGTCTTGGCAGCCCTGACCGCTGGTTCTCATGGAGGGCACCGTTTCCTCTCAAGGACTGTGTCCTGGTCTCTAGAGTTCACGATGTGGTCCCTAGTGGGCAGCTCTCAGCAGGCTCATGAGGTCCTAGAGTAAGAATCACAGCTTGTTGAACCTGGGGCCCGTGGGCCTGGTGGCTGCCTCTGCCACACTATCCATTGTTCTACATTGTGAGAAGAATTTCTTTTTGTTTCTTCTTTTTCTTCATGAGTGGGGTGTGCCTCTGGAGTTTCCTCTCTTACTACTGTCCCCTCTCCTTTCAGGAAGGTTCCCCTGAGTCCTTGGCCATTTTGTCTGCCTGTGTTGGCCCTCGTCCTTCTGCACCACATGCGTGGGACTGTCTCTCCTTGTTACTCCCCTTGCTTCCTTGTCCAGGCTATTGTCTCTCTAACCTGCTTCTCTCAGTGGGATTTTCATCTAGTGGGACTTTGCTTAGTGTGAGGGCTGGGGTCTGGGGCAGCCAAGAGTATCCTCTGTTCTAAAAAGCTCACATTCCTCTTCCTATCCCTCGGTTGTCATGGCTGGGGGCATCTCCCACCAGACCAGTGTCCGGGCCTGGACCCTCTAGCACCACCTTGCTCTCCTCTTCATTGCTGAAAGTGTGAACCCTTTGACCCCTTTCCACCATTTCTTGCCTTCTTTTCTGTGCTTCCTTTAAGAGTCCTAATCCTGTGTCCCCACCTACAGAAGTTGCATCAGTGCGATTGGGAATACCTGCTTTATCTATGTGTTCATGCCCTCTTCCTCGCAACACCAAATCAGTTGAAAGTAAAGTGCAGGCATGATGACACTACCTTTAAATAAATTCAGTGATCTGCATTACTTAAAAGTAAGGATGCCCTTTTCTGTGCACACAGTTCTATCTTAAGATGATAAGCATTTCATAATCAAAATTTCCCATTTCCCCATTTATGTCCATTATAGCTATTTTTTGTTCTGACATCCGGTTCAGCGAAGTGAAGTGAAAGTCGCTCAGTCGTGTCTGACTCTTTGCGACCCTGTGGATATACAGTCCATGGAATTCTCCAGACTGGAATACTGGAGTGTGTAGCCTTTCCCTTCTCCAAGGGATCTTCCCAACTCAGGGATTGAACCCAGGTCTCCAGCGTTGCAGGCGGATTCTTTACCAGCTGAGCAACCAGGGAAGCCCCACATCCAGTCCAGGTCCAGATATTATTTGCGATCATCTCTTTAGTCTCTGCGTCGAGGCTTGTCCCCTGCATTCTTTGTCTGATGACGGTGCCTTTTTGAAGAGACCAAGCGCTTCGTAGAATGTCCTGTGTTCTGTGTGTGTCTGCTTGTTTCTGCACCTAGCTGTCGACCTCCTTTGTCCTCAGCAGGTCTTGTCCACTGGCTGGGTGAGGGCTGAAAGCTCCATCCCTCTTTGGATTTGGCGGGAACACGTCATGGTTGAAGGCTCATGCTGCACGTGCATCCCATCGAAGGCACCAAGCTCAGTCTGTCTCACTGTGGGGGTGCTCATGGGAGCACTTCCTTGGGGCACCCTCCCAGATGTCTCCAGTAGGAAGAGGGAGGTGCTTCCATCTGCACTTGGAAGATTCTTGGGGGCTGTTCTTTGGTTCCTTGTGAATATTTGATTCCTACAGTCTCTTTTCTGACTGTACTAACATCCTTGGCTGTGCTTTGCCTGAATCAGCTATTTAATGAAACTTTCCAAAGGGCTTACCTGGTGGCTCAGATGGTAAAGAATCTGCCTGCAATGCAGGAGACCTGGGTTTGATCCCTGGGTCAGGAAGATCCCCTGGAGAAAGGAATGGCTACCCACTCCAGTATTCTTGCCTGGAGAATCCTAGGGACAGAGGAGCCTGGTGGGCTACAGTCCATGGGGTTGCAAAGTGTTGGACGAGACCAAGCGACTAACACTTTCACTTTTGAAATGGTAATTCTAATGCTAGCATTTGGTCTCCCTTGATTAGCTGACATTCTTCTATAAAGAGAGACTTTCTTTTGTCAACCAATGGTGAACTACATCTATAGCCTCCAAAAAAGACAGAACAAATGTTTAATACTTTCCCTTTAATTTCTAATTTTCAGAGTAACAACTTACTGTAACAGTTACTCCAGTAGTAACAGTTGAGGTTTTATATGTCTGGCTCTTTGTTTTGTCTCTGGGGTAGCACTCAGATCTCTCGGATGTTTATTTATTCATTATTGCTAGTTTTTGATGCCCTAATTTCCCCCCATTTGCCCAGTGGTAGCCCTTCTGATTGGCCTGGGTCTGTTGACACACTCTCGTTGGACTTGGCTGGGGCCTCGCTTTATGGAGCAAAAGTCTCCTGTTCCCTGGGTCTCCTGTTTCTCCTGGGAGCCTGGCACCCACACTGTAAATGCTTGCTAGATAGAGGCCATGACCCAGATGTTTTGATCTGGATCTCAACTGCTTCTAGACCTTTCCTTGGGCAGAGTTGAGGCATATATTAAAACATGATTTCACTTTGACATTTCTAATTCAAATTTAGAGGTTTTTCCTTAAAATATTTTATTTGTATCTCTTTCCTCTTAATGTGACTACAAACAATATATGGCTGATGAAAGTTCTGTGGTCCTGGGCTGTGTCCCACAGGATGCAGTGAGTTAGTGCAGCCAAAAGTGCATGCTGTTCCCAATTCGATGTTCAGTCAGATTTGCCTGTTTTGGTTTGTTTTCAGTTTTATGTTTGCTTTCTTTCCTTCCTTTCTTTGTTTTTTGGCTGTGGCATGTGATTTGAGGCTCTTAGTTTCCTGATCAGGGATTGAACCCATGCATGCTATGGCAGTGAAAGCACCGTGTCCTGACCACGAGATGGCTGAGAAGTTCCCAGCTTTCTTTCTTTTTTGCTTTAATCTGTTGGAATATTTACATGGCTCAAAACACAAAACCATAGTTGAATATACACTCAAAGCTCCCTCCCTTCGTCATCCCCTTAGATGGTCCCCACCTGCTCAGCCTCCTGGAGGCAACCTGGCTTCTAGTTTATGGCTTAAGCAAATATTTATATTTATATTTTTCCTTTTTTTCATCTTCAAAAAGTAGCATAGCAAATACATGTGTTCAGCATGGAAAGTTTACTTTCCGTCCTCCCGAGTTTTACTCCATGTGGAAACCACCTGCATTGTTTTTACCGCTACATTGTTCTGTGTTGGGTGCACATCCTGTGGTTTATTCAACCATCATCCCACTGATGGAGGTTTGGGTCTTTTCAGGGTTCTGCTGTTTCAGACAACGAGGCAATGAGCAGCTCTGTGTTTCTGGGGTTTTCTGTGTCTGAAGGTGTGTTTTGGGGCAGATTGCTGGCAGTGGGTAGGATTGACCCTCCCCTCTGTTAGCCTCCCCCACAAAATGGGTTGCTACACTTTTAAATGTAAGTATTTGTTTCTTCCTCTGCATCAGGCCTCAGCTGCAGCTCCCAGGATTGCCAGTCTTTGTTTCGGCCGGCGGGATCTTTAGCTGTGTCTTGTGGACTCTTAGTTATAGCCTGTGGGATCTAGTTCCCCTGCCAGGGACCGAACCCGGGCCCCCTGCATTAGGAGCCCAGAGTCTTAGACATGGACCCCCAGGGAAGTCCCAGGTTGCTACACTTCAGGATTTTTATAATCTCATTGATGTGAGACGAATGAAGTTGAATGTCTTTTGTCATTAGCAGTAAATTTCCATTCCATTTTTCTATCAGATTTTTCATTTCTTTTGTCCTGTTTTGGGAACTCTGTTAGGAGGACTAGCCTGTTGCCTGTGATGTAAATCGCCAGTATGATTTCTGCTTTGTTGTTCGTCTTTTTGCTTTGCTTAGGGTGGGTTTTGCCATGTAAAGGTGTTTCTTTCCTGTAGTCTAATGTGTCAATATTTTGTTGCTTCTAGAGTCCTGAGTCATAGATGCAAGGGCTTTCTCTCCTTTGTAAGAGATTTGTGCATGCTTTCTTCTGGGACTTGTAGATTTCATTTCTCACATGTAGATTTCTGATCTCTGTGCAGTTTATCCTGCTGTGTGATGGCAGATTTGGATCGGCTTTATCTCTTCCCAAGTGTCTCTCCGATTGACCCGGCACTATTTATTAAAAGGCTTGTCTTTTCCCCCAGTAACTTGAGAGCCACACTTATCATATACCTTTTTTTTTTTTTAAATGATTCAGTGTCATTTTGGATTTTCTTGCTTGTTCCGTTAGCCCAGTGGTTGGCAAACTATTTTAAGGGCCAGAACAAAATATTTTAGACTTTCTGGCTTTACATATGATCTCTGTGTAATCATCTTCTTCTTCTTTGTTTTCCTCAACACTTAAAAAAAAGCCATTCTTATTTATTTCTTGTTTACTTTTGGCTGTGTCGGGTCTTTGTTGCTGCACGTGGGCTTTCTCTAGTTGCAGTGAGCAGGCGCTCCTCTTTGTTGTGCTATGCAGGCCTCTCACTGCGGTGGCTTCTCTTGTTGAGGAGCACAGGCTCTACGGTGCTCAGGCTGCAGCAGTTGTGGCTCATGAGCTTCACTGCCCTTCAGCATGTGGAATCTTTGTGGACCAGGGATTGAATCCGTGTCCCCTGCATTGGCAGGTGAAGTCTTTACCACTGGACCATCAGTAAAGTCCTGTAAAAGCTATTCTTAGCTCATGGTGGGTTGGCCTGTGAGCCGTAATTTACCAGACTGTTAGAATGTCTATGCATGAAGGTCACACTGTTTATCAGAGGCGTTATGTTGTTCTTCCTTGCGTGGTACTCCTGGACATTCTTGCTGGTTTGGTTTCCCAGGTAAACTTGTTGGACTCCTCACTGGAGTTCTGGAGCATTCACAGATGAACGGTGGGGATAACTGCCCTCACAGGATGGGAGCTGACCTTCCCCAGGAATGGGGATGTCTTTCCATACACTTATTTTGGCTTCCCTGTCTTCTGAAGACACGTAATTGTACCTCAAACAGGTTTTTCTATTTTCTTATTTTCTAATCAATTAAAGTTTGCATTTATCTTTATATTACCTTCCTTCTACTGTTTTGGTGGTGTTCTCTATTATTTGTTGCTTAATTCATTTACTGTAATTCTTTGGTTCTTGGGATATAAAGTCTTGAAGGTGCAGCAAGGATCCTACCTGGGCTGGGGCGTGGTGTTTGTGACAGGGTGAGGGAGCTAAGCCTGGGAGCCTGAAGTGCCACTGCCCCTGGGAGTCAGTGGTCAGCTTCCCTGCAGACTTTTGAGTGGGATGGATATGATGCAGGGCTCTTTAATGGGTGCTTTGGCACTGCCATGGGATGGACTACAGGGAGCTTGGGCCTCAGGAAAGGCCACCAAGGAGCCAGTTGTCTGAACTGAACAGCAGTGGAGGGGTCCAAGCCTACAGTGGGGAGGAGTTGGGAATGTCCAGCACAAGGGGCCTTGGGCTGCCCCCAGACAAGGATGCCTTCTGTGTGTGACACTCAACACACTGTCAGCTCTGGGCTTGGTGTGTCACCTGAGACCATGAGCCCCATCAAGGCAGGGGCCTGTCCATCCTGTCCCCCCAAATGACCCCACACAGGGCCCTGGGCATGTACTGCATATGAATTCATGATTGTGGTGAGAGGACCTGTTTGCTGAAGGGATGTGGTGATGATGGAGCCCAGCTGGGGTGTCGGGAGGATATGGTGCCTGGTGGCAGCTTTGATTGACGCAAGGAGGATCTGGCTGAGCAAAAAGATGCAGGGTCCAGCTGGGATGGGCTGCATTCAGGCACAAGTGCAAGTCTGAGTGAAGGGTAGTGGGGCTGGGGGTGTTCGAGGTGAGTGTGGAGGGCCCCAGGGGAAGGGTGTCTGGTGTCATTTGGGAGGTCAGCCCGCACAGTTCGTGTCCTGGAGCTAGCAGTCTGACCAGTGTAGGGGTCAGTGCTTCTATACTCCTTCTCTGCGGCCCAGGAGGCCCAGCAGTGGGTGTTACCCGGTGCTGTGAACTTGACCTTCCACGTTGCCTGGTCCTCTTTCCAGTCCCCAGGGCACCTGGATGAGCAGCCTCAGGGTGGGTATCATGAGACTGACCCGATGCCCAGGCTGCTTAGCTCTTGGAGCTGGCTGGTGGGGCTGGGGCAGGGCAGTAGGGTCCTTGACCTCCACTGGCCCTGGGAATTGCTCTGGTCACTGGAGATGGGACACTGGGGCCTGGCCTGCCATGTATGACATCATTCCCAACCCCTCTCGTGGCCTCTGTCCTGCTGCTCGGTGCACTGTCCTGCCCAGCACTGCCAGGGGCGGGGGCGGGGGTGGGCGGTGCTTCTGGCTGGAGCCAGGGCCACATGTCTGGACCTTTCTTTGTGTTCCCTGAGCCCATCAGGACCACCCCCCTACTCCCCCTCAGCCCCTGGTGGGTGCTGTCCTGACCTGCTTCACTGCTCCCACTGCCCTGGCCTTGAGGAGAGTGGAGGGGGAGCTATGTGGGTGCCCATGGGTTGAGGTGGCTGCAGGGGGTGAGGGTTAAGCCTGCCTGGGCAATGCAGGCTGCTGAGTGAACATCTGCCTTCCTCCCCAGGTTTTGTTGTTGTTCAGTCACTGAGTCATGTCTGACTCTTTGTGACCCCTTGGCGGGACTGCAGCCTGCCAAGCCTCCCCCGTCCTTCACTATCTCCTAGAGTTTGCTCAAATTCATGTCCATTGAGTTGGTGATATCTAACCATCTCATCCTCTGCCTCCCCCTTCTTTTCTTGCCCTCAATCTTTCCTGGCATCAAGGTCTTTTCCAATGAGTCGGCTCTTTGCATCAGGTGCCCAAAGTATTGGAACTTCAGCTTCAGTAACAGTCCTTCCAATGAATATTCAGGTTTGATTTCCTTTTGAATTGGTTTAATCTCATTGTTGTCCAAGGGACTCTCAAGAGTCTTCTCCAACACCATAATTTGAAAGCGTCAGTTCTTCGGTGCTCAGCCTTCTTTATGGTCCGACTCCTCACGTTATGCATGACTGCTGGAAAAACCATAGCTTTGATTATATGGACTGCTTTTAAAATGCTGCTATATGGTTGATGGAAAGGGAAGAACTGCTGTATTCAGTATGTTTCCCCTGATAGCTTATGAGTGAATGATGTCAGAAGATTTAGCTTTGGGACCAGGGACCAGGCATGATCACCCAAGAGCTTTTGTGTAGTTGAGTTTTATTAAAGTGAAAAAGGGACAGAGAAAGTGTCTGACATAGACATCAGAAGGGGGATGGAGAATGCCCCCCTCACTAGTCTTAGGAAGGGAGCTATATACTTTTAAAATTGGTTATTACAATAAATCAAAAGAATATCTCAAGGTTGTAAAGATCTTACTAGACCACTCCCACAATTTACATTTTAAGCTGACAGGATCAGAACTAACAATAGAAAGATCTTACCAGACCCACTCTCATAATATACATTTTAAGAGAATAGGATTAGTCAGAAGGTTTTCAAGAAGGAGAAACTGTCCTCAAGCAGGATTCATTGCTGTTATGTAATCCTTGGTGGTGGTGGTTTAGTTGCTAAGTTGTGGCCAACTCTTGGGTCCTCGTGGACTATAGCCCACCAGGCTTCTCTGTCCATGGGATTCTCCAGGCAAGAATACTGGAATGGGTTGCCATTTCCTTCTCCAGGGGATCTTCCTGACCCAGGAATCGAACCCAGGTCTCCTGCATTGCAGGCAGATGATTTACCGACTGTGAGGAAAGCCCTTAGTACAGAATTTAAGCTGAGTTGTTTGTTGTGTAATCATCAGCTCTGGGCTTAAAGAAAAAAACATTTTATGTGACTAAGAAAGGTAGAGAAAAAAGACGTTTGTCCTTTCCTCCTCCTTGAGAATTCCAGACCCCTATCTCCTCCTCAACAGCCACAGACCCCTCTCTCCTCCTTGGGGATCCTGGACATCTTATCAACCTGCCTAGGAACTGACTCTCTCACCTCCATTTTTCTCTTCCTGCACTTTAACTAATGGTGATTTCAGTGACATTTTTGTTAATCGAGGATTAGTGATGATGCCACTTTGAAAAGGTGAAGGCAGGAGCCACAGTCCAGTTCCTGTCTCATATTGATAAGCCTGACACCAGGGGGACCCCAGAGAGGCCTGGGCTCCTGTAGGACTGAGTGTGTTGGGGTTGGGTGCTGACTTGGGGTGGGCTGCTAAGCTCTATTTCAGTTTAAGCTCTGCACATGCCTGTGTGTGAATATCCCAGTTTTTAAAAAACCTTAGTGAAGTATAGTTGGTTTACAGTGTGATGCTAGTTTCTGCTGTATAGCAGTTATTCAGTTGTGTGTGTGTGTATATATATATATATATATATATATATATATAGTTTTTCATAGTCTTTTCCACTACAGTTTATCACAGGATATTGGATATAGCTCCCTGTGTTATACAGTAGGACCTTGTTAGTTACCACCCTATATGTAATAGTTTGCATCTGCTGGCCCCCCACTCCCAGTCCTTCCCTCCTCTGCCTCCTCTCCCCCTTGGCAATCACGGGTCTGTTCTCTATGTCTGTGCGTCTATTTTTGTCTTGTAGCTGGGTTCACTTGTGTCCTCTTTTAGATTCTGCATATGAATGATATTATATGGTGTTTGTCTTTCTGACTTACTTTTCTTAATGTGATCATCTCTGGGTCTATCCATGTTGCTGCAGATGGCATTGTTTGATTCTTTTTAATAACCAAGTAATATTCCATTGTCTGAATTTGGCACTAAGGAGTTCATGATCTGAGCCACAGTCAGCTCCCGGTCTTGTTTTTGCTGCCTGTAGAGAGCTTCTCCGTCTTTGGCTGCAAAGAATATAATCAATCTGATTTTGGTGTTGACCGTCTGGTGATGTCCATGTGTAGAGACTTCTCTTGTGTTGTTGGAAGAAGGTGTTTGCTATGACCAGTGCATTTTCTTGGCAAAATTCTATTAGCCTTTGCCCTGCTTCATTCTGCATTCTAAGGCCAAATTTGCCTGTTACTCCAGGTGTTTCTTGACTTCCTAGTTTTGCATTCCAGTCCCCTATAATGAAAAGGACATCTTTTTTGGGTGTTAGTTCTAAAAGGTCTTGTAGGTCTTCATAGAACTGTTCAACTTCAGCTTCTTCAGCGTTACTGGTTGGGGCATAGACTTGGTTTACTGTGATATTGAATGGTTTGCCTTGGAAACGAACAGAGATCATTCTGTCGTTTTTGAGGTTGCATCCAAGTACTGCATTTCGGACTCTTCTGTTGACCATGATGGCTACTCCATTTCTTTTGAGGGATTCCTGCCCGCAGTAGTAGATATAATGGTCATCTGAGTTAAATTCACCCATTCCAGTCCATTTTAGTTCGCTGATTCCTAGCATGTCGATGCTCACTCTTGCCGTCTCCTGTTTGACCACTTCCAATTTGCCTTGATTCATGGACCTAACATTCCAGGTTCCTATGCAATATTGCTCTTTACAGCATCAGACCTTGCTTCTATCACCAGTCATACCCACAACTGGGTATTGTTTTTGCTTTGGCTCCATCCCTTCATTCTTTCTGGAGTTATTTCTCCACTGATCTCCAGTAGCATATTGGGCACCTACCGACCTGGGGAGTTCCTCTTTCAGTATCCTATCATTTTGCCTTTTCATACTGTTCATGGAGTGCTCAAGGCAAGAATACTGAAGTGGTTTGTTATTCCCTTCTCCAGTGGATCACATTCTGTCAGACCTCTCCACCATGACCCGCCTATCTTGGGTGGCCCCACACTGCATGGCTTAGTTTCATTGAGTTAGACAAGGCTGTGGTCCATGTGATTAGATTGACTAGATTTCTGTGAGTATGGTTTCAGTGTGTCTGCCCTCTGATGCCCTCTCGCAACACCTACCATCTTTCTTGGGTTTCTCTTACCTTACACGTGGGGTATCTCTTCATAGCTGCTCCACAAAGTACAGCCACTGCTCCTTACCTTGGACGAAGGGTATCTCCTCACTGCCACCCCTCCTGACATTGCCAACAAAGGTCCGTCTAGTCAAGGCTATGGTTTCTGCAATAGTCATGTATGGATGTGAGAGTTGGACTGTGAAGAAAGCTGAGTGCTGAAGAATTGATGCTTTTGAACTGTGGTGTTGGAGAAGACTCTTGAGTCCCTTGGACTGCAAGGAGATCCAACCAGTCCATCCTAAAGGAGATCAGTCCTGGGTGTTCTTTGGAAGGATGCTAAAGCTGAAACTCCAGTACTTTGGCCACCTCACGCGAAGAGTTGACTCATTGGAAAAGACTCTGATGCTGGGAGGGATTGGGGGCAGAAGGAGAAGGGAACAACAGAGGATGATGGACGCGAGTCTGAGTGAACTCTGGGAGTTGGTGATGGACAGGGAGGCCTGGTGTGCTGTGATTCATGGGGTCGCAAAGAGTCAGACATGACTGAGCTGAACTGAACTGAATATTCCATTGTATATCTATCTATCTCTCTACCTATCTATCACGTCTTCTGTCTCTGGTGAATGTCCTAGTTTTTTTTTTAAGATAATTTGATGTGGACCATGTTTTAAAATTTTGAGTTTGTTACAGTATTGCTGCTGTTTTATGTTTTGGGTTTTTGGCCCTGAGGCATATGGGGTCTTAGCTTCCGACCAGGGATCAGATCTGGACCCCCTGTTTTGGAAGGTGATGTCTTAGGCACTGGACTGCCAGGGAAGTTCCTGAATGTCCCAGTTTGAACAGAAGTAGATGGCATTTCTCCCTAAATCCTATGCATCAGGTTTCATACTCCCTGGCTGGCCTCATCAGGGCATCTGTCCTTGTTCAGCATTGACTGTTTCACCAGGACTTGGTGAAACACATCTGTCTTATTTGAGGAGTAGCTTATTGCATATATTGGAAAAAAATATAGTCTTCTGAACACCACTCTTCCTGTCGTTAATTTGGGTATTTTATAATGTTTTGATTAATATATTTATTAAGCTACGGCTCTGCTAGAAGTGGAAATTTTTCATCATGCCCAGAGCAGAAAGTCCTCCAAGTATATAAAGATGATAAATGATTCCAGTTACTGTTGGGCCTGTTTGGGGCCCTTTGCACAGGCTCTCCGGGCTTTCAGCGGAAGTACCTGGTGGACCCCGGGTTCCTGAGACCCGGGGAGCAACGCTGGTTCGCCCGCTACCTGGCCATGCAGACCCTGCAGATCGATGTCTGGGATGGGGACTCCCTGCTTCTTGTTGGATCTGCTGCCGTTCAGCTGAAGGTAGGTTTTTTCCACAGTCTCCTGCAAGGTCTGTTGCCTGGCGGTGTTGGTCATTGCCCAGTGCTGGGCGTCGGCCTGGCTTCTTGGTTCACAAATTCAAACACTGCCAAGTCCTTGCCTTCTCCAAAGGAAGCGATGTTTACAGAGCCTAAACTCAGTCACACTAGCTTACATCCGCCCGGTCATCAGATCCTCAATCGAGCAGGTAATGTTGGCTCTGCTCCCTCGATGGTGAGCATGGCAGTTCCCTGAGAGCAGTAAGGGGTCGGCCATGTTCTCCAGGGGCTGGGCCTGCCCCTCGAGGTGCGCCCTCAGGATGGAGGACGCGATGAGTGAGTGACGGGCTGGGGAAGTATTTCCCGATGCCTATTCTCAGTTCCATGAATCACGAGAATCAGAATCTCATCCTTTTTCTAACTGTGCTTTCTATTCTCCTCATAGGCTAAAACTGAGATCTACACATTAATTCAATTTTCTTCCCTGGGGCTTCTCCCCGAACTTTTCCTATCGTGTGACCAGGACCCCAGAGGGTCAGCATGGGGTCACACGGCAACCTCTAGACCAGGCCCTGGGTCACATCTACTGGCCCACATGCTGTCCTGAGAGCTTGCCCCCCAACCCTCCACCCTGGGGTGGAGTGGAAAAAGATACAGGGCCATCCCTACAGCTCTGGAATCTCTCTGTCCTTCATCCACTTTTCCTTCATCCCCTGTTTTTGAAAAATTGTTTATTTATTTATTCGCCTGGATCGGGTCTGAGTTCTGGCATGCGGGATCTTTCGCTTTGGCGTGGGGTCCCTCTGGTTGTGCTGCTCAGGCTCAGTAGTTGTGTCATCTGGGCTCAGTGGTTGTGGTGCTTGGATCAGTTGTTGTGGTGCTCAGACTTAGTTGCCCCGCCGCATATGGGATCTTAGTTCCCGGACCAGGGATCGGACCCATGGGTCCTGCCTTGCAAAGTGGATTCTTAACTGCTGGACACCAGGGAAGCCCCACAGCTGTTTTCCTTCTGGATTCCAGCCACAGCCCCCTAGGTTACCCTGCTTGAGCCTTGCATGGCTGGTCGCTGAGACCTGCAGGGCCACTCCCATCCCTGCCTCGCTCCTCAGTGCCCTGCCCCCTGAGGAGCTCATGACTCTGCTACTTGCATGTCCCCTTGCAGTGACTCTGACCCTGTGCTCTCTCAGAGAGCCACCTGCTCTTCCCTCCCCTCTTCCCTCTTTCAGCTGGCCCGGCTGCAACTGCCCCCACCCCCGGGTCTCAGGGCCCATCCCTGAGTGGGTGACACCCCCAAGGCAGTAGAAGGAGCTGGGGGCAGTGTGTGCAGAGCACTGGGTGGGGTCCACGGCTGGAAAGGACTGAGCTACTACCGTCTTACCCTTTATGGTTATTAGCTTTTTAAAAAGTCTCTGCAGTTTCTGAGGTGAGAAGCAATACCCTGTTTTTATTGCCATCCTTGCTCCCTGGGCAGCTGAGCATCACCTCTTGCCTTGACCAGTGTCCCTCTGGAGGGGTCTTCACCCCATCCAGCCACCGAGACTCCTGAATCATGCCTGTGTTGGCATCAGGTGGACAAGCACTGCTGAGCAAGCAGGGTCTACACAGCTGGAAGCTCCCAGACCTGCTAAGGAGGGATCTTGTCTGAGTGTGTCCACCCCGGAGACCGACGGAGGATGGGTGCTGGGGGGACAGGGCCAGAATTCCAGAAGTGGGAACTTAACCTGGACCCGCGCTTCTGTTGCTGTGTGAAGTCGGGAGGCCTGGTCACCTTCTCCAGGCCATGCAGGAGGAGGGGCCCAGCCCTCCCTGCCTCCTGGCCCCACTGCCCTTGGGCTCAGGCTGAGGACTTAGGGGTTAAACTTGATTAGCAGAGAAGAGTGGGCTCCAGAACATCCCGGTACTTCCTGGGTCTGCCTGGCCTGGCTGTGAGCCTGGGTCTGGCCTGGAAACCCTCCTCACCTGGCTCTGTCTGCCCTGTGGTCCCTTCTTAGACCCGCTGCTCATCTTTCAGCCACTCTGGAGCGCTCCTGGCCCAGGCCTGGCATGCCCCCTGCCTTCCCTGAGTGGAGGCCCAGTGGAGACTCCTCCAGGCTCCCCTTGTCATGCACTTCCTGACTCCCCTGCAGAGGGGGCTGTATGAGGGGCTGCCAGGCCTGCTCAAGTTTACTCAGTGGGTGGACCGAGATGCACTTTGTTAAAGACCTGACATCAGTCTTTAACATTGAGGACTCGGGTTTTCAGAGCAGATGGCCTCTGCCTCAGCTGCCCTCTGACCCATGCCTTCTCCTCTGCAGCACCTCCTCCGCCAGGGGCGGCCGGCTGTGCAGGTCTCGCACGAGCTGGAGGTTGTGGCGACTGAATACGAGCAGGACGCCATGGTGGTGAGTGGAGACGTGACCAGGTTTGGCTGCGTCAAACCCATCGACGTCCACACAGTGGTGAAGGGCCAGCTGCACTTGACCTTGGCCAACGTGGGTAAGAGTCCCCAGCAGCTTGACTGTTGTTCCCGGGTAGCCACTCTGCTTCCCATTTGCGGCGTGAGCCCCCTCAGGACAGTGGCCACATGGGCAGCAGCTCTCGGTAGGAATTCAGCTCTCATTAGCTTGACCACTGAGTCTGTCCTTGACCACCGAGTGTCTGTCATCGATCACTGAATGTCTGTCCTTGACCAATGAGTCTAGCCTTGTCCACTGAGTGCCTGCCACGATCCCAGAGCCTCTGTCCTCGACCACTGAGCCTTCCCTGGCACTGTTTGTTTGGCGTTCCTGATATCTGGTTGGGGTTTGGGATTGTTTGCTGTCTCGGTCTTGCCCAGGTTCTGTTTCTGGTACTGTGCATGGGGCATCTCCGTGATGATCCTCACATAAGATGCCTGGCTTCAGGAGAGAGCTCGGTCAGCTCATAGCACTGCCTCATCGTCGGGGAGAGACAAGAGAACTGTTCCTAAGCTCCACACGCACAGCTTGGGGAGAGGAGCAGAAGGACAGAGGAGCAGAGGGACAGAGGGACAGAGGAGCACAGGGATGCTCTCCTTCAGAGTCGAGCACCTTGACCTCATGTCAGATGGTATCCCAATAGCTGCTTGGCAGAGGCACTGAGGAATGCCCTCTCTGGCCCTGGCATGGTCCTGCCTGGACATTCTCAGGTCTCCACTAAGCCCCTGATGGGACAGGGGACGTTAGGCCTGGCAGGCCTGCCTGTGCCCTCCTTAGAGCAGAGGGCAGCATGAGCGCCGTGGGGCTAGTGACCAGCCCACTCCATCCCCTCCAGGGGACTGTGGGAGGACTGAAAGCAGGACACCGCCAAGCCATTGAGCCTTCTGGACTCCAACCTCTCTGTTGCTTTCTTGCGGAATTTTCCATTCCTCACAGCCCAGCCTGATTTCAGAGCCTGCAGCCCCATGGGCCTCACCGACGCGTGCGGAGAGCCGGAGCCGAGCAGTGGGAGCCAGCGCAGAGCTCATTAAGCCAGGTCTGAGGCTTCTGCTCACTTGTTTACAGCTGTCGGATCCAAGGCAGCCTGGAAAACAGACAATATGGAAACAGCAAAACTCAATTAGGTCCTAGAGAAATAAATGAGCCGCGTGTGAGGAGCAGACATTATTCAAAAGCACCCACGACATAGGGGAGTTGCTAGAAGCCTCCTTTTGCCTCTGAGATTGTGTTGGCTATTTTTATATTTAATTCACCAGCCCACAAATATGCAGTGACTCCAGGTTTTAAAATCTTATCTTTGGAAGAAAGATTAGCTCCATTATATGTTATCTTAAATTGTCATTTTCATACTTTGCCTGCAAGACAGAGATAAGGCAGTGGGAAGGAGCCTGAGACAGCCAGCCTGGGAGGCTGCGCTGTCGCCGAGCAGGGATGGATAACAAAGCGCCGAAGCTGCACGCAGCCCACTTGTACGAAGCGGCCGCACCGTGCTTTCCTCTGTACAGTCTGTGGTTTTTTGAAAAAAGAAAAATAAAAGTGTCATGGCTTTTATTTCTTTATAAAACTGTTTGTTCTGAGCCGAGCAGCAGGCGCGGGCCGGCAGAGGCGGTAATGGCAGTGTGGGCCTTTCGAGGGGACAGAGGTGGGGCCAGCAGCCACCTAGACAGCACCCGGGCCTCTGTGTTCACAGCCGAGTTCAAGTGTGAGGCTGCGGGTCGAGGCATGACGCCCGGGTTCCCTGGGAATCTTTCTGTGGCAGAGGGTCGTCCTTGTGCTCTGCAGCTTCTTGGCTCAGACAAGCTTTTTGACACTCCTTTTGTGCCAGGCACTTCTGCTGCTTTACCCTGGTGGCTCAGACAGTAAAGAATCTGCCCGCCAATGCAGGAGACCTGGGTTCAATCCCTGGGTTGGGAAGATCCCCTGGAGAAGGGGCACTGCCATATGCTTGCCTGGAGAATGCCATGGACAGAGGAGCCTGGCGGGCTACATCCATGGGGCCATAAAAAGTTGGACACACTGAGCAGACCAACACTTCCTTTTCATCATTTAGAGATCTCAGAATTTTTTATCCTGGGATCCTGCTTGTGGTGTGACCACTGTATCTAAGGCCTCCTCCAGACCTCCTCCAACACTTCCTTTTCATCATTTAGAGATCTCAGAATTTTTTATCCTGGGATCCTGCTGGTGCGTGTGACCACTGTATCTAAGGCCTCCTGAGGGACCAGGGGCTGCCCTGACCCCTGGCTCCACGGTCAAGTACTGGTGCTCTCGGGTGTCAGTAATGCCTGACGTGGCTCCCGACATCACTCGGGGTTATGGGAGCACCGGGTGCTGTGGACTTTGATGGATGGCCTGGGTTTGGGGTCGAACAGTGTAATCACTCTGCATAGGGGAAGGCAGGGTGGCTGCCCAGCTGCTTTGGGAGCCCTGCAGATTTGAGGGTGTCTTGGCTTCATATCCCCTGGAGAAGGAAATGGCTACCCACTCCAGTATTCTTGCCTGGGAAATCCCATGGACAGAGCAGCCTGGCGGGCTACAGTCCATGGAGCTGCAGAGTCAGACTCGACTAGCTGCTCCATAGCCATGTGTTGGTCTCCAGCTGTAACTTTCTGTCTCATGGAAGGGGACAGAATCCTCAGCAATTTCAGGTCGCAGATTGTGCCCTGATGAGACGTGGCACCTTCACCCCGTGTGGTCCTGGAGCAGGTGTGCAAATGTAAATCCAGTTTCTCAAGATTACTATCCCTTTCTAAACAGGGGCTTTTCAGGTGGTGCTAGTGGTAAAGAACCCATCTGCCGGTGCAGGAGACATTAGGGACAGGTTCAGTCCCTGGGTCGGGAAGATCTCCTGAAGAGAGGCATGGCCACCCTCTCCAGTATTCCTGCCTGGAGAGCCCGTGGACAGAGGAGCCTGGAGAGTTGCAGTCCATAGGGTCACAAAGAGCTGGATACAACTGAAGTGACTTAGCACCAGCTCGATAGCATGTTTCTAAACAAACCGACCCTCCAAATACAAATGCAGTGGGAGGGAGTGATCAGGAAGCCCGGGACGGCCCTCGTCTGTGGGGGAGGTAACCACATGTGCTGTTGGGTCACACGCTGTGGTGATGGGCGGTCCTCCTGAGAGCCGGAGCTCCAAGGACACTGTCACCTGCCCCTGCGAGCTAGTGGAGCAGATTTGGGCTTTGCTGCAGTTCCCTGGGTTTCTGTGGGTCTCAGTGGAGCTATTATCAGGCTCACAACATGCCTGCCTCCTTTCAACTAGATCCAGGTGGACCACAGGCCTCCTTGCCCACGACACAGGGGCCCACTTGCTGCAGGATAAAGGTGGTGGAGAAAGCCATGGCAGTGGGCCCTCAAGGACACTGCTGGTTCTCCCTTGTAATGTTTGCCCTTGACCCAGCACAGCCGTGGGAGGACTCAGGAAGTAATTGCTACACCGGCCAGTCTGAGAGCTTGTCTGGCCTCAGAATTCCGTCATCTTGGACGTCAGGGTATGAAGCCGACCTCAGATGTGAAAGCTCCTCTGAGTGAGGAGGGGTCGATACCAGGTTCCTTTCTCAGGGAGGAGGTTCACGATCCTAGGACGGTAGCTGCTGTCAGGTCAAAAATAGGTCCCATGGAGACGAGAACAACGCTCAGCGGCCTCAGTTTGCAGCGGAAGATGGAAGACCCCTGGGAAGGGTGTGGGGGCAGCTGCGGGGCATGAGAGTGGACAGTAGGGCGGCTTCCTGGTGGTTTCCGGAGCAACAACAAAACAGTTCTGACCGCGGATGCTGTGGGGCTGCTGCTGCCCCCAGGGGCTCTGGACCATGGGCTCCCACACCTGCCCGTGTGGCCATTTCCCCGGGAGGATGTGGAAGAAGCGGAACCTCCAGTTTGCCAGGACTGCATCTGAGTGTGTGGTGGCTGCGTAGGTGACAGAGGCAGCTCCCGTCACAAGAGGGGAGGCAGGAAGGCCTCCAGGAGCCGAGATTCCCAGAAAATGCTCAAGATGACCAGAATGAAAGCTCGCCGAGGGCAGGACTTGCTCACTGCGTCACCAGCCTTTAAACCTTGTCGCGTGAATTGCTCCTTGATTGACCAGAGATGATTTCTGTCTGTTGTTTTTATTTTTGGCCCTGCCACATGGCATGAAAGTTCTTAGCTTCCCAACCAGGAATTGGATGCTGTGCCCTCTGTCATGGGAGCTTGGCGCGTTAACCACCAAGGAGGTCCCTTGGTTTTTCATTTCTGAATCTGGCCTTTCCCATGCCCACAGCAGGCCTTTGTCCTCATTCATCTTTTGGGGGGATGGTCTGCTGTCACACCGATGTGTTTGGGGTCTCCAGCTGTAGTTCCAGGGTCTGCTGCTGTTCCTTGGGGTCTGAGGGTGGCAGCCCCCCTCTGGAGCAGTGCAGGGACCTTGCCCTCCCTTGGAAGGATGGCTACCCTCTTTCCAGCCTTGGCTGAGAACAGCCCAGAGAGAGTTCCCGTCAGGTTGCTGGAGACATACACCCCACCTTTGTCCCTGAGAGGAGGAGCTGACACCTGCAGGTGGGTGGGTGTGCGATGCTTGGGCCCTGGGCTTGCCGTGAACAGCAGCCTCCCGGCAGCTTGTAGGCTTGCAGAGGTGGGGCTGAAGGGGGCTACTGAGCTGAGCAGGAGCATCACCCCCTCCCCTGGGTCCCATCCAGGGGACAGGGTCCCCTTCTAACCCCTCCCAGAAAGACCACCGGACACCCCAGACTGCCGGTGTTCAGCTCCCAGCTGGAATCAGAGAGATGAGTAGCGTGTCTTGTGTTTGGTGGTGGTTTCCAGATCTGACAGCTGAGCTCTGTCTGCCTCACCCCGAGGGGTGTGAGGTCCATGCAGAGAGGTGGTGGTCCCAAGGACAGGGCCCATCTACCCACGCGAAGCATGTCTGTGGCAAACACTTGTCATCCCTGGGACCAGACGACACTGGGAGTAGTGAAGCCTACCCCGGTTCAGCTGGAGGGAAGCTGGGCTGGGCCTTGGGACACGCTGTCCCTTGAAGCCACTTTGTCCCCTCCAGAGCTCTTTCAGCAAACAGCCCCCAGGCCCCGCATGGAGTCTTCTCTCCTCTACCCCCAGGGGCCCTGTGGGGGGGCTCCTCTCTCCCCAGGTGGCCCTGCATGGAGGCTTCTCTCTCATCCAAGGGCCCTCTATTGAGGCTCGTTCACTCTTCCCCCAGGGACTCTGTGGGAGTCTCCTCTCTCCCCAGGGGTGGGGTACCACATGGAGACTCCTCCCCGCCAGGAGTTTTTGGGCACAGATGTTTGCAGAAGGGTACAAAGGCCTTCCTGCAGCAGCGTGACATTCGAGGGCTGATGACAGAGTCTGTGACCATCCCAGAGCATGAGGCTGGGCTCCAGGGAACCTGCCTTGAGGGTCCTGAGCCCCAGCTCCTCTATGGAGAGCAGATGGCTGCTCGGGGAAGGAGAGGAGGTGTGGACCTGGAAAGCAGGGTGCTCAAGGGAAAACAGGCCTCTGCTGGCCACCCACCATCTCTGTTGCAAAACAAATTCAGGCCAAGAGTGGAATGTGGGGATGTTGGTGGGTCAGTGGGTATTTGAAGCCAGATCTCCTTATCAGGGGTGTATGTGTGTTATCAGACTCTTTTCTGATATTAATGTCCTGTGCGGGGTGGTGTGTGTTGGGGGTGTTTTCATACAGGTCGCTTGTGTGAACAGAGAGTGAGGAGTCCCAGTTCCCTGCCACCTTCCAGGTCGAGGGTCATCTCAAATGATGGAGTTGGCAACTTCATGGGAGGCAGCCTTCTGACACCTGGGGGCCCCAGATGTGAGTGGAGAGGGCAAGGAACCTGTGGGTGGGAGGGGAGGGTTGTGCTTGGTATGATGGGCTAGGGGGTGGGATGGAGTGAGGGAAGGGAGGCTCTGTGTGTGTGTGTGTGAATGCGTGTGCAGGTAAACACATGTGAAGCTGTGTGGTGCCCACTGTCCTGAATCTGGGGGTGGACTGGTGGCTCAGTGTCTGGCTCAGTGACCTGCAGGCCGTGTTGTGTCACCATGCCCATCCACCCTGCCCTCTCCAGATGGTGGAAGCCACTGTTATTCTTCGGAGTTCATAGTCCTGTGAGTGATGTTTGTTTTTAGGCAGCTGCTGCTTTGTGGGGGAAGAGGAAAGGGAGAAAGGTCAGGATAAACAGAGACTGATTTTTAAAACTAGTTAGAAACTCCTCATGTCGGAAAGAGAATAAACCAGTTAGGAAAACTTGGGCGATAAAGACCTGGGCTTGGTGAAAGTCTTGCATAACTGGGAAGATTTTCTGTCGAATGACCCACAGACCTAAATGTCAAATACTGTCCTTGTCGAAAAGTGCAGGGTATCCTTAGAAAAGCACCCCCCAAATGTTGTGGGTCATCTCATGTGAATCCAAAACCACCATGAGCTTCTTGTGTTGATGGCTCTTGAGGTTGCTGGCCTTGAATCTGTGCCCCAGGTGGGAAGTCAGAGCTGAGGGGCTCAGGAGAAGGAGGCCTCCAGAATCCCACAAGTCTCCTGGAACTTCAGCCCAAACTTTGTGGGTCCTCCTCATTCTTCCCAGGAGAGGGGCCTGTGTACATTCAGTTGCTCTAGCGGGTCCACACTGCATGAATCAGGCAACTCATTTTAATGTCAGAGAAGCTGAGGCAGAGAGGTCAGATGATCAGGCCAGCGGCGTGGCTAGGGTTGTGACCTGGGACAAGAGTCTGGATTCCTTGCTTTGGGTCTAGTGCTTCTCTACCCCTAGTTCGTCTCTCTGCCCACCCAGAGGATGGATGGAAAGCCGGCTGATGGAGCAGGAAGTCCCCATCCCTGGGAACCAGTGGGAGTTTAGTTCAGTTCAGTCGCTCAGTCAAGTCCAACTCTTCAGGACCCCATGGATTCCGGCAGGTCAGGCCTCCCTGTCTATCACCAGTTCCCGGAGCTTCCACAAACTCAAGTCCATCGAATCGGTTATGCCATCGAACCATCTCATCCTCTGTTGTCCCCTTGTCCTGCCTTCAATCTTTCCCAGCATTAGGGTCTTTTCCATTGAGTCAGTTCTTTGCATCAGGTGGCCCAAGTATTGGAGTTTTAGCTTCAGCATCAGCTCTTTCAGTGAATATTCAGGACTGATTTCCTTTAGGATTGACTGGTTGGATCTCCTTGAAGTCCAAGGGACTCTCAAGAGTCTTCTCCAGCACCATAGTTCAAAAGCATCAATTCTTTGGCACTCAGCCTTCTTTATGGCCCAACTCTCACATCAGTACATGACTACTGGAAAAATCATAGCTTTGACTAGATGGACCTTTGTTGGCAAAGTGATGTCTCTGCTTTTTAATATGCTGTCTAGGTTGGTCATAGCTTTTCTTCCAAGGAGCAAGCGTCTTTTAATTTCACGGCTGCAGTCATCATCTGCAGTGATTTTGGAGCCCGAGAAAATAGTCTCTCACTGTTTCCATTGTCTCCCCATCTATTTGTCATGAAGTGGTGGGACCAGATGCAATGATCTTAGTTTTCTGAATGTTGAGTATTAAGGCAATTTTTTCACTGTCCTCTTTCACTTTCATCAAGAGGCTTTTCAGTTCCTCTTCACTTTCTGCCATAAGGGTGGTGTTATTTGCATATCTGAGGTTATTGATATTTCTCTTGGCAGTCTTTATTCCAGCTTGTGCTTTATCCAGCCCAGCATTTCACATGATGTACTCTACATAGAAGTTAAATAAGCAGGATGACAATATACAGCCTTGATGTACTCCTTTCATACTTTGGAACCAGTCTATTGTTCCATGTCTGGTTCTAACTGTTGCTTCTTGACCTGCATACACATTTCAGGAGGCGGGTCAGGTGGTCTGGTATTCTCATCTCTTTAAAAGTTTTCTGCAGTTTGTTGTGATCCACACAGTCAAAGGCTTTGGCGTAGTCAATAAAGCAGAAGTAGATGTTTTTCTGGAATTCTCTTGCTTTTTTGCTGATCCAACAGATGCTGGCAGGCAGTTTGATCTCTGGTTCCTCTGCCTTTTCTAAATCCAGCTTGAACATCTGGAAGTTCACAGTTCACAAACTGTTGAAGCCTCGCTTGGAGAATTTTGAGCATTAGTTTGCTAGCCTGTGAGATGAGTGCAATTGTGCCGTAGTTTGAACATTCTTTGGCATTGTCTTTCTTTGGGATTGGGATGAAAACTGACCTTTTCCAGTCCTGTGGCCACTGCTGAGTTTTCCAAATTTGCTGGCATAGAGTGCATCACTTTCACAGCATCATCTTTTAGGATTTGAAATAGCTCAATTGGAATTCTATCACCTCCACTTGCTTTGTTCATAGTGATGCTTTCTAAGGTCCACTTGACTTCACATTCCAGGATGTCTGACTCTAGGCGAGTGATCACACCATCCTGGTTATCTGGGTCACGAAGACCTTTTTTGTATAGTTCTGTGTATTCTTGCCACCTTTCTTAATATCTTCAGTTTTTGTTAGGTACATCCTGTTTCTGTCCTTTATTGAGCCCATTTTTGCATGAAATGTTCCCTTGGTAGCTTTAATTTTCTTGAAGAGGTACCTAGTCTTTCCCATTCTACTATTTTCCTCTAGTTCTTTGCGTTGATCACTGAGGAAGGCTTTCTTATCTCTCCTTGCTGTTCTTTGGAACTCTGCATTCAGATGGGTATATCTTTCCTTTTCTCCTTTGCCTTTCTCTTCTCTCCTTTTCTCAGCTATTTGTAAGGCCTCCTCAGACAACCATTTTGCCTTTTTGCATGAGCAGTATGAAGCCAAAAAAGGTGGGAGTGGGTTTGTAAAACCCATGGCAAGGGCCTGGCAGGTCAGGGGTTCCTCAGAGCAGTGAGAGGAGTTACAACAGTGAGGATTTATTGAAGGGATTGAGAGCCTCTAGGGTCATTGGTCTTCCGATCCCTATTTTGATCAAAACCAGAGGGTAGGGATGCTCCACCAGAAGCCTCGTCTCCACCCCCCAGCAAAGTTCTGGAAGCAGGAAGTTGTGCCGAGCTCTCCAAGGTGCTTCCTGACTTCAGCAGTGTGGTCCCATATGGTCACGCTGGAATTTCATTTCTGGTTTCATTGGAACCAGGAAAGTCATTTGTCAAGGTGATGCAGTCTGAACACACTAGCTGGTCGATCACCCCCAGCCTTGCTTGTCTTCCACTCTTGCCCCTCCTTGTGGGACTGCGGGCCTTGGGCTGCTTGAGCCTGATCCAGATGGAAGCTACCATCGCCATGGAGCTGGACCCCAGACACGGTCACGTGCTCTTTTGGAGTGACAGTGTGAGACATCTGCACCATCTCATGGCACCCGGAACCTGGAAATAGGCTTGTCTCTGTTGAGGGAGGATGTGGAGCACTGCAGCAGGAGGTGGAGACACACGAGGACGGGGAGTGGGTGCCCGGCCAGCGGAGTTCAGGCTCGGGGTCACATCCTGTGGTTCTCGGGGTGCCCGGAGGAAATACCCAGTTCCAGGTTGGGGGCTCCCTCCCACCTGCTCGCCTGTGCCTGGCTTCGTGATTGCTCAGGAGTCTGTGTCAGCTTGTGATGTGGCTCGTGCATGTGTCACAGGAGCACCACGGATGGGAGGAAGGCAGTGCAGTGCTCCTGCCTGCCGGGGCCTGGCCTGCCTGCTGCAGCTTCTGTTTGTCAGCTGCACCACTTTCCTTTGGGTCCAGGGTTCCAGTAGAACCCCCAGGGGAGACAGTGCTTGGGGGGCCCCACCACTCAGAGGAAGCAGGTGCAGAGCAGTGGGCTTGGGATGCAAGCCAGGGTGGTCCAGTCTTCACCCACCCTGGCCATCCAGGGGCCTCAGGCTGAGGGACAGGACTCATCAGATCCCCCGATTCCTGATCTGAACTTAGGGCTTGTGACACCCCCACCCAGGTGAGTTTGAGGACCTGCCGGGACCGTGTGCCTGAGTTCAGAGTGGTGCTGGGTGTTGAGGTTGCTCGCTGGAGGGGCTGGGGGTGAGCAGGGTCGCGGGCCTGGGCGAGAGTGTCTCAGGCCCTGGGGCATCCTGAGGGCGTGAGCCTCTGCAACACTGAGCTTTTCCCTAGACGATCACCTAGTGGGGGATTCATATGTTTGCGTCCTGGGACCGAGACCAAATCCCCTCTATGTGAGAGGCTGGAGAAAGGAAGGATGCTGAGCAGGGCAGAATGCACCGTTTCTACCCGTGTCAGTACCCCAGGGTTCATGAGAAGCTGGGGGCTTTCTGGGCTCCCTCGCTGGGTGAAGTGCTCGGGTAGGCACGGAGCCCTGGCTGTTTAGAGAGCGTAAACTCTGCCCTTTAACCTCTGAGCCTCTCTTTGAACCTTCCAGCAGTGAAAAATGTGGTCCAAGCCCAGAAGCTGGCCGATGTGGACAGCGAACTGGCCGCCCTGCTCTTCACACCCCCGAGACCGGGGGCCCGGGGGCCCCAGGGCATCGGTCAAGAGGGGGATGCCGTCCGCAGGCGTAAGCTGGAGCGCATGAGGGCCGTGCGACTGCAGGAGTGTGGATCGGAGCCGGGCCGCCGTGGGCGTGGTGCGCTGGTGAGGCTGGGTCCCAGTCCCCCAGCAGGAGTGGGCGGGTTCACCGGAACATTGCAGGAGCTACCCTGTCCCTTCTGCGTCCTCGTTACAGAACATGAGAGGCTCGACTTCTCGGCCATCAGGAGAGGTTTTCAAGCCAGAATTATGGAGGTGCTTTGAATAAAAACCAATTCCTGGGCTCCATTCCAGTAAATTGCTGGTGCGGGGTACGGTCCTTGTAGCCTAAACTTTTAAAACAGCTCCAAGAGAGATTCTGAGGGTTCCCCAGGTTTGGGGAGCAAAGTCATGAGGACTTAATATCACAGGTATTAGAGCAACTGTGATGATAAGAATTCCCAATTTGGACTAAAAATCTAAGTAAGACCCTGTAGTATTTTGCAGCTAAGAAACAGAAGATGGTTGTACTTTATGAGTTTATGGGATGAGGAGCCCACAGAGGTTCTAGGGGCCTCTACATCAAGGCAGGTGGGTGTCTGAACAGATGGCAACCTTCTCCAACCAGGCCTGTGCCCATGCCTTGTTGGACACAGAGTTTCCATGCCTGGCCCTCACTCGGTGCCCACAGGTGGGCAAGGAACCGGCCTGCGTCGGTGGGGGGAGAAAGGGCGTGGAGCGCAGCAGAAGGGGATGTGAGAGGGGACATGGCCGGGTGGGGCCCGAACAGCCAGTAGACCGTGGGAGCCAAGCGCGGTAGTGTCTTGCTGCCGTGAAGCAGAGCTATGGCTGTGAGGATGCCTCGAGGGGAGGCTGTCCCAGGGCTGGGCTGGGCTGGGGACAGGCCTCCTTCCGGGCCACAGGCCACTCCATCCATTGCCTCCTGTGCGGCCTCTGAGGGCCAATCAGCTGCTACCTGGGGATGCCAGGGGTCCCAACCTCTGGATGGCTGGCCACACGCACAGCAGGTCCTCTGCCCGACAACTGCCAGTGCTCTTGTTACCAACATCACTATTATGATTAATTTGGCTAGTTTCCTTTTATTTGATATGTTCTGATAGAGAAAATCAACAGCTCAGAACCTTTGTTTTGAATACAGCAGTAAATTTAGAAGTAACTGTATTTCCAAATACAAGAAAATTTTCTGCTAAATTGTGATGATTTCCTGGGTTCATAGCCCTGGAGAATTTTGAGGTGAAAAGTAACCTGATTTATCAAATATACGGTAGTCTCTCTCCCTTCCAGAGCCTTCTGGAAAGATTCCCATCTTTGAAGCAGAGATGGAAGTTCTGTGAAGTCACTGGGTCCTCGGGAAGAGTCAGCAGTCACCGTGTCCTGGCTGACCCTGCACATGTGTAGCTCATGGAACTGTGTGGTTCCATGGACCCCAGGAGCTGGGAGTCATGCGAGGACAGTCAGGAGACAGCTAGGGGTGCAGCTTTCTTTCCTTGAGGATCAGACTCAAGGCTGAGGGTCTCTGGCTTCTGGGGGGAGGTGGTTGGCCTGGGGCCAGGAGTGCAGAGTCAGAACCTCTGGTGGGCCCTGGGGCAGCCACAGCTTCCATGTGAGGGGCACTCGGCTTACCGTGTGCCCAGTGCCCAGGTCCGCGGCTGCCCTAGTGACTGCTGTCAGTCACCGCCTCCTCTGGCGCCTCAGGATTGCCCCTCACACTAGCAAATTGGTGGCACTAGTCCCATGTTCTGTGTTGTCAGACCACTCCAAGTGCCACGGAAGAGAGGGCTTTACTTTCCAGAAATGCCAGCGCGTGGTTCACGAGTGTCCCTGCGCTGGTGGGTGGCATGCCCACCCCTGGACCAGTCTTGGGGCTGCAGTACCAACTGCTGCCTCTGGGAGTCGGAGGGGTCCGATACGTGTCATCAGCTTTGCCTGCTTGGGTTCTGAATTAAGAAATAAGACAGAACTATGGCAGAAAAAGACCAAGATATCACCTCTGTTTTACTGATGGCTCTCGGCATACCTGATGACTCAGATGGTAAACAATCTGCCTGCAGCATAGGAGACGCAGGTTCAATCCCTAGGTCAGGAGGATCCCCTGGAGAAGGAAATGGCACCCCACTCCAGTATTCTTGCCTGGAGAATTCCATGGACAGAGGAGCCCGTGGGCTACAGTCCATGGGGTCGCAAAATTTGGACACGACTGAGCGACTAACACTTTCACTCTTCACTTCTCCAGTTATAAAGGTGATACTAGAGGACTGGCTCATGTGTGTTACGAGACTGAGCTGGGTTAACAGTCCGGGTGGTGCCAGGGAGCTGCAGGTGGGGCCAGACCCTTCAGGCAGGTCCATCCTTTCCAGCCTTTCCCCCTGGCCTGGAGCAGTGTGGGCACCTTATGCCCTGGACCAAACTGCGTCTGTCTGTGGCTTTACCCACTTGGCCTGCAGTGAACTGGGGAGTGGCCGTTGCTGTGCTCATCTGGGTGGTCAGTCTGAAGATGGGACAGCCCTGCGCCCATCTTCATGGGGCCTGTCCCCCAGAGCCCTCGTCCTGGGCCCTCTAACTGGTGGGCAGTACAGGCTGTGTCCCCTCCACTCTATCTCAAGTCCAGGTTGAAAAGCCCAGCTCTGTTTGTTTCTCACCCTGAATTAGGTCTGGCTGTGATGTCCAGCCCAGCCTGGCAGAATTTCCATTCCATAGAGAAGCTCTGGTCATAAAATGCCCACGTAGGGAGGTCTCAAGTATCAACACTACTACCCTCCTCTTTTCAAATCCCCCAGGAGAAACAAGGCTCAGCTTCAATCTCCTTCTGGGGAAAGGCCAGAGTGTTGGCTATGGGGAAGTCGATATCTAAACTAATTTAAGTCAGAAGTCAAATTTGGTACTTGCCTTCTGTGTCAGAGTCTGAAGGCATTCAGCTGTCCGGGCTCCTCCGTGTTTGGAGCCCCTCGCGGCCTCCCCAGCACATGGCGTCTCCCCAGGTCCTGGCCTTGAGGTCCGATGGGCCTTACTCTTCACTACAAGGCGCCCAAGAAAAATAAGCCCACCTCCAGCCTCTAACACACCTGGGGTGGCCAAACCCATGGAAATATGAAGCATTTGAAGAAGGAGGTAGACAAAGGACCCACGCCAAGGCTCGCCATGGCAGCGTGCCTGGGTCTGGCCCCTGAGCCAGCTGGCGGTCAGTCAGGCCTGGCCGCAGCCCCTCCTGGTGACTCTGCTTGCCGACGGGACTCCTGCTGCCCCTGCTGCAGACCTGGCCGGGGAGCCAGTCACATGTCTTAGTTTTGGGGCGATTCTCTCCTCTTTCATTGGCAACTTCTGCTTTTAGTTTCTCACTGTGCCCAGGTGGGTGGCTGTGGTCTCAGGGGGCGTGTGGGCAGACCTCACCTCCCGTGGGTACATCACCTGTGGGCAGAGGGAACCAGGGCTGCTGCAGGCAGGCAGCCCCATTCTCTGTCCCCTGGGGCTGGAGGTGGCCAGTCCCACCTGACCCCCGAGTCCAAGAAGGGAGTGGTGTTGATTCCAAAGGAGTCTGGCATTTGGGGTGGAGAAGGGGAGGTGGCCAGAAAACAGCCCTCGAGCCGCGTCGAGCCTCGGGACCATGGCCCCCTTGGCCCCTGTGTCTGCAGGCCCAGCAGAGTCTCCAGGCCCAGCACACCCGAGACCTGCAGGTCATTGCTGCCTACCGTGAGCGCACGAAGGCGGAGAGCATCGCCAGTGCGCTGAGCACGGCCATAACCACGCAGCACACCATCCACGCCACACTGGGCACTGCCGAGTTCTTCGAATTCGCCCTGAGGAACCTCCACAACACGCAGCACACGGTGACCATCGAGATAGACAACCCCGAGCTCAGGTGGGATTGCGGGCACCCTGTGAGGCCCCCAGCCTTTACCCTCAGCTCAGACTGAAAGCTGAGCTGGTGTTGCCCTTGAGGGTCCTGGCCGCCGGGTCTGAGTGGGCGGGGGCATCTACCCCTACCAACCCATCCCCCCACCACTGGGACTGACCAGAAGGACATTGTGCCCAGCGCTGTCTCCCTCCCTCCAGTCTCATCCTGGATGGTCAGGAGTGGCGGTACTTCAAGGACGTGGCTGACTTGCACACGCCACTGGAGGAGGACATGTTCCACCTGCGGGGCAGCCTGCCCCCCCAACTCTTCCTGCGACCTCGGGAGACTGCCCACATCCCCTTCAAGTTCCAGACTTTCTCTGTGGGCCCATGGGCCTCGGCACAGGTGAGGAAGGCCAGTCTTCTTGTGCAAAGGGGCTGGCCGGGCACCTGGGAAAGCCTACTTGCCAAGTAATGTGGGAGGTGGGGGCCTCGTCCTGTGTGGTGGGACGGTCAACCCTTGGCTATCACTGTCTCACCTGCGCCCACCCCACCCGCCCCAGCACCTGCGCTGTGATCCAGCAGCCCTGACAGGTCACTCAGCACTCAGGAAAGCTGAACCGCCTCCTCTTCATCCTCTTTATTAATTTGGTAGAAGAGCCTTTCTTAAATCTCAGAGGAGCCAACGAGTTGAAACTTTCTAGGGTTTTCTACTCTCTAGTCACTGCTGCTTGCTCCTTGACATGAACTGCAGACACCTGGGGGTTTCTTGTCAGGGTGGGAGCAGAGTGCATACTGTGATGGGCTGGGTACAGCGGGCGTGTTCCATCCTGACCCCGTGAGGTCGGCTCTGCAAGGGAGTGCTCACCACTGAGACAGGCTTGAGGGGCTCACAGTTTTCAGTGCAGGCTCTTTGGATGCATTTTTGGGGCAAGAGGTTGTCCAGACTGTAGGGAAGGTGTCGGGCCTCTGGCTTTGAGCAGAGCTGGGTTATGGGCTCTGATCCCCCTTATAGCTCTCAGCATGTCCCGCTTCCTCTTTGGGGCGTGGGGGTTGGTTAATAACAGCAGCTGCCAGGGGTGGGGTCACTGTGAGAGTAAAGGGGCCTCTGAGGCCATGGACTCAGGGTGGCAACCGTTCCTACAGGTAGAAGGTCCTACAGGTAGAAGGTCCTACAGGTGGGAAGAAGTACCTATCACCCTGGGCCTCTGTCTCATGACCCTGGGGGCTCACGGTTCCTCTTGCAGGCCTCTGCTGAGCTGAGATCAGAGAAGGACACGGATGCTGGATCACCCTGTAAGTCCAGCACGATGCCCACCAAACATGCCAAGGTAAGGGGCAGAGGACAGTAGGCCTCCCGTCTGGATGGTCTGAGGTCTGGCAGTGCTGGCCAGAGGTCCTCTGAGTGGAGGGTGAAGGGTGTCATGGGTTCTGTGGTTTATTTCTCAGGCCCCCGTGCCCTTCTCTGCACCTCCTAGAGAGGAGAGGTCTAGGGTGGGGGTGGAGCAGGGCCCATGGAGGTGGACATTATGTGTCCTAACAGGGCAGTGGGAGCTTCAGCTGGATGCTGGTGTGGCCTCTGGGCAGGGGTCTAGGATGGAAACACCTCCCTGGAGACTTGCTTAGTAGGAAGCCAGCACCCAGCCCCAGTGTCTGCTGTAGCTGGCACCGCGTGGCCCCCACACTCAGGGTCAGACGGGCCTTCTAACCCTGACAGGGCATTCCGTATTGTGTAGAATCAAAGTGCTGTGTGTGTGTCCGTGTATTACTTCTGGGAAGTAGGACTTGCTTGTTGTCATCTCTGGGGACGGCTTTCTGCAGGGTACACTTCTTAATCACCCACCTGCTGATATAGGATGTCCTTAGGGGAGCCTGGGTCCCTGTTGTGTTCTTTTTTAATTTTATTGGAGTACAGTGGATTTACAATGTTGTGTTAGTTTCAGATGGACAGCAAAGTGATCAGTTAGACATCTACATATATCCACTCTTTTCAGATTCTTTTCCCATATAGGTCATTATAGAGTATTGAGTTCCCTGTGCTATACAATAGGTCCTTATTAATTATCTGGGAAACTGTTGTTTTATAGAAATTTGTTTTTGTTTTCTTTTTTTGGTAGACTAATGCCTTTTGAAAGTCACTCAGTTGTGTACGACTCTTTGTGACCCCAGGGACTGTACAGTCCATGGATTTCTCCAGGCCCTTTTGAAGGGCTTCCCTGATAGCTCTGTTGGTAAAGAATCCACCTGCAATGCAGGAGAGCCCAATTTGATTCCTGGGTTGGGAAGATCCCCCGGAGAAGGGATAGGCTACCCACTCCAGTATTCCTGGGCTTCCCCTGTGGCTCAGCTGGTAAAGAATCTACCTACAAGGTGGAAGACCTGGGTTCAATCCCTGGGTTGAGGGGATCCCCTGGAGAAGGGAAAGGCTATGCTTGCCAGTATTCTGGCCTGGAAAATTCCATGGGGTCACAAAGAGTTGGACATGACTGAGTGGCTTTCCAAAAAAAGATGCCTTTTGAAAGTAAATGAAAGTAAAAACAAGAACACTTTCGCCCCACCCCTTACCCCGAGAACAGATTTCCAAGACTGAGAACCTGGCAGCCTTGTATCCCTGAGTCTCCCTGTTGGGGGGCAGACCTGTGCCCATGACCTGTGACCCGGGAAAGTTTGCTGTATTTTATTTAAACACGGAGCCACAGCTTTGCCTTTGTCTAAGGAATGTGTTGATTTCTTAGTTAGGGCTATAAATGAAATCTGAGAGGCTAATTTTTCCTTAGTTAATTTGGAGTTTTAAAACAAATCCCAGATACCTTACGAGCTTACTCATAATTCCTTCTGTATGTATCTCCAAACTGGTAAGGACTAATTTTTTAGGCTGGCTTTGTGCTGTCGTCACTGCACCCAAATTAGCAGCAGGTCCTCAGGATGGCCCGTTGTCCAGTCTGTGCTCGCTTATCCTTTTGCGGTTGGTCTGTGGAAGCCGGGGCCCACTGTCCTCGGCGCTCTGTCCCTGGAGTCACTGGGTGTGGGCTGGCCGCCGTGGGCCAGCCTCGCTGGGCTGACTGTGGCCTCACGTGCAGAGGCCGAGGTGGCTGGCTGTTCCTGTGGCTAATGTGTCCACTACAGGCCCACTGTCCACACCCATTATTCCATCAAGTGGAAAATGGTGAGACTCCACTTCTCTCATTGTTCCTGTACTTACTGCTTGTGATTCTTCTATAAATAAGAGCTTCCCCCGTCAGCAGTTTGGTTACCCTGAAATATATTTTAGACCAGAAGGTCGGGGTGGATGTTGGATTCTTTCCCTTTGCTTATCAATTTTTAAAATAATGAGTTGTGCCCTAGGAACCTTCAAAGATGGTCTGTTTTGGGGGAGTCTCCTTATGAACTCGTGGTTTTATATCTGCTGTGCAGCAGGCAGTGGCCACTAAACTGTCCTCTTTCTGGCCATGGCCATCCCTTTCAAGTTAGCTTCTGTGTCTTTTTTTTTTTTTAAATAAATAAATTTATTTATTTATTTATTTATTTTTATTTTACTTTACAATTCTGTATTGGTTTTGCCATACATTGACATGAATCCACCACGGGTGTACATGCATTCCCAAACATGAACCCCCCTCCCACCCTCCTCCCCATAACATCTCTCTGGGTCATCTGTGCCTTTTTTTAAAAAAATTTATTTATTTTTGTGCCTTTTTAAAATTTTGAAATAATCTCAAACTTAGAGAACAGTTATAAGAATATTGCAAAGAATTGCCATGTATTATTTACTCAGATTCCTAGTTATTGACATTTTACCTTCACCTTATCATTTTGTGTCTGTATTTATCCATATATATATATATATATATTTTTTTTTTTTTCTGAGCACTTTGAGAATAAGTTATGGGCAAATGCCCCGTGGCTCCTTGAAATGTAGAACTCACATGTCCTGAAAATGAGGCTACTCTACTCCACAGCCACAGTTGTTGTTCAGTCGCTAAGCCCTGTCCAACGCTTCGCAACCCTGTGGACTGCAGCATGCAAGGTTCCCTTGTCCTTCATTGTCTCCTGGAGTTTGCTCAAACTCGTGTCCACTGAGCGGGTGATGCTGTCTAATCATCTTATCCTCCTCTGCCCCCTTCTCCTTTTGCCTTCAGTCTTTCCCAGGATCACAGTCTTTTTCAGTGAATTGGCTTTTTGCATCAGGTGGCCAAAATATTGGAGCTTTAGCTTCAGCGTCAGTCCTTCCAGTGAATATTCGGGGTTGATTTCCTTTGGATTGACTGGTTTGATCTCCTTGTTGTCCAAGGAATTCTCAAGAGTCTTCTCCACACCACAATTCAAAAGCATCAATTCTTCAGTGCTCAGCCTTGGAAAATCAGAAAATTGACACTGATACAATTTCATTGTAGACCTGGATTGCATTTTACTAAATATCCCAACCCTGGACCCCTCACTCACCCTGGGTCCCACAGTGCATCAGGTGGTCCCACCCAGTTTTCCTCGCCTTCCACAACCTCAGTACTTTGGATGCACAAAGGCCAGTTCTTCCACCTGCCCCTCAGTCTGGTTTGTCTGGTGTTCGCGAGTCAGTGGGTTCAGGCTGTGCATCCAGGGCTGGACGAGCACAGATGGTATTCTTCTCAGAGCCTCTGATCAGGAGGGACACAATGGTGATTTGTTCTATTTCCAGTGATGCTAATTTAACTCTCTTACTTGGTTAAGATGGTGTCTGCCAGGCTCCTTCAATGTAAAATTCATTCACAAGTATTTTATAGATGATAATTAGAACTACAGTGTTTTGTCAGGAGATACCCAGACTATGTCAATGTCTTGCTCCTCATGCAACTTCTGCTGCTAGTTTTCATATCCACTGATGATTCTTTTTTTTTTAATTGAACTATAGTCGAGTTACAGTGTTGTGCCAATCTCTGCTGTATAGCAAAGTGACTCAGTTTTACACATATAGACATTCTTTGTAAAATAATTCTTCACTGATGATTCTTGCGTGATGGTTGGCTATCGGTGACTTTCAGATTTGATCATCCCTTCTACATTCTAAGTGCCTAGGCAGAGCTTTGCCTCCCTCCACTCATTCCTGTAGTGTATTTGTCACCATTTTGGAGCATGAATTCTTGTTTCGTTCAGCAGGTGGTCATTTGTCACTGTCTTTCTCTGTTTTACTGCTCATCCACCAGGGGCTTCTGCTTTGAGCTGGCCCCGTGTCCTTTTGACAGGTCCCTGCCATGCTGGATCTCTTCCTTAGTGCCCGGCACATGAGATCTTCCGTCCTGAGTCATCTTAGACTTTCTGCTCTGTGTCTGGATCAGCCAGTTATCTAAGGTTCCTGTTAGTGGAGAATGGTGTTTAGAAATTATGGTCTGGTGCTGGGTGTGCTCATTATGACTGGGATGCCCTTGCTTCTGATCCCTCTGAGCAGATCCTTGCTCTAAATAAACAGTCGGTCATTGTAGAGCTAAAAGTCCCAGAATAGCAGTGAAATTCCAGCAGGAGTGTCAGGGCGCAGCTGCCAGGAATGTGGGTGCAGTGGTGGGGCTCCCCTCCCAGTGGATCATGAAGCCGAGTGAGCACACACAAGGCATGGAAACAGACTTGGGGACAGATGCAGGGGGCAGTGGCTTTCAGGTGACCCTCCGAAAAGGTGGAGCCAACGTGGGGTCACTTAAAGACCCGGAGGGAACGGTGAAGACAAACAAGGGATAGTGACCATGCGTTCAGGAGGGGCTCCCTGGAGAGGGTGGCCGTGTGCTGGGGGCCCAGAGGGCGGGCAGTGTGCAGCTTGTGCCTGTCTCACACCCACGTGGCCTCATGGGCAGCTGTCCAGTTATCATGTGTCCAGTTACACATCTAAAAGTTTTCATAATAATACCCAAAGTGGAAGAGCAACCTTTCCATGTGGAAGGTCTGTCTGGAGGCCTGAGTTTTGCGCCGATGTGGGAAGGTTGTCCAGCTTTGGGGTTGACTGTGTGGTGCTCTCCATCCTGGCTCCTGAGAGCTCGCTGGGCCGGCCGAGTCCCGGAATAAAGACACAGGCTCCATCATCTCCCCAGTTGGAACCTCTCTTGGACACTTTTTTTTTTTTCAGTGAATAATGATTTTTTTTAAACAAAGAAAGTTTGTATCTGTAGCCATTTGGGTTTAGGCACAGCCCCCTTCTACCCTCTGGGGGACATGCTGTGCTCCCCCGCCGGTGAGGGCCTGGTGGGGTTAGAGTCTAGGTCTGCTAGAATGACTTGCCAGCACACGCAGGCAGCGGGAGCGTCGGAGGGGGACTCAGGGCTGCAGACCTGTCTCACTGGCCTTCTGAGCACTTCCCTTCCCTCCAGGAAGTGGCAGGAGCAGCAGCCGCGTGTGGTCCACGTGTGTGGAACCTATGCTGGGCCGGTCCCCTCAGGTGGGCACCCATGACTGCAGACCCTGTGTGTCTGACTCTGCCTGCCCTTCCCACCTCCTAGGGGTGAGCAGACACTACGGGGACCCCCACCCTGTCTGTCCAGAGAGGTGCCGTGCACGCAGCTGCCCGAGACCCTGTGTGCAGGTCCTGACCCTGCGCCGCCTGCCCTCCGCTCTCCGGCAGGTCCTGTTCCGCGCAGGCAGCGGCAAGCCCCTGGCAGTGCTCTGCCTGACGGTGGAGCTGCAGCCCCACGTGGTGGACCAGGTCTTCCGCTTTTATCACCCGGAGCTCACCTTCCTGAAGAAGGCCATCCGCCTGCCGCCCTGGCACACGCTTCCAGGCAGGTCCCGCTCTCCCCACGGCCGGCCTGGGGCAGGTTCAGCAGGTGGAAAAGGCATCTCCCGAGGGTGACAAGTATTATTCTTCCATCAACCCGGGATGCTCTTAAACAACCCAGCGCAGCCTCCTGCCTGACCGTTGGATACGGTGACCTTCTCATGTCCTCTTCAGTGGCAGGGCGCCTGTGGCCCTCAGATTCCATCCTGAAATCCACAACCCGGGGAAGGTCTCCAGCCACAGGTGTCAGGCTCTGTGCTGTCCTCTGTGTTGGGCCTGGAGATTCACCTGCTGATTCACTTCTCCCTGGTGCCTTCAGAACAGAACTGAGCCTTTGTATCTGGCTCCTGGCTCCATGGTACCCGCCCCTGCCCCACTTCCTTTGGTTACTCCCTTGGGTGAGAAAAAAGCGCTGGTGTTCACGCAGACAGCTATGTCCCCTAGTGGGTTTCGTTAAGCACCTATGGGGGCCTTGGCTTTTGGGAAAAGACATTTGCTTTCATATTCCCCCTTCCAGGTGCCCCTCTAGGGACGACCAGTGAGGACCCCCCTCTCCATGTTCGATGTAGTGACCCGAACATCATTTGTGAGACACAGAATGTGGTAAGTTCTGTGGCCCTGCCCTCTCCAGGCCTTGCCTACCGTTTGTGTCCCGGGTGTCCTGCAGCTTCTTCATTTTAGGTTTTCACTGAAGTGGCTTGTTTCTAAGCTGCTAAAGGGCTATTTTGACATCCTCATGAGAGTTATATGAATGAGTTTTCATTTTTCCTGCTAGCAGATCAGTTCCTTGATTATCTGAATTTAAATTAAAAAAAAAATGCGTGAGGCAAACAGAATAAAGTGAGTGGTAATTAAGGCACTTATTAATTGCCATTGTGCAAGGATAACGGCCATAATTATGTTATGACTGGTTAGGAAATGGGATAAAATCTCCTGCAGAATATAATTATTAAACTCAATATGAAATCAAGAAGTTAAGGATTTTTCTCTTTTGCAGTGACAAAAATAATGAATTCTGACGAGTACAGAAAATTAAAAATGTGTTGGGGGAGGGGGCCTGGTTCACACCTGCATTCGCTTCCTGGGGACTTGGGGGGCTGGGGTTGGAGCCCAGTGTTGCTGTGATGTGCCCCCCTGTCGACAGGGCCCTGGGGAGCCCCGTGACGTGTTCCTGAAGGTGGCCAGTGGCCCTAGCCCGGAGGTCAAGGACTTCTTTGTCACCATCTACGTGTGAGCGTGTGGGCCGTGGTGGTGTGGAGGGTGGGGGTTGGCGAGGCAGGCTGGGGACCGCTGGTGGCCCTGGCAGTCGCCAGCCCTGTGGCTTCTACACTTGTGGTGAGGAGGCTGTCAGGTGTTTGGCCACGTGAGCTGAGACTGGCTGAGGTCTTGCAAGGAGCTTCTGCTCAGCTGGCATTACCAGCTGGTAGGACGATTCAGACCCAGGCAGGAGGCCACTTCTGTCACAGCACGTGCCGGGATGGCCAGACAGCCTTGTCCCCATGGCCACTCCTAAGTCTGAGGGATGCAGGCTGTGGTCCTGCCTACCCCAGCCCCCAGGGAGATGGAAGGTGGTGTCGTTGCTCGTGTCATTTCCTGTGACGCCCAAGGACCCGGTGAAATGACCTCAGTCCCTTTCCCTCTCCCTGTGAGTCGTATCTCCCAGGCCTTGAGAGCCTTTAAAACCAGTACAGGCAAGCTGGAGGGCTTGCTGCAGCCCATCTGGGAATGGGAGGGTTGGGGGGTGTCACTTGCACTGAGTGCCCACCCCAGCCGAGGGTCAGCGCCTGGCTTACAGGTGCCATGTGGTGGCTATAGCGTGAGGTCCTCATAATGGCTTGTGGGCAGGCGTCCCTGAGGCCCGTTTACCACCAAGGGTCAGTGTCCCTGGCACCAGGCGGCTCGTGCAGAGCCCGGGCTCAGGCCCATGTGACCTCCGAGCCCACATCCTGGTCCATGCCGTGCTGTCCATGGGGTTTGCTCTAGGCCTTGTTTGGGGTTCTGCTGACCCAGGTGCAAGTGTGCTAAAGCCCACGTTGCCAAAAATTTGGGGTCTCTGTTCAGGGTCAAGGCCACATAGAGGCCACAGCCCTGCCTGAGAGCCTTGGCCTCGGAGGGAAGGGGCCCTGGGGGTGACAGCACCTGGGCCCCGCCTGCCCTCTTGGCCGCCTTCTCAGCCTCCTGGGGCTCCCCTCCCACAGTCAGTGTACTATCCTCGCTGACCGTGAATGGCTTCTGCCCACAGAGACCGCTGGTTAGCAACACCTGTCCAGACCTGGCAGGTCCACCTGCACTCGCTGCAGCGAGTGGACATCTCCTGTATCACTGGCCAGAGGACCCGCCTGGCTCTCGTCCTCCGGGGGACGCAGACAGTTAGGAGGGTGCAGGCTTTCAGCTCACACCCCCAGGAGCTGATGGTATGGCCTTTGGGTGGGGGCTGTTGGGTCTCAAGGAGGTCCCCTGGGCCCTCCCTTGCCTACCCGGGGAGGGGGTGGAAATGGCGCTGCAGCTCAGGGGATTCCTGAAGGTCAACAGAGCCTTCATTCACATTGCCTTTGCCAGATGTGCCTTCGTGGGATGACTGACTTATTTACAAATGCCACCAGGGCCAACTTGTAGAATTTCTGGGAGTATATATTATGATATTTATGGGAGTATATATTGTGTATCATGGGAAGAATTAACTGTGACTCTGGAGTCGGTGTGGCCGCGATTGTACATCTTGGTGATGGGATGATGTGGATGCCTCGCCTGAGGCTGGGCTGGTTCAGCTCTTCCCTGCTGAGGCCGCTCCAGCACTTAGGGGTTCCTGCTGTGGGGGAGGGGACTCGACCCCAAAGATGGGGACATGGACTGTGCCCCGCTGGTACTGGTGCCAGTGGCAAGGTCGACTGCATGCAGACTGGAGGGCTTCCCGCCCAGCACAGGTGGCCGCGCCTGAACCGTTGGGCTCCCTGGGATGAAGCCCTCACCTCCTGACCCCCTTCTCCCCTGTCCCCCGGAAGACGGACCCCAGAGGTGTGTTTGTGCTGCCCCCTCACGGGGTGCAGGACTTGCATGTGAGCGTCAGGCCCCGCAGGCCAGGCAGCCGCTTCGCGCACCTCCACCTCGTCGACGTGGACGCTCACCAGCTGGTGGCCTCGTGGCTCCTGTGTCTCTCCTGCCGGCTGCCTCTCATCTCCAAGGTCTGATGTGGGATGCGGGGCCACGTGGCTGGGTGGGGTGTCCCCTGATTGTCACCTGGTCCCCTGACCCGGCCTGCCCAGTGGCTGGGGGTCTGGGGGGTGTTGGCTTCTAAACCATGAGCCTCCTAGGCCAGGACCTCAGGGGGCTTGTCTGCTGTATTTATGGAGCCATCCAGCATCTAGGGCCCCGAGCGCAGGGCAGGCTTGGGAAGCTGCCGGAGAAGCAGCCAGGTGCCAACTCCTGCCCTTCCCGCAGGCCTTTGAGATAAAGCTGCCCGCAGGGGGCGGGAGGGGCGCCAACAAGCGCATCACCTACACCAATCCCTACCCCTCGCGGAGGGCCTACCGCCTGCACAGTGACCACCCCCACCTGCTGCAGTTCAAGGAGGACGCCTTCCAGGTACGGGCTGCTCGGGGGTGGGACCCTGCAGGGTGGGGGGGCTCCAGGAAGTTCCGGGGAAAACAGTCTGTGCTCCAGTGAGGTGCCTGCAGTCCCCAGGGGCACCCCCGCTGAACTCTGCCTGGGCCTCTGACCCCACACCTAGGCCCCACCTCCCTGGCAGTTTCATCCAGATTCTCTGGCAAGTGAGGCCTTGATCTACTGTGGCTATTTTAGGGAAAGTGAGCAGCGGCTCAGAGTGGATCAGAGTCTGTCAGTCAGGGGAGGGGGCTTAGTGACGTGTCTCCCGGGAACTTGGGAAGAGCGGCTGTTGGGGAGAGGGCTTGACAGTAACATGGGAGATTGGGTTCCAAACGTACGTGTGTTTTCTGAAGCCTGCCAGCCTGGGGGTGGGGTGGGGTGTGTGTGTGTGTGTTTGCCTGGGTGGAAGCTGCTAGCCTGGGGGGGGTGTGTGTGTGTGTTTGCCTGTGGAGCTGGCGGGGTGGACACGAGTATGGCAACATTTCTTTCCAGGTTGGGGGAGGCGAGACCTATACCATCGGCCTGCGGTTTGTGTCCCGTCAGAGAGCTGGGGAGGAGGAGATCCTGATTTACATCAACGACCATGAAGACAAAAACGAGGAGACCTTTTGCGTGAAGGTCATCTACCAGTAGAGGAAGGGGCTGTCCTGCCATTCTCAGGGGCTGCTCCTGTGCCAGGACTCTGCTCCGTGAACTCAGCCAAGGATGGCGGGGTCCCCGCGCCCTGACCGTGTATGATGGTCCTGTCCCGTCCCGTCAGGCTGCTGCCAGTACCGACTGCATAGCAGTCCCGTGGGAGACGTGAGAGCCCCAGTGAACCCAGGCCAGTTTCTCTCTGTGGCACACGGGCGTCATCACTGTCTATGATGTTAGGGTTTGCTCTCAGCAAAATGTATTTTATGAATTATTTTAAATGATAAAATTATGCTTTTTTACTGAGTTTTATACAAACACTATATTGTTTGGTATGTAATTTTTTTTTATACTGGTATTATTTCACATCTTTAAAAAAAACTACAAAAATATGAAACTTTTACACATTTTCTCTTCTGGCAGTTTTTGTGTTTTCTGCTGTTTTTACCTTCGTCAGAGGTTTTCTGTCCACCGAGTAAGCTTGGTTTTCCCTGTGGGTTGATGTGGCCAAGGGCAGTCAGGTGGCCCATGGCTTATGGCCTCTGGGAGAGTCTGCTTGGCCCTGACCTGAGGGGAGGGCAGCACTGACCTCTGCCTCTGCTCTGATTCTGGTCCGCCTGCTTCCCCATGGGGCCTTGTGATGACCCTGGACTTAACCTGGAGAGGCCAGGACAGCCATTCTATCTCAAGATCCTTAACTCCATCCTTTTGACCTCACGAGATCCCCTCCCAGGGATCAGGTCAGCCTGGGTTGGTGGACATTATTCTGCCCACCTCCATCCCAGTGCTTGTGTAAACAAAAGAACTGAGTTTACAGTGTGAAAACCCAACAGGGGGCGTCCCTGTCTGTTGCTTAGATTCTCCAAGATGTCCTTTCAAGGGCAGCCCCTGTGTCTTGCATGCCCGTTGCACACACGGCAGGATCTCTGCTCGTCCACACAGGCCGGTCCAGGCCCAGGCCTCGTCGCCAGGGACCAGGCCCTGGCGAGGAGTGCATTTCAGGAAGGAAGGTGGTCTGGAGCCTAGTTGCTTTCTATCCTGGGGGCCAAGGAGGTGGAGGAGGAGGACGTGGGGAGGGGGTGCAGCTTTGCAGGGGGTGGGGGGGCATAGGATCCTTCACTTTCATCTCCTCCCATTTCCAGAGGCTTCTAAGAACTGGAAAGTCAAGGGGCTGCTCTTTTCCTAGAGGCAGATCCTCCAGGAGCTCGTTCCATCCATGCAAAATGATGGCCCAGCTGCTTCCCTATCTCACGTCTAGTCTATTAAGCAGAGACTGGAAAGGGAGCCCTACAGGCCCTTGTGTAGCTCAGGCCACTCTCCCAGCAAGCCGTGTGGAGAGACTGGTGGCAGTCCTGCCCTGACTGGGAGTAGGGGGGAGGGCGCTCCTCCTTGGTGTGCCCGGGGGGCTCCTTGCAGGAGCCAGGGGAGGTTGAGCACTCGAGGAAGCAGCGAGAGGCCTTGGCAGGAGAGAGGCCATCAGCCAGGGCTGCTGGTTGTCTATCGTCACTCCCTCGTTACTTCATTCATTCATCCATCTGACCTGGATTGTGGGCACTCCTCCTGGCCAGCTCGTGCATGAGTCAGGACATTGTGGTGCCCTGAGATGACCCCCATCCCTGCCATAGGTCAGGAGTTGACCTCCTGGTGGTGCTTAGACACTACTAGGCTATAGCATCAATGATCGGGCGGTGATAGAGTCCATCAGAGGAAAGGCAGGAGAAGGGCAGAGAGGGGGTAGAAAGAAAGGAGTTGATTCAGAGGAGGGTGGGTGAGAAGGAAGCCGGCAGAGGTGCCGGGGCTGGGAGGGTCTCAGGCTCATGGGGCAAGCTGGTGCTTGGCTGAATACGGGTGACGGGGCTGGGGAGGACAGCCACCCTGCCTCAGGACCAGGACTGGGGGCCGAATTAGTGGCCTGCCTTCTTCCAGTGACCATGGCCTCGGTGTCACGGAGCCTGGGGCTGGTGAAGCTGGGCTCAGCTGGGGTGGGAAGGCGGCCCATGCTTTTTTAAGTCTGAAAAGCAGGTTCTCTACACGCTGAGGAGCTTTCCTGTGCCTTTCTTCTCCTGCCAAACCTCCTCCCCTGAGGACTGTGGTCTTCAGTCACTCTGGCACACAGAGCCCTCTCAGGCACAGGTGAGGATTTGAAGCCCCTCCGGGGAGTGAGGATCGAGCACAGGGTGGGGCTTGAGCTTGTCAAGAATTTATGCTGGGACTTCCCTGGTGATCCAGTGGTTAAGAATTCGTCTGCCAATGCAGGGGACACAGGTTCAATCCCTGGTCCAGGAAGATCCCAGATGCTTCAGGGCCACTAAGCCGGTGTACCACAACCACTGAGCTTGTGTCCTCTAGAGCCCATGCTCCTCAACAAGAGAGTGGGCCCCGCTCGCCAAAACTAGAGAAAGCCCACGCACAGCAACAAAGACCCAGCAGAGTCAAAATTTAAAAAAATTTAAAAAGGAAACTTATGCCATTCTGCGCATTTTCTTCTTCTGTGTCTTTCTTTCTTTTTCCTTTTTCTCACAAAGAACCGAGATTTGTTTTGTGATAAATTTTCAACATCAAATAAAACCCATGGCTGTGATCTGCCATCTTGGGGCTCTTCTGCTGGGTCCCAAACCCTGAGTCAGGTACACTGTGCACGCTGGGTTGCGAAAGACGGGTCTTCTTCCTTCCTCTAGGAACTCCAGGTGTTCTGCACCGACTCCCGAGATGTGGACTAGTGTTTCCGTCTGGCTTCTGTCTTCCTAGTAGTCATTCCCAGGGCCAGCTGGCACTGCTGGCAGCGTGGTGGTGGGTGATTTACATAAGAAAGCCGGGCCCAGCCGCCTCCCCGGATCTCTGAAGGGCTGGGAGCTGCTGCCTTCTCCCCACGCACAGAGACGCACCATCTTTCAAAGGGAACCTTATCATTTCCATCAAGGGCATTTTTTAGTAGTATTATTTTATTTCTTCTTTCCTGCCCGTCCTCCTCCTACCCCGGCAGAAAGCTACTTTTAACTAAATGGAGTCAAATGAAAGCCAGATTAGCGGCTTTGCTGTGCTCACATCTGATAATGATTTAATGCTATGTTTGTCTCTTTTTAGAAATAAATTAAGGTGCCTTTTAAAATTGTTGCCTCAGGTATGATAAGGTTGGGGAAAACAGCCATTCTGTTTCCTCATCAACCTTTTTTCCTCCTGGTTGGAGAGGGTTGGGGTGTGTGCAACTTTGACCCCTGATGATCTGGGTTGCAGCAGTGTTAGTTTTATTTTCAGGGATTTGTGCTGAGACCTTTAAAAAGAATAAGCAGGAGAGGAGCATTCAAGAATAAGCATTCAAGTGGGCCCATGTCTGGTGTGACCTGAGCACCGTGGGGTCTCCCTGGACCTGTGTGGGACGTGGCCATTGAGCCTGGGGCACAGAGAGAATTTGGAGGCCCTTCCTGCTGGTGGAGGGGGTGGGATGCCACATGTGGTAGAAACCTTGTCATCAGGAATCCTTGGTGGTCCTAGGCCATCATCACTCTGATCTCTGCCTCCACCATCTCATGACCTTCTCTGTGTGTCCTTTTCTGTCTCCTAGAAGGACACTGGAAATGGCACATGGTCTCTCGCGGCTCCCCTGCTCCCACAGCAGAGCCAGGTCTGAGCTGTCACGGGGGGCTGTGCTGGGACAAAGGCGCCTGCTCTCTGTGTCGGGGGTGCCTGCCTGGGGACAGCCAGCCGTGTGCCACCGGTGTCACCACACCACTCCTCACCCCTCCAAGGCTGTTAGGGGGGACCTGAGAGTCAAGTGCAAGTCACAGAGTGATGTGAGGAAGTCACCCCACCTGCAGAGAGGTGAATAGTGTCCCTACAAAATTCACGTCCACCCAGAAACCTCAAAAGGTGACCTTATTTGGGAACAGGGTCTTTGCAGATGCCTTTAAAGTAAGGACTGAGATGGAGTCATATTGGCTTAGTGTGTGTAGTCACTCAGTCATGTCTGATTCTTTGCGACCCCATGGACTGTAGCCCGCCAGGCTCCTCTATCCATGGGGTCCTCCGGGCAAGAATACTGGAGTGGGTTGCCATTTCCTTCTCCAGAGGATCTTCCTGATCCAGCGTTTCCTGCATTGCGGGTAGGTGCTTTACCGTCTGAGCCACCAGGGAAGCCCATGCTGGGTTTGAGTGGTCCCTAAATCCAGTGAGTGTCATAGGAGACAGAAAAGGACACACAGAGAAGGTCATGAGATGGTGGAGGCAGAGATCAGAGTGATGATGGCCTAGGACCACCAAGGATTCCTGGGGTCACCAGGACCTAGGACAGGAGCTGGGGACCCCTTCTTCCTCAGAGCCGCCAGAAGGAACCAGTCTGTCCACACCTGGAGTTTGGACTTCTGCCTCCAGAGCTGTGGGAAGATATACTTGTGTTGTATGAAGCCACCAAGTTTGTGGCCATTTGTGATGGCAGCCTCAGGGTCTTAAGTATCCATGTGACCAGTGAATCATGGATTTCTAGTCCCTGGGAGGGAGGGCCCAGTATAAATCTAAGGAGTGACTCACTGACAGGGTGACCATCCCCATCCCGACCCCCTGGCAGGTGGCTTCCTGCAGCAGTGGGGCTGCCTGGAGAAGCAGCGTCAGCCTCGCGTGTCTGTCATCTCTGTTGTCAGCATCCTGAACTGATCTGTGAATCAAGGTCTAAAGATAAATTTCATTGCAAGAATTCAACCTTGAAATAACCTCACACCAAAGTGATGAGCTCTTCTCTAGGAGACAAAGTCACTAAAACGGGGTCTCTAAGGACATTGCAGGGAAAAGAACAGTCAGAAGATCCTCCCTGAGTCCAAAAGTTGAGCGTGCAGGAGGTCGGTCTGAGGCTCAGCTGGGACGCCAGGTCTGGCTGGGGGTGAGGTCAGGGGGAAGGGCTGAGGTCACCAAGGCTGGGCAAGGGCCCTGGGCTGCAGGCAAGACTGTCCTTCCAGATCCTCCATTAGGGCACGCCTCCTCCCGCTGCCCTTCTGCTTCTCACAGCCTCCAGCCCAAGGCCCCATAGCTGGCAGGAGCGATACCAACATACTTGCTCCCTGGCCTCCCTGCTTCCACCCTTCAGTGTGGGAGCCGGGTAGAAATTCTGCAGAAGCTGCAGGCCCAGAACTCTCTCTTGGCTCTGTCCACCCTCTCCGTTGACCTTGACTGTGCAGTGGGTGTGGGCAGGTCTTGGATCCAGGTGGGCCTGAATCCTGCCTGGGCTGTGGCCAGGCAGGCTGGAGGCCACTTGGTCTCCTGTGTGAGGTGGGGCCCTGGATAGGGTCTAGGAGCTCCTATCACTTTGGATCTTGTGAGGATCTGGAGTTCATGCAGAGGAGGAGCTCAGGGCCATACAGGTCCAGTGTGGTAGCCTCAAGACTGTCCCAAACACCACTGCCATCCCACCAGAGAGCACTGAGTGCAGTACCAGCCCTGGGAGCTGTGTCCTTCACACTGATTGCAGGCCTTACACACATCCAGGCCAAAGAAAGTGAATGTGGATTTGTGTGTGTGTAGCTGTCATCATCCATATCTCTCTGAGGTACACAGCGCTTGACAGGGCTTGTGGTTTTTCTAGGAGGTCGTGAGGGCAGGGGATGACCATCCCACACCTTGACCTCACAATTCACTGGCCTACGTGGCCCCAGTCACTGCTTCCTCCCATCTGGTTAGTCACCTGTCCTAACACATACCACGTAAAATCAGTTCTCTATTAGTCCTGGAGGCTGGAAGACCAAGATCAAGGTGCTGGCTGCCTGGTTTCTCCTGAGGTCTCTCCTTGTCTTGTGCCTGGCTGTCTTCTCCCTAGGTCTTCCTATGGTCTGTTTTGTATTTATCTATAGCATGATTATCTCTCCTTATAAGGACAGGAATCCTATTTGATTTGGACTCACTCTTAGGGCCTCATTTTAGTTAACCACCTTTAAGACCCCATCTCCAAGTACAGTCACACTTTGAGGTCCTGGGGGTTAGGACCTCAGCAGATGAACTTGGAAGAGACAGTTCAGCTCGTGACACTGACCTCTGGCTGCCACCCTCATGCTCATTCCACCCCTGCCTTTGCATATCAGCCCCTTCTCTTGCCTCTTGTTTTCACTGCCTTTTCCCATCATTACCACCACACCCTGAAGCGCTGAGATCACTGATCATTACAACCACTGGGCAGAGTGCCCCTCTGTCTGCCCCTGGCAGCAGAACAGGGAGGCAGGCTCGGCCACGTGCTGGGTTTCTCCTTGGATCTGTGGCCCCAACTCTCAAATGGGCCACAGGCACATGGGCCTACCGTGCCTTCCTGGTCCATCTTTTCTCCAGGATCCCGAGTAAGCGGTCCACCCCTGCTCCTTTCTTCTCAAACCTCCCAGCTCCCACCCTCAGAGTCAGCTGCTAACCTGGCCTTGTTCTTCATGGAGAAAAAGAGAAGCCAGCAAACCAGAACCTTCCTGCGGTCCCACTATGATCTGTGACCTGGCCTGTACCTCCCTTCCCCAACCAAGGGCCAGGTGTCCTGGCCCCCATGGGGGCCCTAATCCCACCCCTCTAACTCCAGAGGGCCTCACTCCTGTCCTTCTGTCTCTTCTGGAACACTCTGCACACAGTCATTCACCATCACCCATCTTGATGAGAAAAGCCATTTCTTTGTCTGTTCTCCCCTCTGGCTACCACCTTCTCTGTTCCTCTGCACAGAAAATCTTGCCAGTGTTGCCTACGGCCAGTGTCTAAAGCCACTCTCCTTCCCCAACCCACTCCACTATTCTCTCTTCTGTTCCACAGAGACCTCACTTTCAAGCTTACCTGTGGCCCCTAAGAGGCTGTGTCCACAGCCACTGTCTGTCCTCTTTTCTCTGGCTGCCTGGCCACACCAGGGTTCCCCCGCCTGGTTTCCTGGAGTCAAGGAGGCATGTTCCGCCAGCCTCTGCCCCCTCCTCAGCCCAGCCTTTGGCTGCTGCCTGTCCTCATGGTATCTGTCCTGGTGGCTGCCTCTTGTTCCATGATTCTAAACAGCATGACCATGCCTGTCACCCCCACACCCATATCCTGGCCCAGCCTCTTCCAAGACTGCCTCTGGCTTCTGTCTGGGCAGTTTCCAAGCCTGCTGCTTCTCTGTAGATGGTTCCCAAACTCTGCTTGTTTGAGGTGGCTCCTGTTTGCTGCCAGATCTTCTGCTCACACAGAGGTCCATCTTTCAAGCCATTCCCCTGTGATGGGAATTGAGATGTTCCCAATTTTCCTCCAATAAAATGCTGTAATCAACAACATTTTCTTGTACTTTTATGCTCTCCCGTGAATGCTCTGTACGGCTGATCCTACTATTAAATTTACTAGGTCCCCTAAAAATTGAAACATCTTTTTATTTATTTTGTTCTTTTTATAAGCTTTAATAATAGTAATGTCCCCAGTGAAGAACAAACGTGCATTCTACCACAGGCTGAAAATGGTTTGTGAGCTAATTGGAAAATGTTACTTAATGTTTTCCTTAATTGGAATCAATTATAGGACCCTAGTAAAGAAATAAGTCCAAACATGAGATTCTAAGACCTCACACTATGAAAACATCTTTTTATTTTTAAAGTTATACGTGCACTTTGTAAAAATATTCAGACAATACTGAAGAGTATAAAATAAAAATTTGAATATTCTCTCCTCCAACCACAGCTTCCAGTAACACTTCCCAGAGGAAACTACCATTTCGTTTGGATCCTTCTGGGAAATGTTTATGCATTTTGTGAATAAATATATGTAGTTTTATATCCACATGGGATAACATTCTATTTGCTCATTTAATTCTGTCTCCTAGCGATCTTTTCAAAATATAGCATACAGATCTTGCTGAGTCTTACACATTTATTAATATTTCTTGCTAATGTCTTACCATACACATTTAAAGTTTTTGTTTCAAAATACACATTCAGAAGAGTATCTACAACTTAAATATGGTTTAAAGAATACTACTACAGTGAATACTTTTGAAACCACTGTATAGTGAAATGGTATCTTTAAAAAAATTTTCCTTTTAAAACTCTAGGCTGGTCTCAAGAACACGGTTGCCATTTGTGTTTGTTCTATAATTGGCAACATGGCTAAACTTGCTTATTAATTATAATTCTTTGGCTGTAGGGGTGTATTAGGATGGCCGTGTGAATACTCACATCATCCGTGATCCCAACAGCCTTCTCCTTCCCTGTCTAGTCCTTCAGTTCAGTTCAGTCACTCAGTCATGTCTGACTCTTTGTGACCCCATGGACTGCAGCATGCCAAGCTTCCCTGTCTGTCACCAACTCCTGGAGCTTACTCAAACTCATGTCCGAGTCAGTGATGCCATCCAACCATCTCATCCTCTGTTGTCCCCTTCTCCTCCCGCCTTCAATCTTTCCCAACATCAGGGTCTTTCCCAACGAGTCAGTTCTTTGCAATCAGGTGGCCAAAGTATTGGAGTTTCAGTTTCAGCATCAGTCCTTCGAAAGAATATTCAGGACTGATTGCCTTTAGGATTGACTGGTTTGATCTCCTTGCAGTCCAAGGGACTCTCAATAGTCTCTTCCAACATCACAGTTCAAAAGCATCAAATCTTTGGTGCTCAGTTTTCTTTATAGTCCAGTTCTTATCTCTTCTTTATTTCTTTTGCTCGTTCTAATGTACTGGGCCAGGCTTTCTAGTAAAATGCTCCATAGGACTATCTTTGTTTCGGCCTTGTTTTTAAAGAAGATGCTGTCAATGTGTTATCACCACATGAACTTATGCAGGCACAGTGCCCTGTCTGAGGAACACCCTGCAGAACCTGGGTTCCATGGAAGCCTCTTTGGAAACTGCTTCTCGGCAGGGTTTTGGAATCAAAGAGTCCGGATTTTGTCCTTTAGTGGTGATGGGTGGGGTGAGGGGAGGTTGTACTTTTCCACAAGATTGCTCTGTTAAAGTTCACATGTATCTTTATGAATCCTGATTGACCATTTCTCACGGTAATGGGGCTCATGGCCCCGGGCACAGCCCCACTATGACTGACTTCACCAGGAAGCACCCTTATATTTTTAACCCTGGCTCCTCAGGAATGTTGCTGGATCTACTGGTCCAGCTGTGCGTCGCCAGTGGGGTTAATCCTCTTGAAACACTAGCTGTGCTCAATTTGCCGCTCATGCCATGAACAAAACGAAGGTCTCTAGTATCTCAAGGGGCACCGGTCTCGGGGGAATCTGATGGCCCCACTCAACAAGCCAAGATGGGTTCTGAGAAATAGGTTTCCTGAGTCTTGTAGCCCAGACCTTGGGGCCTTTTCAGGAAGGAAATACAAAGTATTGATAAATCTGTGAAGAGAAGTTCTGGGTTCCTGAATCCCAATGGTTGTGTATTTGCATCAAAACTTTTTTGCAGGCTGGTCTCAAGCCTCTAGTACTTATGTACAGATGTGAGAGTTGGACCATAAAGAAGGCTGAGTGCCTAAGAAGTGGTGCTTTTGAACTGTGGTGTTACAGAAGACTCTTGAGAGTCCCCTGAACAGCAATGTGATCAAACCAGTCAATTTTAAAGGAAATCAACCCTGAATATTCACTGGAAGGACTGATGCTGAAGCTGAAGCTCCAATAGTTTGGCCACCTAGTGGAACTCATTGGAAAAGACCTTGATGCTGGAAAAGAGTAAGGGCAGGAGAAGGGGGACGACGGAGGATGAAATGGTTGGATGGCATCATCAACTCAATGGACATGAGTTTGAGCAAACTCTGGGAGACAGTGAAGGGGAAGCCTGGCATGCTGCAGTTTATGGGGTTGCAAAGAGTTGGACATGACTTAGTGACTGAGCAACTCGAGCCCTCCAGTGCTCCTGGGACTCATTCCTGTGCAGTGGGGCCTCGCAGCTCTCAGACTGGAGGGAGGTGGTGTGTCCAGCAGAGGAAGGGAAGGGGTCCTCGGAGGGAGAGACATCAGGCTGCTTCCACTGTGGTCAGTGGGCTCACCTGGGCTGCAGGAGAAAATGTCCAGTGACGGGCCATCGAGAATGACAAGGCCGGGTCACTCCCCTTCTAACTTCATCCACACCCAGCTGCTCCTGAAGGTCTGATCAGCCTTGAGCAGACTGGATGGTGACCTGAGGGTGTCTGCAGCAGGCTGCCAGCAGTGACTGAACGGGGATGGACAGAGGGTCTGCCAGGTCTGCCACCATCTCCATGTTTCCTTCTGAACTTACAGCTGGGATGCAGGAGGGTCAGGAGACTGACCGGTCAAGTGTGCGGGAAGATTCCAGAGCTCAGCCTGCAGGTCCTGGCACCAGTGGTGCCAGAACTGATGCTCCAGAGGTAGAGCTGGGACTAAACCCCTTCCTCCCGCCGGATAACAGCAGGGACGTCCCTCCAGACTGCCAAGGGGCTGGAAGGTGCCCACAGCCCGGAGCTGGGTGTGGAGTGGGCGTGCTGCTGCCTGGATGGCTTGCTGGGCGAATCGGGGCTAGCTGGTCATGGAGCCTGGTGTTGTGGCAGTCTGAATGTGAATTGGAAAAGATCTTCCAGACACAGAGCATTTCAAAAGGGAGTGAGTTTATTAAGAACAAGGAGCAGAGATAATCAGGGCACTGAGAGTGCAGTGGGCCGACCTCTTAACAGGCTAGGGAGAATCAACCAGGCACTGTTAGAACAGTGGACTGGCTCAAGGGAGACCTGAGGCTTTTAGTGGGTTAGTAACCAACTTTTATAGCCTTGAGACAAAGAATATTCCTGCTGGAAGGTTGGCATTAGGTGATTGGTTAGGGCCCTATAGGGCAATAATCGGGGGGCTTTTGGCAACCACTGCCGAGGGGCACAGTCAGCCTCAGAGGTGACCTCGGTTCTGTGCTCCGCTTCTGTGGCCTTGGGGCTGGACTCTACACCTGGCTGTTTCCACGGCTCAACTCCTTTTTAAGTACACTGAACAATTAGATTGGAGATGGAGCTTGAGAGGGCAGGTGAATCTCAACTCCAGGTAGTGAGGAGGCTCTGGTCCATCTTCAAGGTGCTGCTGGCTGGCCCCCAGGGCCAGGCTTGTAGCAGACACTCAGCTGGTGTTTCTCCGAAGCGTGAGTTGGGACAAAGCCTCTCAGTTTCTGGCTGTCATCTCTGGTGATGAATGTGCTCACTTGGGAAGCTGCTTCTGTTTGATTTCCTTTGTAGCGCTTCCTCCCACCCCCATCTTTGGCATTCATGTACCAAATGATCCTCAAAGAGCAGAACTGAGGGACTCAAACACCATCTCACAACTCTCCTTGAGGCTGCTGGGCTATGGGGGAGCTTGACGCTTCTAACCAGGGTCTTGCGTTTAACTCAAACTCAACCTGAGCACCACCCCAGCCCTGGCCTCTCCACTCACTGTCCCACTTGGTCATGAACTGAGAGGCCTGGACTTGCAGGGGCATCCTTGTCAAAGGTGCCCAGCCCACCCCATCCTCCTGGGCCCCTGTCTCCTCTCTTATGCTCCCCCATCTGCCCCATCACTCTGCTCCTCTCTGCAAGGGCCCCTCGTGCTGTGTCTCTCTCTCCCTCCCTAGTGTGATGTCTCTCCCCTAGCCTGTCTCTGTCCTGGCACCCCCAAGCCACAGCACCCTCACCCCCACCCCCTGCCATGTTGGAGTCTTTTTCTGGTTTGAGTCAGGCTGTGAAGTGCTGGACTGGTGGCTGAGCTCTTAGCTATAAGACAAGATGCCTTGGGAACCAGAAGTGGAAAACTGGGGCCTAGAGGCTCTGCCCACCTGGCCTCAGGGCTCCAATTGGCCTGGCCGCTGCCCCATCCTCTGGGGACGACTCTGGTCACTGCGTCTCTGCAGAGCTGGGCTCTGGGGCCCAGGAGGGAGCTGACGGGCCAGTCTCCCCACAACTTGCGCCCTGCACGCCTTGCTGGGCACCTCCTCTTGTGCTGTCTGCTCTGCTTGATCATTTCCTGAACAGGAGGAGATGCTGGGCCTCCACTGTCTTCTTCAACACTCACTAGAGGTCTTAGGGACAGGTGGTGCCAGCTTGAAGCCCCTTACTCCCTCCCAGTAGCTCCAAGCCTCTGTAATTGCCACTCTCTGGACTTGTGTCTGAGGTACCCAGACAGGGTCTGTGGGGGTCCTGACTGCCCTCTCTCTCTAGAGTCAGGACAGAATTGTGAGTCAGGTCTCAGGGAAGCTGCTCAGGCCTGCTTGCCCAGGTCTGGGTGGCACCTGCTCTCCACTGCCCCTTCTGTCCCCATGGCTAGCGTACACAGCAGGCTCCCTGGCATCAGAGAAGCAGCTTGGAAGGTCCAGGATGGGGCCAGGAGGGAGACCCTGGCCCCTGCTCCTCTCACCTCCCACCCAGGCAACTGGCCAAATACTCCGAGCCTCAGCCTCCTTGTCCACCAGCCTGGATGAGCACTTCATGACGTAAGTGGCATGGCCTTCTTCTAAGCTGATCTCTGCCCCTCAGTGCCTGTCACTTACCAACTGGGTGACGTCAGCAAGCTCTTCACCTCTCTGAGCCTTGACTTCCTTCCCTGTAAGATGGGAAAACAGCACTGCAGCCTTGTGGGTGCTGTAGGATTGAGATCCCATGTTAGGTGTTTGGAGTCCTGCCCGGCAGGAGAGGGAGAGCCTGGGTGGGCAGGGCTGTTCCAAGCAGGAGGAGGGGGACAGTACCCCCAGGACAGGATGCAGACTCCTCTTCCCTCCTGGGGGCTGGGGATGCAGAGGCCACAGCCTGAACAGAAGAGTGGAGAGCGTGGTCCTTGAGGCCATGAGCGGCCGGGCCATCCTGGACCACATCCTGCTGTGTCCTGTTTGGCCCTGGGCCCCTGGAACTGGCAGGTGAGGCTGCTGAGGCCCTGAGGTTGGGTGGCTTGTCCAAGGTCATGTGAGAGGGGGTACTTGGATCTGAGCCAGGTGGACCCTGCCGCCCATCTCATGGGATCCACATATGGTGCCTTTGCCTGGGGGAGTAAGGGGAGAGGCCTCCACACTACCCCCTCTCCTAACCCCTCCCCAAAGCTGTCGGGAGCCCCAGGCCTGGGTCCTGCTTCGGATGACTTTGAAGAGGCTCTTAGTGCAGGGTGAGTTCTGATCCATCACCCGGAATACCCCGTTGTGACAGGAAGCTGGGAAAACAGAGACAAAAATCGATGAGGATTTGGAAACAGACACTGCTGGAAACGATTTATTTCTGGAAGCAGCATGGCCTGGAAGAGATCTGAGGTTGGCGCCCTGAGGGAGCACAGGGCTAGACGGCAGTTAGAAGCTGCCCCCAGGACCTATCCCAGACCCCATGGGCTTAGGCTGCAGCTGTGACAGCTGGTCCTCAGTGCCGCAGGCTGCAGGTGCTATAGGCTGGGGCCTCCGGGGAGAGACGGAGGTGAGTGTTAGCATGATGGGATGTGTAGATAATGGAACATGGTCTCAGCACCTGCCAGTCTCCCTGGGCACCCAACCCTGAAGGCCAGCAAGTGCGTACCTGTGGCCCTTCCTGGAGGCTGTGTCAGATGGCTGGTTGGTTCCTTCCTTCATTTAACAGCTGTGTCCCAGAGACTGCTGATGGGCCAGCTGCTGTCCTTCCACCCCAGATACATCTCTTTGTCTATGCAGCCAGGTCCACCATTTGTGCTCAATCGCTCAGTCATGTCCGACTCTGCGAGCCAAGAACTGTAGTCCACCAGGCTCCTCTGTCCACGGGCTTCTCCAGGCAAGAATACTGGGGTGGGTTGCTGTTTCCCTCTCCAGAGGATTTTCCCAACCCAGGGATCGAACTTGCATCTTCTGCTTAGCAGGCAGATTCTTCGGCACTGAGCCACCTGGGAAGCCCACAGCCAGGTCACCACTCCTCAATTACAGAACCCGAGGCCAGCAGGCTGATGGAGGCTGGCCCCGGTTTCTCTGGGTGTTGGGCAGAGCTGGCCCTGGTCTTCTGGGAGAGGTGAGGCGGGCCCCAGGCACAGACACTTATCAGTGCCCTCCTTGGGCAAGGAAGGGCCTTGGATTTTGGCAGGAGCCTCTCACTGCTCTTCCTTCCTGCTCCCTTAAAGCCCTGCCGAGACTCGGGGAGATTTATGCCCTGAGGGGAGCAATGTCACTGCTCTTTATGGCATATTAAGCTGACGAATGGGCACCCCTCTCAGAGACCACGCTGGGCACCTCCCTGTTGCTTCAGTTGGTTGGAAAGTGACAGGTAATATTTTTGAAATGAATCCTGTAAAGACTACAGTATATCAAGGGCCCTACACAGGGTTATTAAAGTAGATTAACTGAATAATTTTCCTAGGATAATAATATTTCTTAAGGATTATGGATGAGGCCTGGACTTTCCTCAGCTACCACGAGCCAGACGTGTCTGAGGGTGGATACGCGTCACTGTCTAAAGCTGCAGAGACAATTAGGTTTGCATGAGACATATGGATCAGAGTTAGATGGACAGCTCTGGAGTCACGTGCCGATGATATGTGATTGGGAACTGTGATTTCCAGGTGCTCACTCACAGTGTAACTAAGATATTCCATGCAGAACAGTGGAGGAAGTGGAACATGCCCAGGACCGTGATGCTGGGAACCTGGCAAAGATTAGTCCCCCTGGGTCTTTGGGTTTTTCTCCTTGGATGAGGGAGGCTGGCTTTGTTCAGGGATCAGCCCACAGGAGACATCTGGGTGTACTGAATGGGATTCTGATTAACTTTCTCCAGTGTGTGGGGCTGGAGTTGGGAGAAGGTGCCTGGGAGTGGAGCGCTGCCCTCTGAGCATTGCCCTGTGACTCTTTTCAGATAGGGGGAGGTGCTGAACAGGGTCCCCAACACCTGCAGGAAACGTTAACTGGCTGGGAGTGGGGTGACTTCCTGGCCCCATCCTTTGAGGATATGTCCCCTGCCCAAGGAGACAGGAACAGGCCCAGCTTTTTCAAGTCCAGGGATTGAAACCCAGGTTGGAAAGACTCTGAACTGTCACCCAGCTCTTGGCCTCTGAGTGCCTATGGTTCTGAAGCCCCTCTGTGCAGGGAGAAAGTCAACCAGCTGCTGTCCAGCCCAGGCTGGGTGTGTGATGGTGGTGATGGTGGTGGAGACACCTTCACTTGGGAAGGTCTCATGGTAGTGTGACAGGCAGTCACCTGGGGGCCTGTGTTCAGGAGAGCTCCATACTTGGTTAATGCCCTGCCATTGCTGTCTTGAAATTCTTAATAATTTTCTAAAAGGGGCCCCATGTTTTCATTTTGCTGCAGGCAGGAGTGCGTGCTCAGTTGTGCCTGAATCTTTGCGACCCCATAGATTGTAACCTGCCAGACTCCTCTGTCCATGGGATGTTCCAGGCAATAATACTGGAGTGGGTTGTCATTTTCTTCTCCAGGACTTTTTGCTGGGGGCCCTGCAAACAATGCAGTTGGCCTTGTCTCCTTCTCTTCTGGGGAGGGGGCTCCCCAGGAAAGTGTTGAGAACCCTTGACTGGAGACTTTGGGAGGAGCCCTGGGTCTGGGCAGCTCAGCTTGTCCCCATTGCCCTCTGTCTCGGGGACTTGCCAGCCTGCTGTGAGCTTGTGCTTTGGTCAGCATGTCTCTACCTGGGACAGGCTGATGATTCTTCCCATGTCTGGGGAGTGTCAGGAAGCTGGTGTTGCCCTCACTTAAGCCATTACCTTGAACTCACCTTCCTCAGTAGAAACCTGACATTTGTTTCCATCAGCCTGACGATTCCTTTGTCTCAGCTGGTTCAGAGTTGGTGGGAAGAAGAGGGGTGTATTAGGCAGCTTCATGCTAAAACAATGCTGCAAAACAAACATCCCCCAAACTCAGTGGCTTACAACAACAACATTTCTTTTTTGCTCATGATTCTGAAGTCACACTGATGGCTCTGCTTCATGCTCTGTCAAGCAACTGCCAGGTAAGTAGGGAAGGAACTCTTGGAAGATGCAGCTGTATGGGGCTGCTGATGGAGCTGGGCTTTGTGAACTCTTGCCACAGGGGGAGTCTTTGGTGCGGATGATGTGGTCTGCAATGTTGGTTTCTGCTGGGGTTGCTCCAGGGAAGCTTCCAGTGATCCTGAGAGTGCTCTGTGACTAGGGCTGAGGAAAGGGAGGCAGACACGCCCCTGTTCCATGCTGCTCAGTAGCAGTGGGAGAAACTCGCTCCTGACGTGGAGCTGAGATGCTCCCGGTGAGCACGGGGCAATGGGAATCTGAGCAGGGCTGGAGTGGACTGGAGTATCCCTGGAGGAGGAAGCTTGTGCTGAGAATGTGTGGTGGTGGGCAGGAGAGGGTGACCCAGGCAGGGCCAGGGTGAGCTAATACTTCCACCCAAGAACTGTGGGGACAAACGGGTGAGGCCCTAGGGATCCCATGGGGAGGAAACCTTGGGGCCCTGCCCACCCCTGAGGGCTCACCATCTAGCTTGGCCATGTGGTGGGAAGCTGGCATGTCCTGGGCCAGGAGGGGTGGCACCCAGGGGGCTGGAGGCCTAGGGGCCATGGGGCAACGTGCCCCTTGCTGCAGAAAGCAGGGAGGGGCTCAAGGGTGCAGTGGGGAAAGCAGCTTCTCTCGGGACTGGGCTGCCCCTGGAGTCCAGGCACTGGGGACTTGTTACCCGTGGGAACAGGAGGGTTGCCAGTCCCCGCACCCTTCTGCTTCCTATGAACATTGAGGCCAGCTCCACAGGCAGTGAAGGCCCTCTCAGCATTCAGCCTGGGTGAGATACATAAAGCCCTAATGTGACAGCTTTAATTAGAGGGGCCTTTTTTCCATAAATACATATGCCAGTTAATGAGCAATGGCATGGGGGCTGGATTTACGCCACTGCCAACCATGAATCTTTGTGTACGGGATGGAAGACAGGCAACTCCCTCATGAAGAACATCTTTCCCTCACGGTCCCACCTCCAGGTGATCCTGGCTCCCAGGAGCTCTCGGCAGAATCTGAACAGCTGGTCGGACAGAGCGTTCCCAGCGGCCTGCTTCTGCCCCAAGGTGCCGAGCATTGGTCCAGCTCCCGGCCCTGAATCCCACCCGAGGCAGGTTTCCTCCCGGGTCCCCACAGGCTGTGAACTGTAGGGAGAGAAGGAATGAGTAAATGTGTTGGGAGGACCAGCTTTGCCCTAGTAGTTGCTGCCTGTGGTCGGTCACCTCCCGCCTCCTCCCTGGCCTGGTCACCAAGCAGGGCGCCGTCTGGGCAGGAAGCCCCACTCTGCACTCAAGCATCTCAGCCCCCCACCCCTTCCTGCCAGGCCCAACACAGTGCTGCCCAGAGCTGCCCTGAGGCCAGGGGACTGTGACCCCGATGTCTAGTGCTGCCCCTCTGCACAGGAGGCTCCCCTGTTCCTGCAAGGGGCCATCCTGCCCTGCTCTCAGGACCCTCGCAAGTCCATTAACTGTCCTTACTACCTTTGCAGCAAAATGCCTCAAACACTTGCCCTTAGAGCTTTGGGCTCTGAACTGTCCAAAAGGGTCCTGGTTGGGCTCCCTCTGGCCATGGCACCAGAGTGAAATTCAGAGAAGAGGTTGTCAGGAAGTGATCGTGGAGTCCTAGAGCATCCCCACCTCCCTGGGCCCAGACTGGACCCAGGGACCCACAGCACCTGTGGGATCTGGGGCCCAGGCAGCTTGATGAGGGAAGGCGGGGTCTCCCGTTGTTTCCGGCTTGGCAGGAGGCAGTGTGATCTACATTCTGCTTAAGCTGCCTGATGAAGTTGTCCCCAATAATGTGCTCATATTACTCCCTGCTTGCTGCTTGTCTGTCTTATTATTCTCCTACGATTTCCTCCACATCAGGAGGAAAATTGGATTCTGGTGACGATCAAATGAATTCACAGCTAGGATATTCCCCCTCCCTTTTACCCAGGGTGGGTGGGAGAGGAGAGTCGGCTGGTGCCTCAAGCTAGAGTGCCCGAGGGCTGTCCATCCCCAGGGTCGCTGCCCAGCACTTGGAATCCCTGATTAGGTCTTCCTAGCTGTGCCCAAACTGGCCACAAAGGGCTGGATGGTGCACTGAGGCACATTAGCAGCTCAGACTTAATAAAGTACCATGCTTGCCTCTGAAGAGAGTTTTTATAATATTATTTTCATTGCTCTAAGACAAGCTCAGCTCATGGAAATTATAAACCCCTTTTGCCTCCTCCTCTGCTCCCCAGCCCCCTTCTTGTGAGACCACTTAGGATGGAGTGACGTCTCCTTCCTGGTCTCTGCTCTACTACTTTGCTTTTCGGAAGGTGATGATTAAGCTCAGAAATAAGGCAAATGCCAAGGGTTGGCCGCTGATGGGCTCCCTGTGGGTCATTCTTGGGGGAGAATTTCTACCTCCTGAACTGGTAACCTTTGGATTTTGTGGGTTTTTCCAGTAGCCATGTATGGATGTGAGAGTTGGACCATGAAGATGGCTAAGCACCGAAGAATTGATGACTTCAAACTGTGGTGCTGGAGAAGACTCTTGAGAGTCCCTTGGACAGCAGTGAGATCAAACCAGTCAATCCAAAAGGAAGTTAACCCTGAATATTCATTGGAAGGACTGATGCTGAAGTTCCAATACTTTGGTCACCTGATGCGAAGAGCCAACTCATTGGTAAAGACCTTGATGCTGGGAAATGTTGAGGGCAGGAGGAGAAGGGGATGATAGAGGATGAGATGGTTGGATGGCATCCTCGACTCAATGGACATGAGTTTGAGCAAATTCTGGGAGATAGTGAAGAACAGAGAAGCCTGGTGTCTAGTCCATGGGATTGCAAAGAGTTGGAAACGGCTGAGCTACTAATATACTTTCCAAGAATATAGCATCCTCACTTCTTGGAGGGCTGGTGGGTACCTACACCCACGATGGGGGGGGGCGCCCTGACCTAAGCTGTGCCCAGTGGTTTGGGCAGCAGCTCCTGGGAGATGCTGGCAGGGAGGAGGGAGGTGGAGGCTGAGGTGAGGCTGGGCCAGGGGTCAGGGCATCCTGCTCCAGCATGGCAGGCTGCGCTGTGGCAGAGATGCTTCCTGGCTATGCTGCCCCAGCACAGTTTTTACTCCTTCCTCATACTGTGTCCAGTTGGTACCAATGTAGATAAAGCCTGAGGGAGGGTCTTCTGATGCTGGTGGGGAGGAGTGTGTGTGTGTGTGTATGTGTGTGTGAACAGAGCAGCCCGCCCCAAATTCAGGAAATAGGTTGATGTTCTGTGTGCTTTAGCCCTGGTGCTGGGCAGGTATGAGCCAGACTCAGCTTCCTGGGCCCCAAACAGATGCAGTCTGGGGGGGCCAGAAATGAGACATCAAACAAAGCCCAAGGAGCAGCCTCGCTTTCCCCAGGCCAAGCTCTCAGTGGGGGTGTGTGCTTGAAACCTGATCGCTAAAGCGGTACCTGAGGAAGTCACAGCAGTGACGGCTGGGTAATACTGCACCGTCAGGACTTCAGGACTGTCCTCGCAGCTGACCCGCTGCCCCGAGGAAGGAGAGGCAGGTGGGCGGAGGTTCCCTATTGAGCGGTGGAAGAGGGGGTGGGGCAGGCCCTTCAGGAAAAGGGGCTTAACCAGTGGGGCCTCATGACACACTGGGGCCTCCAGAGCCTCAGAGGGTTTGTGCAAACTGGAGGGAGAGCTCTGGACCCCACAGTAGGGCCAGGATTTGCTTTTTTTTTTTTTTTTTGCAGTTTTGGGAAGAACTGGAGGGCAGAAAGCACAGGGCATGCTGAGGCTGGAATAAGCTCCAGGAAGTGGGTGTTGGATCTGATTGGAGGAGCCCAGGTGACAGTGGGGATGGCTATTCAGAGCAGGGAGGAGCCCTATGCTGGTTGAGACTCAGGGACCTAAGGGTCAGGGCAATTACCAGCCCCATGGCTCTTTTTCCCCTTAATTTATTTATTTTTAATTGGAGGATAATTGCTTTGCAATATTGTGTTAGTTTCTGCCATACATCAACATGAATCAGCCATAGGTATATGTATGGTCCCTCCTTCTTGTACCTCCTTCCCACTTCCCACCCCATCCCACCCCTCTAGGTTGTCACAGAGTCCCAGTTTGAATTCCCTGGGTCATAGAGCTAACTCTCACTGGCTGTCTATTTTACATACAGTAGCGCATATGTTCCTAGCTACTCTCTCCATTCATCCCACCCTCTCCTTCCCCCATGCCCTGTGTCCGTAAGTCTGTTCTCTATGTCTGCGTCTCCAGTGCTGCACTGCAAACAGATTCATCAGTACCATCTCTCTAGATTTCAAATATATGCATTCATATATGATATTTGTTTTTCTCTTTCTGACTTACTTCACTCTGTATAATAGACGCTAGGTTCACCCACCTCATTAGAACTGACTCAAAAAAAAAAAAAAGAACTGACTCAAATGTGTCCTTTTTAATGGCTGAGTAATATTTCATTGTATATAGTACCACAGCTTCTTTATCCATTCATCTGTTGATGGATACCTACATTGCTTCCATGTCCTACCTATTGTCAATAGTGCTGCAGTGAATATTGGGATACATGTGTTTTTTCAATTATTTTTTTCTCAGGATGTATGCCCAGTAGTGGGATTATTGGATCATATGGTAGTTTTATTCCTAGTTTTTTAAGGAATCTCCTAACACACACACACATACACAGACATACGGTTCTCCATAGTGGCTGTATCAATTTACATTCCCACCAACAGTGCAAAAGATTTCCCTTTTCTCCATACCCTCTCCCGCATTTATTGTTTGTAGATTTTTTAAATCATGGCCATTATGAAAGGTGTGAGGTGATATCTCACTGTATATTTTATTTGCATTTCTCAGTAATGCCTGGCCCTTTCTTTTCTTGGCCCTGCTTCTCATTTCCTTATCATGGCCACAGCCTGACTCAACCCTGTCTTGAAAGCGGAGGGGGAGAAGAAGGCTGCTACAAGCCAGGAGAAAGAGAGAGCACTGCAGGAAAAGAGGAGGACCAGACCCTGTTGGGTTCAGACCTGGGGCTCCCAGTTCCCTGAGGCTCAGGCCACTTGATTCTTCCAGTGGTGGCCTGGGAGCCTGAGCGGTGGTTGGGCTCAGGGCACCAAGGGGGCGAGGGTTTGCCAGCATCTTTGAAGGAGGACAGACAGCCTCAGGGGCTCCTGCAGCCTGGAGGGAGCCCTGGCTAGAGAGGGAGCTGAGTGTCTGGGACACAGTCAGGGGACCCAGAGCAGCGCGACCTGCAGGCTGCCTTTCCATGGCTGTGCATCCGTCTTCCTCTCTGGGGAGCTCCGTCACCGTGGAAACCCTCCTGGCTCCTCTTTGTCAGGACTCTCGCGTCTGTCTCTTTGAGTGGCATCTTCCAGACATCAGGTGATTCCTGGTGGGCTGACGTCCGCCGCTGTCCTTCTCTGCACTCTCCTGCATCACACCAGCCAGTCGTCCCACTGCAGACTCCAGGCGGTAGGCCCACTGGGTTTCCGAGAAGACATGGAGCAAAAGGTCTCCGTGCCCTGGTGGGGATCACGGTTGGGCCGTTCCAAGGCCTTTGTACCTGCAGGTGGCCAGGTGTTGGCTGCTGTAGCAGGGGTCCACTGTGCGCTTGCCAGCTCTGGGACCTGTCCTTTCCAGGAGTGCTCTGCTCATTTTGGAAGCTGCGCTGTCAGAGTGACTGTCTGCTCCCTTAGTCCACTGAGTGAGGTCTGAAGGCGTCCCCTGTCATAGAGGACACGGCTGACCAGATAGCCTCTCCCCACAGAGCCAGTGGCTACCATATGCTCCCAGTGTTGGCACATCCCCTACCCCTTCCTCTGCACCCTCAGCCCCAGCCCTGCCAAGCTGCTGCTGTCTGATGCCCATCCGGAGAGGCACTCAGGGCTGATTGGGAGAAAGTGAACTTCTGAGGGGGTGGGTAGGAGGGGCAGACAGTTGTTTCTGAACTCAGGACTTTCCAAGCAAACTTTCAGTTTGGCGTGCCTTCACACATTCTTTCTTCCTGAAGATTTTGTTAAAAACAGTTATCTGATGATATTTATTCAAGAATGGTAAGACAGACTTCATTCAAGAGGGGCGGGGCGTGGGATAGGTGTATGGACCTGCAGTGTGTTTGGCAGTAGGAGAGAGATTGGAGAAGGAAATAGAAACTCACTCCAGTATTCTTGCCTGGGAAATCCCATGGACACAGGAGTCTGGAGGGCTACAATCCATGGGGTCGTAGAGTCAGGCATGACTGAGTGACTAAACAACAAGTGAATACAGCATGAACAAGTGGGGATTTATAACCAAGGAAAGGGGTGGACAAAAGTCACCATGAGGAGATACCCAGATGCCCCAGGGAAGCCTGCCCTCTACGTGTGGACCCAGGCTGGCCCCGGAGCCATCAGGCAGAGTTCCTAATTCTTTTCACTGTTATTGCTCAGGCTGGGTCTGTCCACCCAGATTCTCTGCTGGGCCCACGTTGCCCTTGTTGCCCTCAGCCTTACCATCGCTGCCCCCACCTAAGCTGGGAAGGACGGGCATGGCTGTTAGGGTCCCTCTTGGCCTTGAGAACTAGTCTGGAAGGCTCTCTCTCTCTCAGGTCTGTGCTTCCTGAGGCAGAAGCTTGTAGCTGCTGAAGTGAAGACGCTCAGTCATGTCCAACTCTTTGTTACCCCATGGACTGTAGCCTGCCAGGCTCCTCTGTCCATGGGATTTTCTAGGCAAGAGTACTGGAGTGGGTTGCCACTGAGGCCCTGTTACAAAGTGCGGTGCTCGGTGGAGGCAGAGGGTGGATTTCCCAGCTGGCAGCTGATGGTGGCACTGTTGGTTCATGCCAGGCACCACAGCAGTCAGCTCTGCTAGCCTGAGGGGGCCAGGGAGGAAGGGATGGAGGGAGGGGAGCCTTGCAGGCAGCCAGCCCTCTCCCTTTTCCCCAGAGGGTTTCCTGGCCTGAGTCCACTGCTGAGTCTTGTCAAGGTCCCCAGCCTTCCTCAGTGGCAGCGAGGATGGTGCCTGGACAATGAGCACCGGGATGGAGTAGGTCCGGCCGAGGGAACCCACCGCCAGGCTCACAGGGCTAGAGCATCTTTTCTTCAGACTTGGGGGCCCTGCTTCTGCTGGCTTCCTGGCAGCCTGGGGACACCTCTTTGTAATTGGGGAAGTTTTCTACAAGGGATTTGCTTATGGTTGGGAGAGCAGCCAGACTCAATGGCTGGGGTCTGACTGTTGGGCTGGCCCCACAACTTGCCCCTCCCCAAGACAGTATCTGCAGTTGGCAGGAAAAACCCTGTCCTGGCCTGCCTCCTGCCAGGGCCTTCCTGGAACCCCAGGGACCTCTCAGCCTTTCTTAGAAGCAGGACTGTGTGCTCTGTTGGCCACATGCCTGACATTCTTCCAGACCTCTGACCTACGTGGGAACTTTTCCTAAGTTGAAGGAATTCAGCTGATACGAATGGAAGTCCTCCAGGAGCCCAGTACCATCTTGGCACTCAGCTTATTGTGGAGAGGGTCTCCTTCCTGCCCAGGGCTCTGAGACTGAGTTGCTTGACTCCTCACTAGGAGCTGGGAGGTGGGGCTTGGGCCTGTGTATGGATGCAGGACAGTGACCTCGGACCAATGAGTTTTCTTTCTAGGTCTCGGTCTGATCATCTGGAAAATGGAAGAATTGGAGGAGATTCAGTTCCTTTCCATTCTGGTGTTGGGAGAGATTCCTTTCAGCCCTGGGTTCAGGCTTTTGTTCTCCTTGTTGAGTTACCCTTGTAGGCCTTCTGCTTTCTGTGTCCCCTAACTCTTCCTTGTCATTTTGGCCTAAGAGCCCCTCCCTGTCCCTGGGGCCTTGTCTCTTACCCTGCTTCCTCACCGTGATTAACATCCTCACCATCATCAGCATCATCACCATCACTGTCATTGTCATCACCATGATCATGATCGTAAATATCAGCAACAGCAGCAACAGCATCATCACCGTGATTATCATTACTGTCTTCACCACTACCATCATCACTAGCATCATCTCCATCATCATGAACAGCATCGTCACCCTCACCATCATTATCACCACCACCATCATCAGTATCATCACCATCATAATCAACATATTATCAGCATCAGCATCACCACTACTGCCATCATCACCATCACCACCACTATCTTCATTCCAGCCTAAGGACTCATTTGATGGTTAAAGACTCAGGTTCTGGAATCAGCCTTCCCTGGTTTCATTTCTGGCTCTGCTATTTGGAAACTTGACTTAAAGCAGAACCCAACTCTCTTCACTTTACCCTCTTATAAATTGGGGCTGATGCCACGGACCAGAGGAGGTAAGCGTCAAGTACTTATTTCAGACCTGGACATTCTTCTTGCTAAAATGATCCTCAACAGTCCTGTGAGGACAGGCATGGTGGCTCATGGAGGCTGAGGCACTGACCCCAGGCACAGCTGTCACATTCTGGAGCCGATGTCAGAATTCAGACATATCAGCCTCCAAACTATGCTTGTCACCATGGAGCCTGTCCCTTTCCTCTCAGGGACTGCTGCTTTGAGTGTTTCAGACAGACACCTGCATATCTGTGCTTTGAAACTTCATGTCCTGAAAAAGCAGAGATGTTCTGATGGGACAGAGGACCATGAAGTTCCTCTGGGACAAGCTGGCTCAGTGGAAAGTGTGTGGATGGCTTGTTCCGGGGGCAGTGATGGGGCTGGTAGGAGAGGTGGAAAACAAGGGGCAACCTTTTCCTATCCCTCTTCCACCCTGTTCTCATTCACCTACCAGAGACAGGACAGATCAGGAGGAGATGGACTCTTCTATTTCTGGCCACATCATTTTCCCTGTTGGTTTCCAGGGAAGCAGAGGGAGCAGTCAGTAGTAGTAACAGATGCCTGCACTGAAGATTTGAAGAACTCAGAGATGCTTAACCTTTTTGGGGGTCAGGACCTCTTTGAGAATGATGAAAGCTCTGGTAGCCAGCCTCCATGTGGACCTCCCAATATTCTTGCCCTGTGTGTTCCCCTCTCACACTGACTAGAGCCATCTTGTGTAGATAATAGGATATTGTTGAAGTGAGAGTGTGGCTTCTGAGGTTAGGTCACAAAAGTCATTCTGACTTCTGCCCTGCTCTCTCTCTCTTTTTAAAATTTATTTATTTATTTGGCTGCACCAGGTCTTGGGTGCGGCAGGAAGGATCTTTGATCTTTCACTGTGGTATGTGAGATCTTTAGTTGCAGCAACTATATGAGACCTAGTTCCCTGACCAGGGATTGAACCTGGGCCCCTTGCAGTGGGAGCCCAGAGTATTAGCCTTGGGCCACCAGAGAAGCCCCTGCCCTGTTCTTTCTTGGATCCCTTGCTCTGGGAGAGGCCAGCTGCCATGCTGGAGAAGTCCCTGTGGTGCAAAACTATGTCTCACTGGCCAAAAGTCAGTTAGGACTGGAGGCCTCTTGCTAACAGCCAGGTAAGCGAACCACCTTGGAAGTGTCCTCAGCCCTGGGAAAGCCTTTAGAGTCTGTCTCTCCAGCTGACCACTTGATCTCATGAGAGATTCTGAGCCAGAACCACCCAGGTAAGCCACCCTCTGATTCTTGACCCACAGAAACTGTGAGATAATAAACGTTTTTTGCTGTTAAGCTTAGATGATGCAATAGATAACTAATGCAAGCTTCTCTGGTGGCTCAGTGGTAAAGAATCTGCTGGCCAATGTAGGAGACGTGGTTTGACCCCAGAGTTGGGAAGATCCCCTGGAGAAGGAAATGGTAACCCATTCCAGTATGGAAATCCCATGGACAGAGGAGCCTGATGGGTTTCAGTCTATGAAGTTGCAAAAAAGTCAGACACGACTTAGTGACTCAACAACAAAAACAGCAGATAGCCAATGCACATGGACTCCTGTCCCAGAAACATACTTAGAGCCATTTTTCCAAACACTTCCAGATATTCAAGGAGCTCCTGATATACAGGAAGATCAGGGTAAAACTCTGCTCTGTTTACGTCTCCTCCAGTCGTGGAAACAGACACAGAGGCCTAGGGTTTCCTCACGGCCGGCATGGTGGCTTGGTTCCCAGGGTAAGTTCCCAGAAGGACAAAAACAACTGGTTCTGCATGTGTCAGTCACTCAGGAAGCCTGTAAAGTGCATGGCCAAAATAACACTTGCTCCTAAGTAGTTTAAACACCCCTGGAGTAGTCCCACCTGGGTATTTGCTGGCTGGGCTGAAGTAGGGATAATAAAAATCTGTTCTTTTTAAAAAGTATTTATTTTTTGATGTGGACCATCCTTTCAAAGTCTTTATTGAACTACCACAGCGTTGCCTCTGTTATGCCTTTTTTTTTTTTTGACTGTGAGTCACCCAGGATCCCTAGGTCTCCGACCAGGGATTAAACCCATACCCCCTGCACTGGAAGGTGAAGTCTTAACCATTGGATTGCTAGGGCAGTCTCTAAAAATCTTTTCATCTCTCCTGAATAAAACATTTTGAGCTTGAAGTGTCTCAAGTCACAGTCAGCAGAGTGGGCGTAGCATCGGGACCAGCATGATCACGTGTCCTCCCAGCTGTTACCTCCACCATCAGCATCACCACCATCATTGCCCACCATGGCCGCTGTATCACTACCACCCCATTACCGTCATCAGTGCCATCACCAGCACTCTGACACCCACCCCACCCCTGGCACCTACCCCTAACCAGGCCATGTCACCACCACTACCACTGCCACTCTCTACAGGATTTCTCTGAGCTTCACATGGCACAAAAGTTCTCTGTGATTAACAAAAGGTGATGTGACTTGGAGATGGTGGCTCAGTCATGTCTGACTGTTAGTGCCCCATAGACTGTAGCCCGCCAGGCTCCTCTGTCCCTGAAATTCTCCAGGCAAAAATACTGGAGTAGATCCCTCTCTCTAGGGGATCTTCCTGACTCAGGAATCAAACTCCATTCTCCTGCATTGCAGGCAGGTTCTATACTGTCTGAGCCACCAGGGAAGCCCAGCTTTTATGATAAAGGGAGTCTATTGAAGAGGATGGGTTGGATGAGAGTGAGGATGAGAGCGAGCGTGTGGCTACATGCTCACCCACACCCACTCTTGGAAGAGAGGGAGAGATAGAGGCCCAACTCCTAGCAGGTCAGGACAGGCATCTTGTCCTGGAAAGATAAGGTGCTTTCTTCTTCCTGCTGGGGAACCAGGAGCCCATATGCAGCTTTTATTTAATGCCATTTTAACAGCTGAGTGGGCTCTGCAGTGTTCATTTCAAGCAGCTGAACACTGTAGAGTTTCCAGGTTTTGTAAAAAAATGGAGTGTTTTCCATACAGCTGGTCAAAGTGCTGGGACTTGGCATGGAGTCGAGCTTGGCTGTATATGCCACAGAGGGCCAGTCCCACTCCGGTTGGCCTCCAGCCTGGCTTGTTCTTTGGGGTTCCTGTCCTGCCCTCATTGCTCTGCCCCTGCTTCCTAGAACCTGATGATCTGGCTTCTAGCAACTGAAGGAGCACTGGTCCAATGCAGCTAGTGAGGGGCATGGCTGTCTTTGTGCTGGTCTGGCATCCATTCTCCTTCTTCTGTTTTCCTTTAAGTGGGGATTATGCCTTCATTTGGGGCTTCCCAGGTGGCAGTAGTGGTAAAGAACCTGCCTGCCAGTGCAGGAGACGTAAGAGATGCAGTTTCGATCCCTGGGTCAGGAAGATCCCCTGGAGGAGGACACAGCAACCCACTGCAGTATCCTTGCTTGGAGAATCCCAGGGACAGAAGAGCCTGGCAGGTTATAGTCCATAGGGTCACAAAGAGTTGGACGCAACTGAAGCTATTTAGCACACATGCATGTCTTCCTTCACTCTGTCTGTTCTGGGTCACATGGTCTGGACACCTCCTCCCTGCCTCATGACCTTGTTCTGGGAGTAAGAACGGCACCCAGACCTAGCCACTGAGGGTTTTCCTTCAGTTTCCCCAAAGGAACTGGATGCTCAACCCAGGCTGACTCAAGCAAGCTGATTCTAGAAGCTTCAGCCCTGGGACTTTTGCTAGAATTGTTTGAAAAGAGAAAACATTGTTCTGATCTTGAAGCTGGGGGAGCATAGGCTCACAGCATCAAGGACAGTCTCTAGGAGTCAGCCTGCTGGGAATGAAGCCAGCAGGAGGAGAGCAGAGCCAAAGGACGCAGAGAGAAACTGAGTCCTGATGATCCTGTTGGAGTCGTCTTAGCATATCCTGTGACGGTCACTAACTCGAGCCAAGAATGTCCCCTGGGTTGGTTGAACAAGTCTGGATTGTGTTTCCACCTAACTGAGAAAGTCCTTAGTGCAGCCAAGATCCCTGGTCTGAAGAAAATCTCATCTGAAGAAGGGCCCCTAGGCTCTCTGTGTTCCCAAGGGTGTCAGAATAGCTTCTGTCATGGACCATGAGCGCTAGTATATTCCTTCCATCCGTTCCCTGGGACCTGGGCTCCTGCCCAGCCTTGTCGACTCTCTAGGCAGGGCCAGGGGAGGTGACAGTGACTCTGTACAATGAGGACTGGGTGGGGCAGGGGTGAGAGTGGGGGCAGATCCCTCGATTTGCTTTGTACGTTTTATTTGGTGGGCTTTCTGAGGACCTTCTGAGGACTTCAAGCCTGTTTCCTCAGATAATGCTGAGAAAACTGTTCTGAAGGGGCAAGAGAGGTAGGGAGCCAGGATATATAGGAGTTTTTACAACAAAGACTAGGTAGTGGAACATCAAAAGATTACCATTCATAAAAGAAAACCAGGGACTTCCCTGTTGGTCCAGTGGCTAAGACTCTGCACTCCCAGTGCAGGGAGTTCAATCCGTGATCAAGGAACTAGATCCCATAGGCCACAACTCAGAGTTTACATGCCATAACTAAGACCTAGTGCAGCCAAAATAAATAAATATTAAAAAAAAGAAAACTAGGTATCTCAAGTTAAGGAATTCTGCACTTCTCTATGTACAGGGCTTTCCTGGTGGCTCAGATGGTAAAGAATCTGCCTGCAATGAAGGGGACCTGCGTTCGATCCCTGGGTTGGGAAGATCCCCCTGGAGAAAGGCATGGCAACGCACCCCAGTTTTCTTGCCTGGAGAATCCCAATGGACAGAGGAGCCTGGTGGGCTACAGTCCATGAGGTCACAAAGAGTTGGACACGACTGAGTGACTAAGCACAGCACATGTACAGGAAGATGCAAAAATCTGGGCTTACTGAAGTCCTTCCTTTCGTGTGCATCTCAGCTACACAGGGCCAACGTCTTGTGCTTGCTCAAGTCTCCTCTGGCTGCACCACTGGTGGGGGTGGGGCTACAGTGGTTGACTGCTAGGTGGCAGGTATTGTTTCCATAACGAGTTCCCACAGGGCTCACCATCTGGGTGGCTGTAACGTGAGGGCTTGATGGCTGCAGCATCCTTGGTTTACTGATATGGCAGCAGTATTTTAGTTCTCATCAGGAAGTTGGTCCCTCCTTGCAGGACTGCTTCCCACTGATGGTAGATACCGCACCTGGAGACTGGGCTGTAAGGAATCCTGAGAGATGTAGTTTTACTTTTCAGCCTCTGCAGAACCGGGTGGTCTTTAGAAGGAGGTGGTAGCAGACACAAGCAGGCCAGTGCATAGGCCCTCGCAGACCACCCTTTGAAGCCACTATCCCCCATCCCTATTGCTTCCCTAGCTTCAGCTCCTAAACATTCCTCATAAAACTGCAACTGTCCTCAGTCTGGAAAGGAGAGACCAGACCCCAGCCATCACCCAAAGCTAAAATCAGCCACCTACGACACACTGGTTCACAGGAGTAGGGCAAAGGGAGGGGAAAAAGGAAATCCAGGACACATGCCTTGTTTATGCAACCAGCCCAGGGGCCACATTGGTGATGTTCATAACTTTTTCCTAATGGTTATTCCATGGTCTTTGTCCTCAGCATCTCAGAGGAGCTGGGTTCTTAACCTGAAGGATTCACACGGGGTCTGGGCTCTTTGTGGTCCTACCTGTATGGGGTTACTGTAGACTCCATCACCTCCATCCCAAGGTGCTGCAATAACAGGAAGCAGTCCCTGAAATCATGTGGGACCCAGAATAGTCACTCTGCCCCTGTTGAGGGAAGCTGCCCTATCTCTCCCTGATATTCAGGATTAATTAATGCAGCCAAATTGTTCTCTGTGGATCCAGTGGCACAATTAGCCCCACATGGCCAGGTGGTACTTTCACTTTGTTATCTCCACTGATGGGTCCTCTGGGTATGTCTTCTTTGGGGCATTAGATCCCTAAAACAGCAGAGTCGAAGGATTTGGAAAAGGGAAGCTAGAATGTAACCTATTTGCAATGAGTCACTGAGTGCACACCTCCCTTGTCTGGCTGACCCAGATGTCCTGCCTATGTGAGGTTTGCTCGTTCAGAGTATGCTCTGCATTGGAAAAGACAGCCAGCAGCCTCACACATTGTTGGCTTCCACCTATAACTAAGTCTTTCTAGGCTCTTTCTACCACGCTCCACTCTTCTTGAGTGCCAAGTGCTTCTGGGTGATGGATGCAGGGAAAGAGCAGTGGATTCCATGTGTCACACCACTGGCTTCCTTCTCCGTCTGTTCCTGGGATTGCCAGGAACAATCCTGTGTGAGATGCGGTGGAAGGTAGTCACCAATCCATAGAGTGGCAGAGAAAGCAAACTTGTATTTTGGGTAAATGCCTGTTCCAGTGGGGCCAACTGGTCTACCCACCATTGCTGCAAAGGACCTGACTCTTCTGGGGTGTGTGCTCCTGTGGGGCTCAGTTGCTATGTCTGCTGCTCCTGGGAGGGTGGAGCTACCTTGGGGAGGGGAGAGCAGGGCACTTAGCTCCTACTGGAATCTCCAACCCTGCCTCCATGAGCCCACTGAGCAGGTACAGGATGACTGGGGAAAGAGGTTCACAGTGGGTCAGCTTGTCCATCTGCTACGAGGGCCTCCCCTGCTATGGTGACCAGACAGCCTATCACTCTGGGTCATTTTGAGAGGCTGCCCCCCGACCCACAACTCCAACCTAGTTCTTTACTGGCCTTGACCACATGGCCAAACCTTCTGGCAGTCCTCACGTTCACTGCGCAGACTTCCTCCCATCGCTCCTACCAGGACCCACTGGAAAATCGCTGTGTTGCTGGGGTTCCTACCTATGGGAAGGTTTTCTCTTTTCCACTCAACCTCAGGGTGGGGCTGTGGTGTGGTGGCATCTGCTCACGGATGATGCTGGGGAGATTCATGCAGAGCCTGCAAGCCATGCTTGAGTTCTTTGTTCCTCAGTCAGCCAGTTACAGGGAGACCCCTGGAACAATGGAGGTGAGTGGAGGGAGAGGTGGCTGAGATACTGGAGGAGGTGAATGGAGCGTGAGTCACTCCCTGGTACAATTTCATGTGTTTCCAGGGCCTGCTTGCCCTGCTTTCTTGTATATGCGTTAGGTGGGGGCTGCCACTTGGCTTGGCCCAGGATGTGGCCTGGTGGACCGGGTCCCCTCCACTCATGTAGGGTCCCTTGGTGTTCCTTATGGATCCGGGACTAGAAGTACAGTGTTCATTAGGTCTGAGAGCAACTGATGAACGGTGTCTCCAAAGGGAATGGCTGCTCGATGCAGAGGCTGTGACTTTGATTCAAAACCCCAGGGACTGGGTGCTCTGATTCTCCACACAGTCTCCCATCTGTCACCCACACTTGGAGCCCTGCTGGATCTTAAGGATCATAAGTGCCAAGAGGCAAACCTGCTTGTGCTGCAGCCAAGACCAGCCAACCAGCCTCCTGCTGCTCTGGGCTCCACTCAGAGAGGAGGGGAACGAAAGTCTCTTTGCTCAAGGTGTGGGCACCTTGTGCTCTTTTTTCAGTGATGAATTGGAAGGTGTGGCAATCTTTCCCCTCTCCCCCTACCTTTGGAGGGGATAACCAAATGCAACTTGAATTCTCCAGAGGTTGGTCTCCTCCCTTCTGGCTCACCTGGGTGTTAGCAAGGTTCCAGAGTGTCTGCCCAAGAGTTTTTCCTCCAAGATCCTCTCCCCTCAGGGTCATCAATGTAGTGGACCAGCATGGTGTCCTGTGGGATGCTGGGGAGATGAAGGCATCCAGCCATGAAATTAGGATTCCAAGACAGAGAGCTGACATTACTCTGTGTACGACAGTGGGATGGCATGGCCGCCTTTGTCAGTGTGCAGAGGAGAAAAGCACCAGACACATCAATAGCCAAGTGTCAGGTGTTCCAGCCAGGAAACCACATCTGGGGCAACGACTCTGATGGAGTCACCAGCTGAGGAACTCTGTGAAGATGCCTAGTCACAAGCCAGGACCTGCACATCTTCTGTGTGGGTCCAGCAGGTCCAGTAGGGGATGTAGGAAGACTCTTGAGTTTTGATGGGACCCAACAGCTGAATCTCTCCCAGGGAGGCATGGGTGCTTTCATTTCCTATTTTGATAGGAAAGGGTGGAGATTTCTCCTTGCCCCTCCCACCATAATAACTCTCACTCACAGGTTGGGGCCAGGGCAGGATTGTGCCAGTTCAAAGCTTGTGTCTTCCAACCATATATTTGGGAAGTACAGAAATAACCTACTGGCTTCACTGTGGGAAGACCCAGGCTCATGCTCTAGCCTGATCTGACCTCTGACCAAGGCCACAGTGGATGGAGGGTTTCAGGGATTAGCATCAGCTCAAAGACAAAGTCCAACAGCCCTCAGAGGTTTGGGTGTTCTGTCCCCCTGTGGGCAGTACACTGGGCAGTGTCCGCAGTCCCTTTGTGGAAGGCTGGGAGGAAGGCTGACAGCAACACATTTGGTGTTTTGGGAGGCTGTTTAGTTGCTCAGTTGTGTCCAACACTTTGTGGCCCCATGGTCTGTAGCCAGCCAGGTTCCTCTATCCACCAGATTTTCCAGGCAAGAATACTGGAGTGGGTTGCCATTTCCTCCTCCAGGGGATCTTCTGGACCCGGGTATTGAACCAGTGTCTTCTGTGTCTACTGCATTGAAGGCAGACTTTTTACCTGCTGAGCCATCAGGGAAGCCCAAGTGTTGAGGCAGGTTGTTGGCAAAACTGGATATTAGTTCTTGTGTCCACACCCCTCTGTTATGTGGCTGCAGCTCCTCCCCCCAAGAGATGGAGTATATTTTTCCCTGAATCTGGATGTCCTTGTGACTTGCTTTGATGAAAAGAATGAGTGTTTAGATGACATTTGTTAGTTCCAAACCAAGGCTTCTGAAGGTTTTGCCTGCCTCCATTCTTTCTCTTGGGACCCTGCTTCTCCATACTGATAGCTTATGGTGAACGATGTCAGATTCATGATCTCCAAAGAAGAAGAAGATTTAGCTTCAGGACCAGGGACCAGGCTTGACAAGAGCTTTTGTGTAGCAGAGTTTTATTAAAGTAAGAAAAGGGACAGAGAAAGCTTCTGACAAGACATCAGAAGAGGGATGGAGAATGCCCCCTATCTAGTCTTATCAAGGCCTTATATACTTTTTCAGACCCACTTCCACAACATACATCTGAAGTTAACAAGATTAGAATGAACAATAGAAAGATCTTACCAGACCCACTCCCATAATATACATTTTAAGATGACAGGATTAGTCAGAAGATTCTTATTAAGGAGAAACATGTCCTCAAACAAGATACATTGTTATAGTGGCTAAGACAAAGCAATGTAGAAAAGAACATTTGTCCTTTTCTCCTTGAGAGCCCTAGATCCCTTTCTCCTCCCCCTCGTCCCCCTCTTTCACCCCACCTCCTCCTCCTTCTCCTCCTCCTCCTCCTCCTCCTCCTCCTCCTCCTCCTCGGGAACCCTGGACTTCTTATCAACCTTCCTAGGAATTGACTCTCTCAATATGGGCAAACTCATGCTAGCTCAACTGAGGATGTGAGACCATGTGGGGCAGGGATGAGCCAGCCCCTCTGAGGCTCCAGACCACGAGAGAGGCCAGCCAGGCTGAGTGGAGCCTGATTAGTCAAGCAGAACTTCCCAGTTGACATGAAGACCCATGAATGACAATGAATGTTCAAGTCACTAGGTTTTGGAGCAGTTTGTTACACAGCAAGGGCTAGCTGATACACGTGGTTTTAGTTTCAGTTCAGTTGCTCAGTCATGTCCGACTCTTTGCAACCCCATGGACCGTGGCACACCAGGCCTCCCTGTCCATCACCAACTCCTGGAGTTTACTCAAACTCATGTCCATTAAGTTGGTGATGACATCCAACCATTTCATCCTCTGTTATCCCCTTCTCCTCCCACCTTTGATCTTTCCCAGCAGCAGGGTCTTTTCAAATGAATCAGTTCTTTCTATCAGGTGGCCAAAGTATTGGAGTTTCAGCTTCAGCATCAGTCCTTCCAATGAATATTCAAGACTGATTTCCTTTAGCACGGACTGGTTGGATCTCCTTGCAGTCCAAGGGACTCTCAAAGGTCTTCTCCAACAACACAGTTCAAAAGCATCAATTCTTTGGTGCTCAACTTTCTTTATAGTCTAACTCTCACATCCATACATGACTACTGGAAAAACCATAGCCTTGACTAGATGGACCTTTGTTGGCAAAGTAATGTCTCTGCTTTTTAATATGCTGTATAGGTTGGTCATAACTTTTCTTCCAAGGAGCAAGCGTCTTTTAATTTCATGGCTATAGTCATCATCTGCAGTGATTTTGGAGCCCTCAAAATAAAGTCTGTCACAGTTTCCATTGTTTCCTCATCTATTTTCCATGAAGTGATGGGACCAGATGCCATGATCTTAGTTTTCTGAATGTTGAGTTTTAAGGCAACTTTTTCACTCTCCTCTTCCACTTTTATCAAGAGGCTCTTCAGTTCTTTGCTGTCTGCCATAAGGGTGGTGTCATCTGCATATCTGAGGTTATTGATATTTCTCCCAGGAACCTTGATTTCAGCTTGTGCTTTATCCAACCCAGCATTTCTCATGATGTACTGTGCATATAAGTTAAATAAGCAGGGTGACAGTATATAATCTTGATGTACTCCTTTCCAGATTTGGAACCAGTCTGTTCCATGTCCAGTTCTAACTGTTGCTTCTTGACCTGCATTCAGGTTTCTCAGGAAGCAGGTCAGGTGGTCTGGTATTGCCATCACTTGAATTTTCCACAGTTTGTTGTGATCCACACAAAGGCTTTGACATAGTCAGTGAAGCAGAAGTAAATGTTTTTCTGGAACTCTCTTGCTTTTACAATGATCCAATGGATATAGGCAATTTGATCTCTGGTTCCATTGCCTTTTCTAAATCCAGCTTGAACATCTGGAAGTTTTCAGTTCATGTACTGTTGAAGCCTGCCTTGGAGAATTTGGAGCATTACTCAGAATTACAGGTGGTGGCCCAGCACTAATCCCCAGCAGAACCTGGCCTCCTCTTCATTCAAAGGGCTCAAGGTTTGCGAGCCAACTCTGGGAACTGGATGAGGGGCTTGTCTATTGTGGTCCCTTATCAGCTCTCTGTTCACCAGGCCCAGAGAATTTTATTTTTTTGGTTACAAAGTTCAAGCAGGACCATAACAGGCTGCCCACCTATTTCAGCCCAAGGGGCCCCATGATCAACTGACCTCTATCAAAGAATCTTATGAGCTGAGTCATTCTGATATGCATTCTGACTGTGCTGCCCATGGGGGTCCCTGTGCCTCCTGGCCTCTGGGACATTGGTGCTGCTACTCTGAGCTCCTAGGGTAATTGCTTCTCTCTGTCCACCCTGGAGCCCTCTCCCCACCACTTTATCCTTGAATGCTGGTATGTTCTTTAGCTGTTTGTAGTCAGATCAGATAACCAATCCCAGATTTTATTCCCAGTACCGATCTCTGTGAGGCTCAGGTCAGTGGAAGAAAAAAGATCTATTCCAGTTAGTGTAGTGGAAACTGATTCATTAAAGGGTATTAAGTGGCTTATGGGATCAAGTCTGGGTTTCCAGGAAAAACTTTTAAAACGACATCACAGAATTGGACCAGCCAGCAGGTGAAGGTCAGGAAGCTGCCCTTAGAGGCAGGCCAGCCCACCCAACACACAGCTCAGTTCTGAAGGTGAGATTCACAGAAGTGCACCTGATTGGGGGAATCTGCACCTGACACTGAACTCAAGCTGCAAGGCCTTCTGGGAAATGTAGTTTTAGCCCTTCCAGTTCCAGGAAGATGGCAGAAACAGATGGAAAGAGCCAGTACCCCAAACCCACGCACCCGGGAAAGCCCTGGACATTGCACTTTACTAAGGTGGCATGGATTACAGAGTCAGGGGAAGGCTGGCCTCTGGAATGGATCCGAGACATCAGTCAGGTTGAGACTGGCTTGAGCATCTCAGTGGCTGCTCATTCTTGGTCACTTAGAGTCCCTCTGGCACATGGCAAACTTCTGTGGTTAAGTTTGCGAAAAGCTCATGGGATAAGGATTGCATTACTTGTGTTATGGTAAGTGTCTCTTTTATTTATTTACTTTTTTGCAGAGAAACCCACACTGCCTGGTTTTGAATCCCAGTCTGTCTCCTTGGAGGTGTGGCTTTGGGCAAATTACTTCCTTTCTGTGTATCATCTATTTGGCAAAGTCATATGACACAAAGACTTCTCTGGTGGCTTAGTGGTAAAGAACCCACCTGCCAATGCAGCAGACACAGGTTTGATCCTTGGGTCAGGAAGATCCTCTGGAGAAGGAAATGGAAACCCATTTAAGTATTCTTGCCTAGGAAATCTCATGGACAGAGGAGCCTGGCGGGCTACAGTTCATGGAATTGCAAGAGTCTGAGACAACTTAGCCCCTAAACAACAACAACAACAACAACAACAACAATAGCATGGCACACCGTGTAGGGCTTTTATGAGGACTAAAGTAGATAATACTTTTAAAGCCTCTAGCACATTGCCTGGTAAAGAGTATGCATTTAATAAATGTTGAATTTGATTATTATTATTCTACCTGTCCTACAAGTAATGGTCCATATCAGTTGTTTGCTGTTTGAAACAGAATTCTTTTACAAATAGTTGGTGAGACCATGTTAAAGCTTAATTTAATTCAGTAATGAATGAATTAATGAACCAGCAGGAAGTTAAAAGTAGCTGATTTGAGGAGTACAGCCAGAGCAGGGGTTTATAAGTCAGCTGGGAGAGGCAAGCTGAAACAAACTTGCTAAGTTAGATGCAAAATCAGTTAATAGACTGGGAGGAAAGTAAAAGTATAACCTTTTGGGTCATCTTCTCTACTGGGCCATAAAACCCTTACTCCTTGCCAGTTTCTACAGGTTAAAACCCTTAACCTTCCAGGGCTGCAGAACATCTGGGCTCTCAAGTCATTGTACATCATTTGGGAAACAAAGCTACATTCCCGAGAGTCTGATGCTCAAGCAGACTTAGAAAATTTTCTAGCTGGATACTGGCAAAGCCAGAGGCCATCCTCTTTTCTTTCCCCAAGTTTGGGATACATTTTTATTGTTGTTGTTGTTGTTCAGTTACTCAGTCGTGTCTGATTTTTTTCAGCCCCATGGACTGCAGCAAGCCAGGTTTCCCTGTCCTTCACTATCTCCTGGAGTTTGCTCAAAACTCATGTCCATTGAGTCGGTGATGCCATTCAACCGGCCCATCCCCTGCCCTCCCCTTCTCCTTTTGTCTCCAGTCTTTCCCAGCATCAGTGTCTTTTACAATGAGTCGGCTCTTTACATTAGGTGGCTAAAGTATTGAAGATTCAGCTTCAGCTTCAGTATCAGTCCTTCCAGTGAATATTCAGGGTTGATTTCCTTTAGGATTGACATTTTTATTATTAATGTGCATATGTGAGGTTCCTACCCATCATAAAGACATAGAGGGAAAAAAAACCAGAAAATGACTGGGTGATTTTGCTGCCTTTCAAAGGAGCCCCTGCCTTGGGGTTTCTGAGTCTACTTTCACCTGGGAGAAAAGGGAGAAGCTATTGGAAAGAATACTTCTGTGTGGGTGGGTGTCCTGTGAAGGTCACCCCTGGGCAGAGTGAGTACCCTCTGGTTCTGATGAATCCCTAGTTATAATGGAGAGGGGAAAAGGATGTCAGAGCTGCGGGTTCTGATCACTCTGCTGGTGAAAGAAAATCTTGGCAGATGATGAAGGTGTGTTCAAATCTCTTCTTTCTTGGTCAATTTCCTAGCCAAGCACAACCTGTTTATGGCACCCCAAGGCCATCTGAACATGTTTTGGAGAATTTGGACACCCTTTAACTGAGACACATACATGTATCTAACTCAGGGATGACTGTCCTGTGTCAGTGATGGGGAGCAGCAGCTGTTAGGATTAATATGTTGTTTAGGGAGTCCAGATCCCCGCTTTCTGCTTCAGTCTGGCCTTCTCCTCCCTGTAAAGCCCTAAGGGAGATGCTTGGGGGAGGACAGGAGAAGCAGAGTGATGCTTTATTACCAACTGCAGCTCTGGGCCAGTTTCCTGGCAGGTCTGTGGCCAGCTGGTCTGACAGTGCACACAGGTCCATCTTCTCCCCCACTCCCTAAACCTTTGTCCCAGACCTTCTCACCTGGGTGGGATGAAAGGCCACATCTCATGCTAGTGGCAAATAACCTGCCTGCCAATGCAGGAGACTTAAAGAGACACAGGTTAGATCCCTGGTTTGGAAAGATCCCCTGGAGGAGGAAATGGCAACCCACTCTAGTATTCTTGTCTGGAGAGTTCCTTGGACAGAGGAGCCTGGTGGGTTACAGTCCATGGGATCACAAAGAGTTGGACACAGCTGAAGTGACTTAGCACACATGTAGCACACGGAAGAGAAAGCTGAGGTTCATGCTTAGAGAAATATTTATATCTGGAGGTACAAGGCATTTAGGCAAAGGAAGTGCTACAGGTGTTTGGGCTTTGGACTAATCAGACCATAGCTCAGTTGGTAAAGAATCCACCTGCAATGCAGGAGACCCCGGTTTGATTCCTGAGCTGGGAAGATCTGCTGGAGAAGGGATAAGCTACCCACTCCAGTATTCTTGGGCTTCCCTTGTGGTTCAGCTGGTAAAGAATCCGCCTGCAATGTGGGATCAATCCCTGGGTTCAATCCCTGGGTTGGGAAGATCCCCTGGAGAAGGGAAAGGCTACCATTCCAGTATTCTGGCCTGGAGAGTTCTATGGACTGTATAGTCCATGGGGTCTCAAAGAGTCAGACACGACTGAGCGACTTTCACTTTCACTTTTCTAATCAGACCTGCTCTCCTCATCCCCAGGGTGATGGGGGTGGTGGTGGGGAGGGGCAGCCCAGCCAGGACCCCAGTCATTTCTTACCTTGTCCATAGTTTTGGCTTTGTCTCTTACTGCTTATACCAAATTACCATGACTATTCTTTAAATGGATTTGATTTTTGAGCTAAATACATGTATTGTATTTAGCATGTGTATCATTACCCAACATTAAAGACCAGAATTCACTTTTCCAAAATAGCAGGTGACTGTAAAAAGAGAAGATAAAACAATGCTTTTAATTGTAGCAAATATTGGCTTTTATCCAAGAGAAGCTTTTGTTTTGGCTTGGTTTTTCTTTCCTTTCCAGCCTCCTCCTCCTTGTCCCCATCCTCTTCTCTCCCCACTCTCTCCTTAAGAAGGAAGAGTAGATGGGTTAGAGAGAGATGTTAAAAGATAGAGTCTACCAAGCTGAGGCATGGCTCCCCTCCCCACACCCCGGGCCTTTGATGCCCACACATAGGCGAACTTTCCCCAGAACCAACAAATAGCAAGGAGGAGAGCATCTCCTAAACTTCTGTTTTCTCCCTCTTCTCCTCCCCACCCACCTTCCTTGGACACCCTGCACCACTTGGGGTGGCTTAGTTTTAGCTTGTCTGGGAGCTGCTCTTTTCTATCCATCAGGCTGTCTAGGGAGAGGCGTGTCTTTGAAGACACCCCTTTCTCAGCTCCACCTCATTGGCTTTCTTGGGAATGGTTCATGCAGATTCTCCCCAGGCATTTAGAGATGAAATTGCAGCCTTCCATGTCTCTCTCTCCCTGTTCACCATGCACATTTGGGAACTTTTTCACCCTTACAGTCCTTGTTTTTCAGGCTAGAAAGTTGATCCTCAGAAGACATTTTGCAATGTGGGGAGATCGTTCTCAAGAAGTCACTAGTGATCACTCTCCTGCTGTGCCAGACTCTGATCTTAGGGCTTTGCTTTTGCTGTCTGGTTAATTCAATAACCCATAGGGAGGTGTCACCTCCATTTTAGGGATGGAGAAACTGAGGTTTGGGACATTTAAGTACCTCCATCAAAGGAGCACATTTTGTCAGATTTAGAGCCTAGATCAAAACCCAGGACTTTCTCATTCCCAAAGGCTTATTTCTTCCTACAACACTGGTGGATTCTCAAGCTTTGTTGAGCCCTATCAACACTGGTAGAATGTGTTAATATTCTGCTATCTTGCAGACGCACAGATATAAACTAATGGTTACCAGTGGGGAGAGGGAACAGCAAGATAAAGGTAGGGGATACAGAGGTTGAACTATTATCTATAAAAGAAATAAGCTACAAGAATACATTGGACAGGGAATATAACCAATATTTTACAATCAGTTTAAATGGAGTATAATCTATAAAAACTGTGAATCCCTATGTTGTACACTAATAACTTATATAATATTATTAATCAATTAACTTCAATAAAAATAACAAAGGTACAAAAAAACTCACAAAATACCGAAAAAATATTCAGCTGTCTTGGCTCCAAATCCAGTCACTAGGGATGGGATTCAGAAAGTTGTGTTCTAACCAGTTGCACATATGTTTTGGTACCTGTCCAGGTGTGCTAGCCTGTAAATAAGCCTTTAGTAAGACTTTGCTTACTAAAGCCAAAGGAAGAGTTAAATACACTAAAAAGGCTACTTCTCTGTGGCCACCTGATCTCCTGGTTGGCTTTCTGAAAACTGAAATGAATTCCTGATAAGACTGATTTCTAAATGAAATCTCTAAGTCAAATTTAGATTGAAGCAGAATATCATTTGAATGAATCAATGTATGTCTAGAAAATAAGCTGTTTCTACCAAAGTTTTAATAAAAATTTTTTCCATAGACTATATTGTTGTCAATAGTCATAGACCCAAAACTCACAAATTTTGTATATCTCCATTGATATTTAGAAAGTTTGTTTCCAAAATCCATTAGTCTCTCTCATATACATATAAATGTATATTTAGATAGATAGATATGACTATCTATTAATACCTATCTATCATGTCTAGTTTTTGCTGATAACAAGTTTATTTCTATTGATTTTTGAATGATGACCCTATCTTCACCAAAAAACGTCTGGACTATATTCGGAAGACTTTGCTTACTAAAGCCAAAGGAAGAGTTAAATACACTAAAAAGAAAAAGAAGAGAAAACAAGAAAAAGAAAACTGTAAAATGACAGTGTTGAACAAAAAGGATTTTCCAGCTAATCCTCCCTGGCTGACCTGCCTAGAGGACCATGGATGCCATTTCCTGTGCATACAGGGAGTCTGCATCTCCCAACTTGCATTGCATTCGATCAGGGTCATGTGACTCAGTTCCTGCCAATGGGATGAGAGTAGCCATGGTGTGCATACTTTCAGTTCTGGCCATGGTGGTCCCTGCTTGCCCTTCTCCTTCTTGGCACCCCTGAGGCCAGGTATCAAGAGGACATTCTTACAAGACAGAAGGAGCCTGTGGTTCTGAGTCACCACTTGGAGGCCCCAAAGGGGCCATCTGGCCTATTCTAGGCAATGTGATGAGGGATGTAAAACAGTATTATGTGAATGCTGAGATTTTGGGTGTTAATTGCCTTGTATATCCACTTAGCCAGAGAATCTTAGTAACCTGAAAACACTCATCTCTGATAATCATTGCTAATAAAGATTGAGATGTAGTGAGCTGTGCTGTCTTAGTCAAATATTAATATTTATTTAGCATTTACTAGGTCAGGCACTGGGGTCAATGCTTCCTTACATCATTTTATTTAATCTTCATGACAGTCTGGGGAAAAGTCAGCATTAGTATCTCTGTTTTACAGCTGAGAAAACAAGGACTCAGCAAGGTTTACTCAGGCAGTGAGAACGGAGCCTGAATGTAGGTCTGTCTGATTCCAGGCTCATCTTCCTACCATCATGCTAGGTGTATTTATCTGTTCAATCTAAACAGGTCATTAAGGGATTTTGGAGGGGCGAATAGTGTGTTCCATTGGTCAACCCACCAGGTGTCCATGCAGAGGCAAGAGAAAAGATGAAGCATTTGACTACATTGTTCTGAAAAATGCCGGTTGTAGTGGTATTGGTTTTGGTGATCTAAAGTGTTCCCGTATTAGCTCAATTGATGAAAAACATACAAGCCCCCTTGTGGCAAGCTCACTCTGAAATCTGAGCCCTCGCTCAGCCAATTTTACATTTAATTTTTCCCCGGTGATGACTGTAACTTGTTTTAAAAGCCTCTATTTCCTGGACCCCTTTTCATCTTATTTCACATTTGGAGTCAATGAAGCAGAATTTCAGGTCTTCAGTATCTGATCGATACACAATACCATCTCAATCTAAAAATGGCTTCTGAGGGCATTTCCAGTTGAGTGACCTCATTTTTAGACATGGGGTTTGTCTGTTCAGATCCCTCGGGAGTATCTTATATTGGGTAAGGTATCTTCTCATAGTTGTGCACAATTGATTTCTCTTTTCAAGTTGCCTTGACTTAAAATATTTTACTTCCCAAACTTAAATCTCCAAACTGTGTCCTTATTCCCTTTGATCCAGTGGAGCCAAATAGAGTCGAATTCCCTGGTGTCAAAGGGTTCTTGTGAGACTCCTTCCTTATTGAAATGGGCATTGAACTTTGCAAAGCTGGGAGAGGACAAGCACATCTAGAGATTGCCTCAGTGTGTCAGAGCTCTGACAGACGCCCTCCTTCTGCTCCTCTTATGAGAGATTTCCAACTTGGAGGATTCCAGAGTGCACCTGCAGCCCGAGCAGGCAGACTTGCTTTGGGGAGAGTGGTAATGGTTCTGAAATGGCCAAGGGCAGTTACTGAGCCCTCAGGCTAGCTGTGTAGTTGTCCATTGACTGTGTTGGAGGCCATTAGCAGAGGCTGACCACCTGGTCCCAGACACTCTAATGAGGATTTATGGGGTCATTGGCTGGGAGTGAGTTGGATTCTTTCTTTCTTTCTTTTTTTACCAGGATAGACATGCTGAGGCTACAATTCTCTAGATTCCTAACTGCCCTCGACCCCGATGGGCAAGAGCCCGCCTTGTTTATCTTCTGATCAGTCTACTAACCAGAGAGAGGGAATTCTTTGCAAACGTGGTACAATCAGAAAGGGGGCGTCAACTCTTCAGGTTCTTTTCAGGTATAAGCATCTGGTGGACATGTTGGTGGGGGTGAATCTTTCTGTCTGGCTGGTGCTGGCAAGTGCTTCAAGTCTTGGAGGGAAGGGGCAAGGTTCTGCACAAACCTCTGCACCTTAAGAGTGTGTGGGTGGATGCATGTGGCAGTGTGTAGAGGTGTGAGAGTGTCTGTGTGTGTGAATATGTATGAATGGGTAAGGTGAGCATGTTGTGAGTGTGTGCCAGTACATGGTGTGTGTGTGAGTGTGTATGACCCTTTGTGTGTGAGTGTGAGCATATGTGAGTATGTGAGTGAGTATGGGAATGACTGAGTACGGGAGTGAGTTCATATGGTGTGTGAGAGTATGGCACATGATAATCGTGAGTGTGTATATGGAGTATGTGTGAGCATATAGGAATGTATACGAGCCTTTATTTTCTTGGGCGCCAAAATCACTGTGGACAGTGCAGCCATGAAATTAAAAGTCACTTGCTCCTTGGAAGAAAAGCTTTGACAAACCTAGACAGTGTGTTAAAAAGCAGAGACGTTACTTTGCCTACAAAAGTCCGTATAGTCAAAGCTATGGTTTTCCCCCATATGTGAGAGCTGGACAATAAAAAAGGCTGAGTGCCAAAGAACTGATTCCTTTGAACTGTGGTGCTGGAGAAGACTCTTGAGAATCCCTTGGACAGCAAGGAGATTAAACCAGTCAATCCTAAAGGAAATCAACCCTGAATAGTCATTGGAAGGACTGATGCTGAAGCTCCAATACTTTGGTCAGCTGATACGAAGAGCCAACTCACTGGAAAAGACCCTGATGCTGGTAAGATTGAAGGCAGGAGGAGAAGGGGACAACACAGGATGAGATGGTTGGATGGCATCACTGACTCAATGGACATGAGTTGGAGCAAACTCCAGGAGATGGTGAAGGACAGGGAAACCTGGTGTGCTGCCGTCCAAGAGGTCACAAAGAGTTAGACAGTACTGAGTGAGGGAACAACAGCAACAATGAGCGTGTGTATGAATGTGGGTGTGTGACAGTGAGGGTGGGCCATGTATAGATGTGAGCATGGGCGTGTGTGTGTGTGTGTGTGTGAAGCCTGGGAAAACTGCAGAGAAGAGCTATCACAGGAAAGCAGATGAAAGGCTGAAACTGGTTTCTAGAAGAAGATGGTGGAGGAAAGGGGGTTAGCCAGCCTGCGAGGAAGGTTGAAGATGACTGAGGTGGGGGGCGAGAATCCCTCTTCCTGTTCCCACTGGATTCTCCAGGCAGCCTTGACAGTGAGCCAGGGAGATAAATGGATGCCCAGAGAGGTTAAGTTACTGGCAGAAGGTCACAGGACCTTTAAATGGAGGGTGTCAATTGGAAGAGGGTTTATGATGGAGACTTGACAGACTCTGTGGGTCTAGGGTAATAAAAATATCATTTTAAATCAAGGCGGGAGAGATGCAGTGAGGAGGGGCGCCGTGCCGTGAAGAGGCTTCGTCCTGAGCACTGTTGTCATATATCATGAGAGAGGTGGTCCTTCCTAGAGGGTGAGTGAGCCCCTAGCACACCTCCCCTGCCCAATACTGGCTTCAGGGCAGAGGTATCCCCCTGGTCTCTGGTTACCCTTTGGAGTCCAGGACTCCCCTCCCACAGCACCCACCCCCTGGGTCACACAGCTCACTTTCATTAAAAAAAAAATCCATGCAGAAAAAATTCATACATATAGTAAAACAAAGGGCTCTCATATTCCCTGAATTTAGGTTTTTCTTCTTCTTTGACCTTAGAATGAATTTTTAAACGAGGCATCTTGTGGCTCTGGCAGGTATGAAAAATGGAGGGAAACAAACGGGTGAATGATTTATTTAAATGTTCCTACTAATGCTTTTAACTGATTTTGGATCCTTGCCTTTGATTTTGCTCCCATTTGGAACTGTACTTGCTTATCAGGTCAACCTTGTTGAGATTCAAACTAAGGTGCACCTTTAACAACTGCATTCCTGCCCTCTCCCCGCACTGCGGCTCTGGGGAACTTACAGAGCATGCCCACGAACATCTCCTTGAACTTCTTCCAGCGGCTTCAATGATGGAGCACACGGTCTGGATTTGACTTCTTGTTCCACTCCTTATTGAGTGCCTTAGGCAAGTCCCTGAAATGGGGAAAAAACTCCAACAACAAGAACTAAGCTTCTTGAGAATAGAGAAAGAGGTACTTGTGGGGGAGATGTTGGACCTTTGGCTTGTTCTTTCTTATTTTTATTTTTTAATTAAAAATTAAAAAAAAATTGGCCACCCTGCACAACATATGGTATCTTAGTTCTCCAACCAGGGGTCAAACTAGTGACCCTGCAGTGGAACCTTGGATTCATAACCACTGGACTTGTTCTTTCTGACCTTTTACCTCCCAAGCTGAGCACAACACAAGAGCCAGCATTCAGTCTATAGTCCGTTCATTCATCTATTGATCCAGTCTTTAGTGGAGCTGCCTATGTGGCAGGCATTGTTCTAAGTGCTTGGGATATATGGGTGGACAGAAAAGACAAAGATTTACATCATACACCAGTGAATTATGTAATAGATGAGAAAGTGACCCTGCTATGGACGATAGTGAAGCCCAGGAGTGTCAGTGCCAGGACTGGAGTGGGAGAGAGAGCTGTAAAAGATCGGGTGGCCTTCTCTGGGGGTCTGGTGGTTAAGACTCTGCCTGCTAATGCAGGGGACACAGGTTCAGTCCCTGGTCCAGGAGGATCCCTCATGCCATGGAGCAACTAAACCTGTGTGCCACAGCTACTCCAGCCACGCCTGGAGCCTGTGCACCTGTGCACTGCAAAAAGAGAAGCCACCACAGTGAGAAGCCCGAGCACCACCAGAGTGGCCCCTGTCCTCCAAAACTAGAGAAAGCCTCTCCGTGGACAGAGGAGCCTGGAGGGCTGCAGTTCATGTGGTCGCAGAGTCGGACACGACTGAATGACTAAGCGCAGCACACAAAGAAAGCCCGTGTGTGGCAAGGAAGCCCCAGAGCAGCCAAAAATAAATAAATAGGGTGGCCAATTTGGCTCCAGAAGAAGATGCCATTAGGGCAAATACTTGAAAGGGATGGGGATTGGATGCAGGTGTCTGGGGAAGACTGTTCCAGGCAGAGAGAGCACCCTCTGCAATGGGCCCAGGTGGGCACTTGTTGGCCTTGTTCGGGGACCAGAAAGGAGGGGGCAGGCTGAGATCAGAGTTCTGGGGGAGTGGATCATGCTTGCCTTGGGGAGTAGCTTAAAAATGTTTATTTTATTCTAGTGAAATAGGGATGATCTGATGGGTGTTGTAAATTATCCCTCTGGTGGATGAGTTAGGAATTCACCGCAGGGGGGCCAGGACAGAAGCTGGAAGACCAGGTTGGAGGCTGCTGCAGGGGTCCAAGTGAGGGAGGGTGGGGTGGAGATGGGGGAAGACCTGAATTCTGAAGCTGCCTTGCAGAGTAGAGCCAGCTGGATTGGCAGTCAGATTGAATATTAGGTCCAGGAGAAAGAGCACTCCCATGGAAGGATGGAGTTGACATTGGCTGGGACAGAGACAGCTGAGGTAGAGCAGGTTTTGGGGGAAGATCTTCCCTTAAGAGGGAGAGTCTTCCCCTTAGACATTTCACCTAAAATCCAATTTCTCACATCACTAACAAGGGGACAGGGCCACAGAGAGCCTGAGCAACCTTCCTGAGGCTGCAGAGCTGGGATGCGTGGAGCTGAGTCAAAGGCAGGGGGACCATGCTCTCAGTCACTCCCTTTGCCCACTTCTTCAGAATGAAGATGCAAAATCAGATGCCTGCTCAGCGGAGCGATGCTGACATTGCCTGCAGAGTCTCTGTGTTGGGAGGGGTGGCCAGCTTGGAAGGGCCCCCATACACTCTTTGCATGGGAAGGGCAGGGAGGGAGTCAGGAGCCAGAAACCCCAGGTTAAACTCTAGATAATCTGTACTTTGTGCAGCATATGCTGACCATCTCCAATGTGCCAGACCATGTGCTGAGTGTTGGGGATTCCCATGTAATTCCTCATCTTCAGAGCTAAGTGCTTAGCAAGATGTGGATAAAGTTGTCTGCTTCTTTTTTATGCTAAGTTCCTTAATCACCCTGATAGATGATCTTGAGGCCAGACCTGGCCTGGAAGCAAATTCATACTCTTCTTCAGAGGAGTGTAATAGGTACTTTGTGTTGGTGTGTAAGTGCACATAGGTGTGTGTATTTGAATGTGTGTTTTGACCTATTTTGTGTCTGTGTGTCTGTGGGTAGATGTGTCTGTGTGTACACGTGTGTTGTGACTGTGTGAGGTGTGTGCTGATCTTTGTGTGTGCACGTGTATCTGTGCACCAGTGTGTGTTTGCATGCACTCATCTCTGCTGTGCCTGTGTGATTGTGCCTCTGCACGTGAGTGCGTGTGTATGTGGCTGTATGTATGTATGATGTGTGTCTACATTTGTGTCTGTGTCTTGATACCATGATGTACTCTGTGCACGCATGTTCATTTTCACTGATATATGGGAATTCCTAAGAGATGGCTCCTCACCCCTCACCGGCTCCCTTGATGCCTCTGTCTCGCCTATTGACAGATTTTCAGTTGTACTCCTTGTTATCAAACCAAACTTGGGTCCACTCGCTGGAGCACAAAAAAGCCAATGTACTGATAACAGGCTGTGGTGATGGGAAGTGCAGCATTTGCTGCAGGCACCAAGCAAGGAGTCTAGGTAGACATGTTTAAAAGACCCAAACTCCCCAGTGGCTTCCAGGGAAGGGGTTTTTAAAGACAGAGTAAGAGGGATGTGTTGTGGGGTGTGTGATCAGTTCATGGACATTCTTCTGACTGGTTGGTAGTGAAGTCAGTGTCATCAGCCTTCTGGTTCCAACCCATCTGGGGACTTCATGTTTGTGTTCTATATGCAGTTAACTTCTTCCTCTTGGTTGAGGTTTCAGGATCTGCAAAACAGATCAAAGGACATGGTTCAGGATATTATCTAAAGCCCCTCAGGAGAAACTAAAAGTCCTTGACTTTGTTTAGTGTCTAACTTATTATATTGTCTTGTTTGCCCGCTTTCCTTTCTCTTTACATTTTCTCACATCTCTGATGTAATTTATTCTTTGGGACTCAGGGAAGGCATAGGAAGCTCAAGTTTTTCTACAAACAAGAGGCATATGGAGAACATGGTGGGGGTTTGTGTCCTAGGAAGGTCCCCATAGGCACCTGCTCGGTTACATCCTTATCCCTCTTCTAGAATCTTCCTCCTCAGCTTTGCTCTTCATTCCTCAGACACCAGTCGCCTATTTCTCTTCACTCCAACTGGAGACTGTTATTTGCAGCCTCATTCTCTTCAAGGATTGTGCTTCTTGCAAAGGCTGTGCATTTTCTGCATAGCAGGAAGTTCAATGCGGGTTCTGAACATTTCTCTAGCAGCTTTATCCTTCCTTATTTCATAAGTGACCTTGCTAAGTGGATTCATCCAGGAAGAACCCTAACGGGTAGAGGCAGATCTCTTTATTTGTCCCTGATGATAATAAGGGAGCCACTAAATTAATTATGGCAATTTCCATTTTATTGAGTATGGCGTTCCTTTTGATTTAGAATATTTTTCCTTCTCCAAGTGCTTTTAAGGAAGGTTATGGCAAGAAAAAGTCTATTCATCTCTGCAGTATATTTGGTTGCTTTTCATAAATTGTCTAAATTGCATTTTAAGGGAGTGGAAATTGAATCTAGTCTTTTTTTTTAATTGCTGAAGCCAATTAGCTGCTAAAGTATTTAATTATGAGAGAAGCATTCAGATCTACAACCAAATAAAGTCCTCCTGAAGGAGCTTTTCAGCCCAGTTCTGCCTGTTCTTTCCCTTTTTGCTCCCTACTCCTATTCTCTAAAGAACAAGTTTCCCTAAGTCAGACAAAGAAGAAATATCACATGACATCCCTCAAACTAAAAAGAAATGATACAAATGAACTTGCAAAGCAGAAAGAGGCTTGCTCACAGACATAGAGGATAAACCTATGGTTACCAGGGGTGGGGGAGGAAGGATGTGGGGAAGGTATAGTAAGGGAGTTTTGGATGGTCATGTACACACTACTCTATTCAAAACAGATAACCAACAAAGACCTACTGTATAGCACATGGAACTCTACTCGATGTTATGTGGCAGCATGCATGGGAGGGGAGTTTGGGGGAGAATGGATACATGTATATGTATGGCTGAGTCCCTTCACCTGAATCTGTCACAACATTATTAACTGGTTATACTCCAATACAAAATAAAAAAAATTTTTTTAAACAAAACAAAACCCCAAAGAACCAGCTTTTTCCTTACCAACCTTCTGTTTAGACCTGTGGCATTTCAGAGGCAAGTTGTGTGTGTGGGGGGGTTGTCACTGCTGCTGTTACCAGGATGCTAGAGAGAGATTGGTAGCCTAAATATTGACTCTCCTTTCTCCAGGGGTCTCACTCTGGCTCCAGGAAGATCACCTGGGTCAGGGGTAGAGGAATGAGTTTTAGAAAGATGCTCACTGGTACCTCAGATTTTTCTTCCTCAGTTCTTTCTTCTCACTTTCAAGGTTGTGATGAAAAGCTTAAGGAGGTCAAAATGTATGATAAACTGAATCAAAACAAAATGAAAAACCATTAGGTCCTTGTTGAGTATCAGGGGATACTAAAGGGAACTACTGGAAAATCCCTTGGGCAGTCATGACCTGGCTACTACAGTCATGGTTCTTCTAAAATCAGAGACACCCTAGCATTCTCATCTGCTTGATGCCCCTATCCATTTCTTAGGACTTTTACTACTAACCTGAAGCAAGCTTTACTGAACTATGGTCCACAGACCAGATCTGCCTGCTTTTAAAGTTTTAATGAAACAACTGACAAAGGATTAATTTCCAAAATATAGAAGTAGCTCATACAACTCAATACCAGAAAAACAAACTCAATCAAAAAGTGGGAAAAAGACGTAAACAGACATTTCCCCAAAGAAAACATAAGTTCAGTTCACTCACTCAGTTGTGTCTGACTCTTTGCAACCCCATGGACTACAGCATGTCAGGTTTCCCTGTCCATCACCAGCTCCCGGAGCTTACTCAAACTCATGTCCATCGAGTCAGTGATACCATCTAACCATCTCATCCTCTGTCATTTCCTTCTCCTCCCACCTTCAACCTTTCCCAGCATCAGAATCTTTTCCAGTGAGTCAGTTCTTCGCATCAGGTGGCCAAAATATTGAAGTTTCAGCTTCACCATAAGTTCTTCCAATGAATATTCAGGACTGATTTCCTTTAGGATTGACTGGTTGGATCCCCTTGCAGTCCAAGAAACTTTCAAGAGTCTTCTCCAACATCATAGTTCAAAAGCACCAATTCTTCAGTGCTCAGCTTTCTTTATAGCCCAACTCTCACATCCATACATGACTGCTGGAAAAACTATAGCTTCGACTAGATGGACCTTTGTTGGCAAAGTAATGTCTCTGCTTTTTAGTATGCTGTCTAGGTTGGTCATAGCTTTTCTTCTAAGGAGCAAGTGTCTTTTAGTTTCAAGGCTGTAGTCACCATCTGCAGTGATTTTGGAGCCCTCCCAAAATAAAGTCTGTCACTGTTTCCATTGTTTCTCCATCTATTTTCCATGAAGTGATGGGACTGGATGCCATAATCTTAGTTTTTTGAATGTTGATTTTTAAGCCAACTTTTTCACTCTCCTCTTTTACTTTCATCAAGAGGCTCTTTAGTTCTTCTTCACTTTCTTCCATAAGGGTGGTGTCATCTGCATGTATGAGGTTATTGGTATTTCTCCCAGAAATCTTGGTTCCAGCTTGTGCTTCATCTAGCCCAACATTTTGCATGATGTACTCTGCCTATAAGTTAAATAAGCAAGGTGACAATATACAGCATTGACGTACTCCTTTCCTGATTTGGAAACAATCTGTCAATCTGTTGTTCTGTGTACAGTTCTAACTATTGCTTCTTGACCTGCATACAGATTTCTCAGGAGGCAGGTCAGGTGGTCTGGTATTCCAGTCTCTTGAAGAATTTTCCACAGTTTGCTGTGATCCACACAGTCAAAGGCTTTGGTGTAGTCAATGAAGCAGAAGTAGATTTTTTTTTGGAATTCTCTTGCTTTTTCAATGATCCAATGGGTATTGGCAATTTGATCTCTGATTCCTCTGTCTTTTCTAAATCCAGCTTGTACATCTGGAAGTTCATGGGTCACGTATTGTTGAAGCTTCGCTTGGAGAATTTTGAGCATTACTTTGCTAGCATGTGAGATGAGTGTAATTGTGCCATATTTTGAACATTCTTTGGCATTGCCTTTCTTTGGGATTGGAATGAAAACTGACATTTTCCAATCCTGTGGCCACTGTTGCGTTTTCCAAGTTTGCTGGCATATTGAGTGCAGTACTTTCACAGCATCATCTTTTAGGATTTGAAATAGCTCAACTGGAATTCCATCACCTCCACTAGCTTTGTTGTTAGTGATGCTTCCTAAGGCCCACTTGACTTCCCATCCCAAAGAAGACATACAGATGGCTAACAAACACATGACTAGATACTCAACATCACTCATTATTAGAGAAATGCAAATCAAAACTACAATGAGATATCACCTCCCACCAGTCAGAATGGCCATCATCAAAAAGTCTACAAACAATAAATTCTGGAGAGGGTGTGGAGAAAAGGGAACACTCTTGCACTGTTGGTGGGAATGAAAATTGATACAGCCACTATGGAAGAGAGTATGGAGATTCCTTAAAAACTAAGAATAAAATCACCGTATGACTCAGCAATCCCACTCTTAGGCATATACCTTGAGGAAACAAAAATTGAAAAGGACACATGTATCCCATTGCTCACTGCAGCAACCTAGATGTCCATTGACAGATGAATGGATAAAGAAATTGTGGTCCATATACACAATGGAATATTACTCAGCCATAAAAAGGAACACATTTGAGTCAGTTCTAATGAGGTGGATGAACCTAGAGTCTATTATACAGAGTGAAGTAAGTCAGAAAGAGAAAGATAAGTATCATATACTAACACATATATATGGAATCTAGAAAAATGGTACTGAAGAATTTATTTTCAGGGCAGCAGTGGAGAACTAAAGAGCTTCTTGATAAAACTGAAAGAGGAGAGTGAAAAAGTAGGCTTAAAACTCAACATTTAGAAAACTAAGATCATGGCATCCAGTCCCATTAGTTCATGGGAAATAGATGGGGAAACAATGGAAACAGTGACGGACTTTATTTTTTGAGGCTCCAAAATCACTGCAGATGGTGACTGCAGCCATGAAATTAAAATATGCTTGCTCCTTGGAAGAAAGGCTATGACCAACCTAGAGAGCATACTGAAAAGCAGAGACATTACTTTGCCAGCAAAGGTCCGTCTAGTCAAAGCTATGGTTTTTCCAGTAGTCATGCTATGACCTACCTAGACAGCATATTGAAAAGCAGAGACATTACTTTGCTGACAAAGGTCCATCTAGTCAAAGCTATGGTTTTTCCAGTAGTCATGTATGGATGTGAGAGTTGGACTATAAAGAAAACTGAGCACTGAAGAATTGATGCTTTTGAACTGTGGTTTTGAAGAAGACTCCTGAGAGTCCCTTGGACTGCAAGGGGATCCAACCAGTCAAAATCAGTCCTGAATATTCATTGGAAGGACTGATGCTGAAGCTGAAACTTCAATACTTTGGTCACCTGATGTGAAGAACTGACTCACTGGAAAAGACTGATGCTGGGAAAGGTTGAAGGCAGGAAGAGTAGGGGACAACAGGGGATGAGATGGTTGGATGGCATCATCAACTCAATGGACATGAGTTTGAGCAAGCTCTGGGAGTTGGTGAGGAAGAGGGAAGCCTGGTGTGCTGCAGTCCATGGGGTCAGGAAGAGTCGGACACAACTGTGCAACTGAACTGAACTGAACTGAATGGAGAAACAGACATAGAGAATAGATTTTTGGACATGGGGAGAGGGGAGGAGAGGGTGAGATGTATGGACAGAGTAATATGGAAACTTACATTACCATATGTAAAATAGATAGCCAACAGTAATATATCTCAGGAAACTCAAACAGGGTCTCTGTATCAACCTGGAGGGGTGGGATGGGGAGGGAGATGGGAGGGAGATTCAAAAGGGAGGGGATATATGCATACTTATGGCTGATTCGTGTTGAGGTTTGACAGAAAACAACAAAATTCTGTAAAGCAATTATCTTTCCGTTAAAAATAAATAAATTAGAAAAATAAAGTTTTATTGAAACACAGCCTTGGCCACTCATTTGCATATTGTCCTTGGTTGCTTTGGGGTTACAACATGGGAGCTGAGTAGTTTTTTTCCCCCCATAGCATGTGGGGATTGTAGTTCCTTAACTAGGGATTGAACCTATGCCCCCTGCAGTAGAAGCATGGCATCTTAACCAATGGACAACAAGGGAAGCCCTGGGAGTTGAGTGCTTTTGACAGAGATCTTAAGGTTTGCAAAGCCAACATATTTGCAGCTGGTTCTTTGAGAAAATGTTTTTTCAGAAACAGACTCACAGATGCAGAGAATAGACTTGTGGTTGCCAAGGGGGAGGGTGGTGGTGGGGGATCAACTGGGGGGTTTAGCAAGTAGTAGATACAAACTATGTAACATACATGAACAGCAAGGCCCTACAGTATAGCACAGGGAATTATATTCAATATCCTGTGATAAACCATAATGGAAAAGAATATGAAAAAGAATATATATATATATATATATAACTGAATCTCTTTATAGCAGAAACAAACACAACATTATAAATCAACCATACTTTAATAAAATAAATTTTAAAAAAGAAAAATGTTTATTGACTTCCAGTTTAAAGTATAGAATGTGAAAAAAAATCTAATTCAGAGTTAACTCACCCCCTCTTCTTCCCCTCCTCCTCAGAAGAAAATGAACATGTAGAAGGCTTTTTTTTTTTTTTTTTTACACAGACTTCCCTGGTGGCTCAGACAGTAAAGTGTCTGCCTACAACGTGGGACCCTGGTTCAATCCCTGGGTCAGGAAGATTGCCTGGAGAAGGAAATGGCAACCCGCTCCAGTATTCTTGCCTGGAAAATCCCATGGACAGAGAAGTCTGGTGGGCTACAGTCCATGGGGTCGCAAAGAGTCGGACACGACTGAGCGACTTCACTTCCACTTCCCTGGTGGTACAGTGGTTAAGAATCTTTCTGCCAGTGCAGGGGACAAGGGGGTGGATCCCTGGTTCAGGAAGATCCCACATGCCACAGGACAACTAAGCTTGTGCGCCACCACTACTGAAGCCCGAACACCACAGACACTGTGCTCCGCAAGAGAAGCCGCTACAATGAGGAACCCGTAACCAGAGAGTAGCCCCACTCACTACAGCAAGAGAAAGCCTGTATGCAGCAATGAAGACCCAGCATGGCCAAAACATAATAAAAACTGAGAAATTAAAAAGCAAAACAACACACTCTTTTCCTTTGGGAAACTTCATGGGGCCCGGGGGTGTTGGGCGGGGCGGGGGCGGGTTGGGGGGTGGAGTTCAGTGCTCTGTCCATGGTGCCGAACATGCTTGCCCTTGACTCCTTAAAAGCATTGTTTGTTACCAGAGGTGAGGAAAAGAAAAAGCAAAATGCTTTTTAGGTGGCTGAAGACCAGCCATCATGCCCTTCACATTGGAGGACACATCACATGCTCATTGTCCCTTCAGTTTTCGTGGAGTGAACAGGTGGAGGTGGCTCTTGTCAAGGAAGATTCCATGTGTCTTTGCTTGTTAATGAAGAGGAATGGCTTTGCAAGTGTTTGCGTAGCCATTCAGTATTGAAAGGAGGTTCCCATCCTGGCATCTCTATGAATTATGTTTCCAGAAAGTGCCTGAAGGTCAATTAATAGTATGTTTACGCTTTCATTGATGCAGTCTGGCAGTGAGGTATAATATTTAGACAGCATGGTAGCATTTATGTTCTAAATGTGGACATAAACTTCTTGTTTTACACTGGAACTGAAATCAATAATGAAACAGAGCAGCACTACATCAAATCAATTCTGAAAGGCTCTTGAAGTTGATCCAAATTGCAGAAAGAGAGATGAAGGTAGTCAAAATATTTAGCCCAGCTTATTTTGTTAAGTTTGGGAGAAGGTGTAGCTCATGGAAAATGAAGGTAGTTTGGAGCTTGTTTCTGTAATTCTGGTCTCTAAACCTTGACCACTCTTTTTTCCATGGGGACTTCTGGAATGGTGTAGCATTGATGTCTGCTTTTTTGATATTCCTCTTTCAAAGTCCCAACTGGCCAAAACTTAAAGAGGCAACCTGGAGGATCCTATGCTGACTTTTTTGTTAAAAGATATACAAAAGTTTGGTTGCCTAGCTTTAGAATTAAAAAAAAAATACGTAGAGCAACATCTGGTACTTCTCTTTCTAATTTGCTTACATTATTTCTGTATTCCTGGGAGTGGGGTGGGGGTGAAATTCTCACTTGGTATATTGAAACTCTCCACTACCTAGAATCATTCAATCAACTGCTCTGGCAAGATCAGGGTAGGGGGGAGCCATGTGGATGCTGGTGAAATGGTCCCATTTGAAAGAATGAGATGCTGTGATGGAGGTTCTGCGATGAGGGACAAGGAATCCCGGTGAGCCAAGGTCTGCAGCATCCCCTCCTGGTAACAGGATGAAGTTTCTGCACAGACGATAGCATTTGCCTCATACTCTTCCCCCAGGGAGATCTGGCTTATCCAAATGCTGTGATAACCTTGTAAAAACTAGGTCAAACAGAAACAAAGTAGGAGTATTCCAAACAATTATTTTATTGCTGAGATGTGCTTAAAAAGTCATGCTTTCTGCAAAACAACCCCCGCAGGGTCTAGTCTTATATTTTTACTGCTGTTTAAAAATGCCCTCTGGAATCATTTGTAGCTGGAGCTCCGAAGTGTTGATACACAGAACAGGATGACACATTTGTGTGAATCTCTTACAAGGACCAGGGTACTGTGGAAGGTTCTAGTCTGTATGCAAAACCCTTGGGGGGGGGAATCACTTTTTTTTTAAAAATATCTATTTATTTGGCTGCTCTGGGTCCCAGGTGTGGCATGTGGGACCTAGTTCCCTGACCAGGAATTGAAACTGGGCCCCCGGAATTGGGAGAGTGGAGTCTTAGCCACTGAACCACCAGGAAAGTCCCAAGAATCACGTCTGAGAGAATCAAAGAATGGACAGAGGGAAGAATGAGTGGAAGGATGGCTGGATAAACAGATGGATGGATGGACAGAGGGGAAAATGAATGGATGGGTAGATAGAAAGAAGGAAGGACTTCTGTGGATCATAGAACTATACTATACTCCCAAATTGTGGCAAAGACTCTGGAAGTCCCTGACTCCTGACCCCCTCATTATTATTATTATTTTTATTTTTTGCTCTGAGTCAGTGCTTGCTGGGGTGGGGAGGCTCAGTTGTCTGGCATCTTGATAAGCAGTGACCTCCATCTGAGGAGGGAAATCATCTCTCTCTGCTCACTTGAGGCTCCAGCAGAGAGTGGAGTCTTCTAGAGACTCTCTCAGCTTCTCTTAAACTGTTCCCGTCTGACCCAATGGGCTTGACATTTTCAGATACATCATGTGATGCAAGCTGATGCCCAAATGCTGTCACTGATGAGAGTGATTCACTGGGAAGGGCCAGAGACTTGGGTGGCATTTTGTTGTGGCAGGCAAGAGAGAACGTGAAGGTGTGTGTGAGTTCACTGTGGTTGGGGGATGGAGGATGGCTGAGTGCTCAGAGGTCAGAGGCTCAATCCATACAGGGTGTTTTTTTCTGGGAGGCTTGGTTCAGGCTGGGTGGGCTCTGGGGAATCTGCCTGCATCCTGAGGAATAGACGGGCCCCCACATCAAAAAGACCGTGAGGCAGTGACTCCTGAGCTGAGGAAGGTGTGAGACTTCTGGGTAATGGAGCTGACAACTGAAGGGTAAATATCGAAAACCTTGTTAGGGGGTTAAAAGAAACACAACTCAGCTTCCTTTGGGATCAGAAACAATAAAAAAACCAATGCATTTATGAGGTATGATTTAATTGTTGCCTTCCCTCCAGCCCTGTGAAGTCCATGGGAGAGACACTGGTGACTCCACTGCACATGAAAAGCGAGAAGGAAACACTGATGGTGGCGATGATGACAGATTGTAGCTACTCTTCACTGTGGGCTGTGTTCCAGGGATTGTGCCAAATAACCACCATATCGCTTTTTGTTTTTCCTCAGGACAATTCTGTGAGTTGATAGGTGGGATGGCCATGACTCATAAAGAGTTTCTTTCTTCCTAATTTTATAAATGCTGACATACCTCCACAACAACCCTGTGAGACAGATATTATTATTATCACTTTCAACTTACAGATGAAACTAGGCATAGAGAGGGTAGGTAACTTACCTAGGGTCACACAGCCAGGAGGAGGCTAAACCAGGATTCAAAGCAAAGTCTGAGCTGTCCAGGGCCACGCCGTGCTGCTTTCCTGCACTGAGCAGGTAGAGGGGCCTGGCTGAGTGCTTGGGGACTGTCATTTCCTCAGTGTCCTGAACACTAGCAGTACTAAGCCACTGCCTCCCCAGGTCTTTTTCTTTTCTTTCTGACCACTCTCTGAGTAAAACGAGAGTCCATCAGGGAGCCCACCAGGGACAGGCCACAGCCATGGCCTCACTTACCTGAGGGAATAGTCCTGAGTCTTCTGGCCACTAGGACTTGAAGCCCAGCCATGAAAAGAAAGGCTCTCAGGAGTGGTCATCTATTTGTACCCATCAGCAATGGGCTGGGGCCTCAACTATTCTGTGGAGGAGCGCCAGAAGGCTCTGGCGGGAAGCTGGGCTCACCCACTGCTCACCCCAGGCAAGATTCTGTCAACGGGGTCCTAGCTTCCGTGGGACCAAGCAGTGCCACCCATGGGTAGCCGAGGCGGACAGTGTTCCTGCATCCCTGATGGCTTTGTCCTAGTGGGGTGATTCTGAGATCTGCTAAGACTGGCTGTGAGCCTGCCATTAACTGGCACCTCTGTCCCTTGGCTCTGGACCATCCACACACGGTGCCCGGAAAGGCTAGTGGAGGACCTGGACCCATGGCTGGTTAAAGTAAGACATGCTCTGTGGACTCAGGGTCTTCTTGTCCTGCCCTGTTCACAGTCTCTAAATCCAGGAGTGGGACCTTCCTGGTGGTCCAGTGGCTGGGAGTCTGCTTTCCCAGTGTGGGGGGCCCAGGTTCCAACCATGGGCGTGGAATTAGATTCCCCATGTAGCAACTGAGACCTGGCACAGCCAAATAAATAAATGAGTATTTTTAAAAAATCCAGGCGCATCCCATAAGGGACTAGTCTGTGCCCCGTTTCTGGCAGCCCAGCTTATCAGGGTGCATTGAGGCTGCTTGAAGCTGGGGTGGGCTGACTCGCCCACAGCGGCATGTGGGGACTGACCACAGACATTCTTGGACACCTCGAAGGAATTTGACACTTACGGTGGGGCTGACAGAGAGCCACAGGGGTACTTGAGCAGGTGAAGGCCAGGCACAGACCTTGGGAGAGTCAGGCTCACAGGGTTAGGCTCCAGGCAGTAGTTTCCTGTGGCCATTATAGCAAATGACCACAAATAAGAGGAAGTTGATTCTGCCACAGCTCTGGAGGCAGATGTCCTGTATCAAGGTGTCAGCAGGGCTGTGGTCTCTCTGGAGGCTCTGCGGAGGTGGATCCATCCTGCCTTATCCAGCCTCTGGTGACTGCCAGTCAGCCTCATGGCAGCATCACATGGATCCTTTATGTTTTAAACTTTTAGTTTTCTATTAGGGCCATCACCTCATGGCAAATAGATGGGGAAACAATGGAAACAGAGACTTTATTTTTTATTTTTTGGCTCTAAAATCACTGCAGATGGTGACTGCAGCCATGAAATTAAAAGACGCTTGCTCCTTGGAAGAAAAGTTATGACAAACCTAGACAGTATATTAAAAAACAGAGACATTACTTTGCCAACAAAGGTCAGTCTAGTCAAAGCTACGGTTTATCCAGTAGTCATGTATGGATGCGAGAGTTGGACTATAAAGAAAGCAAATGCCAAAGAATTGATGCTTTTGAACTGTGCTTTTGGAGAAGAGTCTTGAGAGTCCCTTGGACAGCAAGGAGATCAAACCAGTCAATACTAAAGGAAATCCTAAAGTCCTGAATATTCTTTGGAAGAAATGATGCTGAAGCTGAAGCTACAATACTTTGGCCCCCTGATGTGAAGAACTGACTCATTGGAAAAGATCCTGATGCTGGGGAAGAATGGAGGCAGGAGGAGAAGGGGACGACAGAGGATGAGATGGCTGGATGACATCATCAACTTGATGGACAGGAGTTTAAGCAAGCTCCAGGAGTTGGTGATGAAGACCGAAGCCTGGCGTGCTGCAGTCCACGGGGTCACAAAGAGTCGGACATGACTGAGCAACTGAACTGAACTGATAGCAGATTAGGGCTTCCCTGGTGGCTGTCAGTAAAGAATCTGCCTGCAATGCAGAACCCTACCTGGGTTCTATCCTGGGGTTGGGAAGATCCCCTGGAGAAGGAAATGGCAACCACTCCAGTATTCTTGCCTTGAGAATCCCATGGACAGAGGAGCCTGGCGGGCTACAGTCCATGGGGTCGCAAGAGTTGGACATGACTTAGCAACTAAACTACCACCACCATAGCTGATTAACAATACGATAGTTTCAGGTGAACAGTGAAGGAACTCAGCCATACATATACATGTATCCATTCTCGCCCAAGCCCCTCCCATCCAGGCTGCCGCATAACACTGAGCAGAGTCCCATGAGCATCTCATGGATCTTTGCCTCAGTATTCAGGTGACCTTCTGCTTTCCTCCTCGTGTCTCTTATAAGAACACTTGTCATCAGATTCAGAGTCTACTTGGAGAATCCAGGATGACCTCACGTGGAGATCCTTAACTTCAGATCACATTTACAAAGACCATTTCTGCCCCCCAAAATTAACACTCACAGGTTCTGAGACCTTCAAAAGTGGACATATCTTTTGGGGGGTCACCTTTGAACCTACCACCCTCTCCCATGGACTTGTCTGGTCTAAATATCAGGAATACATTTCCTCCAGAGTTTTAGTATACAGGGAGGTGGCCAAAAGGCCAAGGAGAACAGAGTTGGGTTTGTTCCTCTTCCCTTGGTTGGGGAGGGATCTTTTCAAATAATGGTGTAGCTAGCACGTGGACCTCACTGATGGTGTCTGTGCAGTCCACCAGGTTCCCAGAATAATCACAGTCCCTCTGGAGCTCCTCACTAATCAGTCTCCGCTGGTTTGTAATTCCCTTGGTGCAGCAACATCTTCCATTTTTAAAGGGTTCCATCGTGTTATGCTTTCTGTCCAGCACAGGCTGTAATTGTTTCTTGAAACTTGGTTTCAGCATCAGCACATCCTCACATGTATAGAGGGACCCGTGGTCCCTTGTTCTAGCATCTCTTGGAGTTGCTTCTGGGTTGATGCTCTGGGAGGGGGTGCCCGAGGGAGGACTCCAGGGACTCCTAGAGCCACTGCTGTTTCTTGCGACTGGGAGGATCTTTCCCAAATCAGGCTCTTGCCTGGAGAGGGGTTGGGACGGGGAGCTGGGCTTCACTTTCATAGCTCAGATCTCTTTCCACTGCACTCTGGAGATGGCAGAGGGGACCTTGAGCCCTGTGCAGGTGTGCTTCTAAGCATTATAGAAGGGTTCATTTCTAACTGAGGTCAAATCTGTGGTGAAACACACTGTCAGCAGAAGGGCTGCGGTTGAGGTCAGAGTGCAGGCAGGCCAGTCACCGGATGTTCTCATCTAGGTTTGGGAAGGGGTGCTCCATGGCACCCAGCCCACTGTGAGCCAACCTCAGGTGCCCTTCCCAACTGGGCTGCTGGCTGGGGGCTCGGGACTTGACTAGCACATGCTTGTATCTCTGGGGAAATTTGGCTGCCCGAGCCACCTGTCCTCAGATGATGAGGTCCTTGGGCAGGTGACTATGCAATCCTGTTTCTGGGGCTGTCTGAGTTTATACCTGTCTTTCTGGTGTCTTCCGTTGAGCGTTTATCACACCCACTTTGATCTTCCTTCCCTCTTTCCTCCCTGTCTTTCTCTCTCTTCTTCCTTCCTTCATTTTTCTTTCTTTCTCTCTCTCTCTTCCTTCCTTTTCTCTTCCTCCTCCACCTTCCCACTGAAGTAAAATTGCCATAACATATAATTAACCACTTCAAAGCAAATACTTCTGTGCTGTTTGATACATTCACAATGTTATGTGACCATAGCCAGTTCCAAAGCAGTTCATCATCCCTAAAGGAAACCTTGTAGCATTTAGCAGTCTCCCCTTACCCTCTCCCATCTCACCCCGACTCTTGTCAACTACTAAGCAGCTTTCTGATTCTGTGGATTTACTGATTCTGGGTATTTCATATAAATGAACCTGTGATTGTGTGTGTCTGATTCCTCTCAACAGCACAGCAGGGCTCTTCCCTGGCGTGCACTGGCAGTGTAGCCTGTGTCTGCCGTCAGTGGTGAGACACACGGAGAGACTGCAGCCACCTGTCGGGGACAATGCCCTCTGCCTGGTTCTTCAGGTCCTGAGCTCAAGGGCATGACTCTGAGAGTTGTCAGGACCCCCCAAGAAGTTGGGTGTCTGTGGTCAGGACTTGGGAAATCAGGATCTCACATGGTTTGAAGGGATGCACTCAGGGGCTTCCAGCTGCTGCTGGCCACGTCATGCAGAGCCACAGCTGGTCTTTCCCACCACATGGCTCAGCAGGGCCCAGGCGCTGGCAGAGAGATCCATGTCTCCAAGGCTCTAGGGAACCAGGGCCTTGTACCCAGTCCTGGCTCTGGGCAGTTAGAAACAGAGCTCGGGGCAGGGCTTGGCAGAGCCCCCTGAGATGCCCTGGCTCCCTGTCCACCCACAGCTACCTGTTGTGCCCTCAGCAAGGGATGTGGGGTCCCTTCTGACTCCACTCTGGTTCCTTGAGTTTCTCCCAGGACTGTGTGTTTCTCAGGACAAGGCCAAGCCTGGGGGGCCTTCCTGTCCCCGGCTTCCATCTCCCCCTGGTCATCAGTGCTCCCATCCAGCTTTCTGAAGCCTTTTGTTTGGGTTTTACCCACTTGTCAACAGGGAAGGCCTTTCCGGCCTCCCCCACATCATCCTGCTGATGTGACCCAGGCATTCATCTGCTGGGAGAGGCTGAGCTTTCTGGTCAGAGCTGAGATCCCGGCTGATGCTCAGGTGGGCAGGTAAACGTGTGACCATAGGGAGAGCCTGGGGTAACTGCCTCCCCTAGTCAGGTCCTAGTTAGCGGCAGCTATCAGGAAATGGACCCCTGTTAGCTGACCCTCCAAGCTGGTTCTCCCTGCACCTTCCTGGCCTGAGATGCCCCTCCAGTCAGCTGGATCCCTGCTCTCTAGGCACTGCCTTCTAGTTGCCTCTGAGACCCTGCAGCGGGGTCACAGATCTCACCAGCACGGTCCCCAGGGTCCCTGCCCTGGGTCTCCAGGTGGCTCTGCAAGGACGATGTCTGAGTTATTGAACTATTAGAGGCTCCTTCCCCTGCTCATCACTTTTCAGGACTTGTGGGACTGAGCCTGCCTTTGCTTGTGCTGAGTCAGCCCCTATGGGGCCTGGGGTCCCTGGCAGAGTGTTGGGACCTCCGCCCCACCCACGTAGAGGAAACATCATAGCTCTTTGGCTCCCCACTCGCCCTTCCCCCTCCATGAGCCTGGATGTGCCCCCAGGGCTTCAGCAAGAGCAGTGGTGGTCAGGGAGGTCCACGCTGGGTTTCAGAACAAGGAGAAGGAAGCAGGTTCAAGGTGTGCTCTTGGGGGGTTCACCTCCTTTCTTGGCACCCAGGCTCCCCACTTCCCCAATCCCTCTTCCCCTACGGGTCTTGGCGGCAGCCTTGGGAGAGGCCTCTGGTTGCTGAGCATCTCCTATGACAAGTCCAAAGCTGCCAACCTGATGTTGCTCATTTGCAGGCCGATAAGGTTAAGGGTCTGTCAGAGGCCACAGAGGTGGGTGGGGGCTGGCCATGGCACCTGGCTCTGGGAACTCTCCACTCCATCACCCTGCTGGCAGCTGCCAGTGAAACAAAACGGATGGGGGCAAAAGTGCTGGGTGAAATCGCAGCCCAAATGCCATGGGAATACAAATGCCTCGGGGGGAGAAACAGCCAAATGATGTCCTTGCTCACCTCACGTTCCTCCCATTTTTCTAAGAGAGCTGTCAGCGTGCCTGATTGCTTTGGACGGAGACTGCTGATTGCCTGGTAGAGCTTTGACCCTTTCTTGGGGGTGGGGATGGGGGTTGGGGGGGGGGCTGAAGCAGTCGCAGGTGGAGAATTTAGAGCAGAACTCTGGAATCTCCCTGGAGATGGCAGGCACGGGAGCCGCTCTGATGGGGGTGGGGGCTGCCGCACGGGAGCTCTCTGGGAGTGGTCTCCCTCCGGCTGAGGAGCACAGAGCAGGAGCTGGCCCCTCTCTGCTCAAAGGAGAGCTCCCCAAGCCCCCCATGCCCCCTTCCTCTTCACCTCACACTGTCTCCCGCTAAGTCAGACAGATGTCCATCAGGTGAGCCGACTGCACCAGTTGCCTGCCAAGGTCCTTGCCTCTGGCTGTGCTTCAAGCCGACACCTTCCCTTTGTTAAATCACATTTCTCCATTAAAGAAAAATCCCAGGCTTTTCATTTCCCTTTAAAAATTTTTACTGAAGGATAGTCAATTTACAGTGTTGTGTTAGTTTCAAGGGTATAGCAGAGTGATTCAGTTATGCAGATGGCTTTTATATTCTTGACTCCAGGAAACTGACTTTTTCTCTTGAAGGACGAAATGGGATTCTGGGTTCTTCTGTGTGTCCCAGTTGGACACGTGTGGTCTTGATTTTCCAACAAGGTGGTGGGTTCACCGTGGGCGTGGACCACTTAGGTGAGTGATGAAGGCCGGACTGCAACGAGGAGAGCCGTAGTGCTGGGCTCACATGGGGCTTCAGTTGACTGTTTATGTACATATGTATATATGTGTGCACTTGTGAATATGCACATTTGTTGCTCTTATTTAGTCGCTAAGATGTATCTTACTCTTTGCTACCCCAGTGTGGAGTTCTCCAGGCAAGAATACTGGAGTGGGTTGCCATTTCCTTCTCCAGGGGATCTTCCTGACCCAGGAATCGAACCTGGGTCTCTTGCATCTCCTGCATTGGCAGGTGAGTTCTTTACCAGCTGAGACACCAGGGAAGTCATGGATATGCACATACTCCTGCACATGTGTGTATTATGAATGTGTTTGTGTACGTGTCTCTGTGGATCCCTGTGTGTGAACACATGACCTGCCCTCAAGCAGAACTCTGGAGGGGACACTCATGCACGCTGCACCACTTCAGAGCCTGGCCTCGTTCTGGGACTGGGAGCAGCCCCAGCTCTGGTCCTTACTGTTTTGGCTTCTATATGAGTAGGTCACATCCATCCCTGGAGACAAACTTGGTGGCTGTGCCCAAGCTCTCTTCACCGAGCCCTGTGATGGATCCTCTTACCCAATTCTCATGACTTGCTCCTCCCTCTTGGCTTTAATTAGGTCCCATAAAACATCTCCTGCTGAGCATTCTGGTTCAGTGATTACTGTATCTTTCAGGTTCAAAGGAACCAGAATCTCTCCTTTTTAGTAATTTAACAGAACATTTCACTCTGTAAGGGCTAAATGCCCTCCAATTCCTCATCTTCTCCAAAGTAACTCTGGGAGGCATTGTTTTTTTTATTAGTGGAGGCTATTATGGTTCTCTTCTTATTTCTTTCTCTTTCAGATGCCGCATGGGGCCCTGGCCTCCTGAGTGTGATACAAAAGCCTCAGTGAGTGTGAAGTGAAAGTCGCTCAATCGTGTCCAACTCTTTGTGATCCCATGGACTATACAATCTATGGATTTCTCCAGGCCAGAATACTGGAGTGGGTAGCCGTTCCCTTCTCCAGAGGATCTTTCCAACCCAGGGATCAAACCCAGGTTTCCTGCATTATAGGTCTTCCCCATTACAGCTGAGCCACCAGGGAAGCCCTTCAAAACCCTCAGTGGTCCATTTCCAAAGCATGAACCCCAGTAAAACTTCTGGAAGCTTTCCCTCTGCTCCTGGTGGCTGGCACCGAGAAAGACAACTTGTTGCTCTCCTTATCTCCTTATAGTCTCCTTAAAAGAAGGATATTTCCTTGCTTTACTTTAATACCTGCTCTACACTCTCGTGTTGGGTGTGCCAACAATAAAACTGAAGTGGGGACACATGAAGCTGCCCTCTATGGGGTACAGAGATCTGACTTGTTCCTGCTGTTGATGAAAATCATCAATAAACAACCAATAATAATAGGACTGAGTTTACCTGAGCCAAACTGAGGACTATAGCCCAGAAGCCAGTCTCTCAGGTTACTCTGAGGATCTGCTCTGGAGAAGCAGAGTTTTCAGCATAGATTTCTGTCTTGTCAGAACAGAGAACATCAAGTCAGGGAGACCTTCCTTCTGGTTTCAGAAAACCAGATCCCCATGTACCCAGGTCATCAGTGTGGCCTTGGCACCTGGGAAGGGAGTCTGACCATCAAATGAGTAACCAGCATCGTTGCCTGAGAAAGAGGCATTAAATCTTTATTTTTAACATAGACACTCCTTACTTCTGGTAAGTGCGCCCTTCTCTTTAATAATTAAAGCAGATGTGCAATGTATGTTTGATTGGCCACAAACAGGCTGTTGTAGTCAGCATCAAGTTCAAGGTAACACATGTAGAAGCCAACAGAGAGAGAGAGAAAGAAAGAGAGAGAGAGAGACTGCCAGCCTGGGACTGAAGGGCAAGGTGTGGTTGCTTCTCACCCTTAGGTTCAAGGCCAAAGGGTTTCAGCTATGGTGAACTGGCAGTGCTCGGCCTCCCTCCATCCACCCATCCTCCTTTCTCTTCCTGGAAGATGTGTTTCTGGAACACTCGTCTCAGTCCTCTGCATCTGCTCTTCCCACTGCCTGGGATGCTCTGTCTGGAGTGGGCATGGCACCCTCCTGCTTGCATTCAGGTCACTGTGATCTCCATCACCTTCCTGATCACCTTCCTGTAGTCCTGCCCTCTCACATACACCACCTGACTCTGAAACCAAGCAGGATCCTGTGGGGCTCCTGGGCACAGAAGCCCTTCTATGTCCCCCATTTCTTGTTTGTAGGAAGTAGACTTCAGTCTCCATGACCTTCCCTGGGTTCCAAAGGGCAGATTCACGCATTTGCCAGTCAGGGAAGAGAGAGGATACAGAGACAAGGGAGGAGCAGTCAAGGAAGAATAGTGCAGCCTTGGGGCAGGTCCTGGCTCCCCTCAAGGGATGCACACAGTAGTATCTTTGAGTAGTTCTGCAGAACTAAACTCCCATTGAGTGGAAGATGTTAACTACTTGATGAAGCACTCTTCATTCCAGAGAGAAAGTCACAATTTGATAACCTCAAAAACCACAGAAGCCCATCAGGAGACCACCTGGGGCCAGATTAAAGGAGTGCAGGCCCTGCATGCACCCTGGTCCTTTTCAGCAACCTTGCTCTTGAACTATTGCTATAAAACTCTGTGCCAAACTCCCCTGGGTGGGGACAGAGGTTTTCTGGGCAGGAACCATCTGTGGCCCCCTTTGCCTGGCAAAGCAATAAGGCCATTCTTTTCTACTTCACCCAAAACTCTTGTCTCTGAGATTCAGTCTGGCATCGGTGCACAGAGTCCAACTTTCAGCATCAACACCCCTATATCTAGTTATTAACTCTTTTCTCCCTCCCCTACATTGAATCCAGCTTGCTGAAGGCAGGTATTTTGCCTGGATTCTGGCCCTCGGCAAGAGGAAGGAGCTGGGCCAGCCTAGGGGCAGGTGGGCTGTCTTGATCAGGCTCTCTGGGCTCAGGGGAAGCAGGTGGGGCATTGCCTGTGGGATTTCTTTGGAAGGAATGATGCTAAAGCTGAAGCTCCAGTACTTTGGCCACCTCATGTGAAGAGCTGACTCATTGGAAAAGACTCTGATGCTGGGAAGGATTGGGGGCAGGAGGAGAAGGGGACAACCGAAGATGAGATAGCTGGATGGTATCACGGACTCGATGGACGTGAGTCTGAGTGAACTCTGGGAGATGGTGATGGACAGGGAGGTCTGGCGTGCTGAGATTCATGGGGTCGCAAAAGAGTCAGACATGACTGAGCGACTGAACTGAACCCCCTGCCTCACGCTGGGGGCCACAGACAGCCGGCCCCACACCTGCTCTCTCATCTCAGAATCCACACAGCTGTTCTAAGGCGGTCCCTCACTTGTTGTCAGTTTGGACAAGATAAGCACAGACATTCAGAGTAACTGTTTAGAGTCTGTGTAGCAATTTTCAGAGTAATTTTATGTCTGTTGAATCTAATAAAAAATTGGGGGCTCTTATTTTGTGTTTTTTCCTCATTTCATTTTTCTAGTTCATTTTTACCATATTTCACAAAAGTACAGGTTTGTGACAAATTGAAAATAAAAAACCGTGTCTTTCTCCATAGATAGTGGATAAGCCAGATTTAGAGGAGATTCCTATTTTTAGGGACAGCAGTCAGGGAAAGTCGGCAGCCCTGCACAGTGGCCTGAACAGGGGGCTGAGGGGACAGGACAACAGCGATGATCAGAGGAGGCAAAGGTCACTGTAACTAAGTAGGAACTCATAGTTTGGTGCCTGGGAATCTTCCAGTACTTGAAATGTGGTCCTGCGCAAGGCCAACCACGTTCATGTATTAATAATTCCCATCAGTGTTGTGGTTCAGTCAGAGTCGTGTCTGACTCTTTGCAACCCCATGCAGTACACCAGGATTCCCTGTCCTTCGCTGTCTCCTGGAGTTTGTTCAAACTCATGTCCATTGAGTCTGTGATGGCCTCCAACCATCTCATCCTCTGTCACCCATTTTCCTCTTGCCCTCAGTCTTTCCCAGCATCAAGATTGGTTCTTCCCATCAGGTGGTCAAAGTATTGGAGCTTCAGCTTCAGAATCAGTTCTTCCAATGAATATTCAGAGTTGATTTCCTTTAGGATTGACTGGTTTGATCTCCTTGCTGTCCAAGGGACTGTCAAGAGTCTTCTCCAACACTACAGTTCAAAAGCATCAATTCTTCAGCACTCACCACTCCAGCTCTCATATCCATAGGTGACTACTGGAAAAACCATAGCTTTGAGTGTATGGACCTTTGTCAGTGAAGTAACGTCTGTGCTTTTTTAATATGCTGTCTAGTTTTGTCTTAACTTTTCTTCCAAGGAGCAAACGTCTTAATTTCATGGCTGTAGTCGCTAAGAGTCGGACACGACTGAGTGACTTCACTTTCACTTTTCACTTTCATGCATTGGAGAAGGAAATGGCAACCCACTCCAGTGTTCTTGCCTGGAGAATCCCAGGGACGGGGGAGCCTGGTGGGCTGCCGTCAATGGGGTCGCACAGAGTCGGACACGACTGAAGCTACTTGGCAGCAGCAGCAGCAGTCACCTTCCACAGTGATTTTGGAGCCCAAGAAATTAAAATCTGTCACTGTTTCCATTTTTCCCATCAACAGGATTAGAATTTTGTCTCTGGAAGACAGAAACACATGCATACCTTGGAGATACTGCAGATCCAGTTCCAGACCATGGCAGTAAAGTGGATATCACAATGCAACGAGTCAATCAATTTTTTCCCAGTGCATATAAAAGTTATGATTACACTCTACTGTAGTCTATTAAGTGTGCAATAGCCTTATGGCTGAAAAATGTACATACCTTAATTAAAAAACACTCTATTGCTAAAAACTGCTAACCATCGTCTGTGCATTCAGTGACTGGTAGTAGTAACATCAAAGATCACTAATCACAGATCATCATAAAAATATAATAATAATGAAAAATTGTGAACTATTATGAGTATCACCAAAGTGTGACACAGAGACATGAGGTGAGAAAATGCTGTTGTAAAGTTGGTGCTGATAGACTTCATCAATGCAGGATTACCACGAATCTTCCATTTGTAAAAAATGCAATATCTTTGAAGTGCAATAAAACAAAGTCCAATAAAGTGATGTCTGTCTGTATTCACTAAATGGGAGTGTGAATTAGAAAATAACAGCCCATCCATCCATCTTCCTTCCTTCCATCCATTTTCCATCTGTCCATCTTCCTTCTTTCCATTCATCCATCTTCCTTTCATCCATCCATCATTCATCTATCCATCTATCTTCCATCCATCCATCCATCTTTCATCCATCATCCATCCATTCTCCACTTGTTTATTAAGCACCTATTACACTGATTATTAGAACAGCATCCCCCCACACACTTTTCCAGCTGCCACGTTTATAACAGGAAACAAAGTAAGCCAGCCCCTGCCCTGCAGGAGCTGACAACTTAATAGAGAAGGAAGATACCCCAGAAAGGAATCAAGTGTAGAAATTCCACATTATGCTAAGGGCTACGAAATGGAAGAAAATCAAGAATGGGAAGGATTGATTTTGGGTCAGGGAAAGGGTGACCAGAAGCAGGATGCAGAGTCATTGTTGAGGGTGTTTGGGAAAGGGGGAGCTGGGGGAAGAGGCAGAGAGGTGTATCCAAGAAGCTGGGAGATGGTGTTCACACACTGATGGAAAAAATTGAGGCTGGAGAGTTAGGCAGTCCTGTGGGAGCCAAGCCTTGTGCATCACAGCGAGTCCCACAGGCTATGTTCTGGGAGTAGAAGGATGCTCTGGGGACCTCAGCCAAAAGAATGGCCTGATCTGACCCACCTGGAGGTATGTTTGTCTTTGGATGGGAAAATTGCTGTCATGACAACTGTCATTGGGGTGAGCTCCCCACTCACAGAGGTATTCAGGTGGGATGTGGTGAGCACCTGCCAGGCATGCTGTTTTCCTAAAAGTGGTGGGGGTCCTTCTGAGGACCCTTCCATTGCTGAGAGTCTGGGATTGCAAAGCCGCTGTTTCTGGAGTCTTTAAGCATCTCTTGGTTGAGTGATGGCCAGGTGTGAGTACCTACGTGGCACTTTGGGGGCCCAGGCATGTGTGTGTGTGTGTGTGTGTGCTCCGTCATGTCCGACCCTTTGCAACCCTATGAGCTGTAACCCACCAGGCTCCTCTGTCCATGGAATTCTCCAGGCCAGAGTACTGGAGTGGATTGCCATTTTCTCCTCTAGGGAATCTTCCTGACCCAGGGATGGAGCCTTATCTCTTTTGTATCCTGCATTGGCAGGCAGATTTTTTTTTTTTAACCATTAACACCACCTGGGAATTCCCTTGGGGGCCCAGGGAACTGGAGTAAGTAAGCCAGGTGCCACCTGTTGGAGGCTGCAGGAGGATGAGCCTGTGTCATCAAATCTTCAGCTTTCTCAAGTGAACCCAGCGTCTGCAGAAACAAGAGGAAGCAGCAACCTTCCTGGCTTTCCTGCCAGCATGTCAGTTCAGTTTAGTCGCTCAGTTGTGTCTGACTCTTTGTGACCCCATGGACTGTAGCACACCAAGCTTCCCTATCCTTCACTATCTCCCAGAGCTTGCTCAAACTCATATCCTTTGAGTCAGTGATGCCATCCAACCATCTCAGCCTCTGTCATCCCCTTCTCCTCCTGCCTTCAATCTTTCCCAGCATCAGGGTCTTTTCCAGTGAGTCAGTTCTTCACATCAGGTGGCCAAAGTACTAGAGCTTCAGCTTCAATATCAGTACTTCCAATGATTATTCAGGACTGATTTCCTTTAGGATGGACTGGTTTGATCTCCTTGCAGTCCAAGGGACTCTCAACAGTCTTCTCCAACACCACAGTTCAAAAGCATCAATCTAGGTCCATCCACATCTCTGCAAATGGCATGATTTTGTTCCTTTTTATGGAGGCTTCTTACCACTTGTCTGAGGTACCTTGTTCTCTGACTTAAACTCTGTTCTGTTTGTGTCTTCATCCACGATCCTCAGGAGACATGGAGGCTGTCCCTGGAATACTGCAGGAGAGAGAAGCCTTCTCCCTCCCCCAACAAGGGCTCCTCCATGGGTGCAGGGGCCCAGCAGACCCACAGGAAGAGGACACCTGTGCATCCAGGAGGTGCAAATGGTGGTGAGTAGCCTGTGGGAAGGAAAGCCCTTGGGGTAAATTTTATCTCTTTTTTCCTATTTAATGAGTAGTCCATCATCACTGTAGAATATTTAAAAAACACAGAGAAGCATAAGGAAGGAAAACCCCACCTGGGATCTCACCACTCTTAGAAATCAGTGGTTGACATCAGGGGCCATTCTGCTTATTCTGAGGAAGGATGTGGTGGTTTTTAACCATGGCTGCCAATGCTTGGGCTCTCCTCATAGTGAGAAGTGGGGTCAGTGCCCTCATCTTGGAGGGTCTTTGTGACCAGCTCCGCCAATAGAGTAAGGTGGATGTGACCCTATGACTTCTGGGTTAGGTCATAAAAGGCCATGCTCTGTGTCCCTAGTTCAGCAGAACACGGGCCCTAGGAGCCCTGAGCTGCCATGCTGGGAAGTCCACCATAGGCACTCTGCTTGACCATCCTGGCTGCCCTGTCCTTCAGGCACCCCAGCCCAGGTGCTGGGCATGTGAGTCAAGACACCACGTTGGAAGTATCCTCCAGTTCCTCCTGAGCTGTGTGCACCATCTCAGCCAGGGTCCGCTGTGCCCAGGAGTAGAGAGGAGCCCACCCCGTATGCCCCCTGGACATGCTGAGCCTACAGAATCCAGGAGCAGAACCATAGGACATGAAGTGTTTGGCTGGGTTCTTACACAGCAGCAGGGAGTCGCAATAGACATCATTAGGAGCATCACGTATAGTTTTTTCAACTTGCTTTATCCCCCTCAATATTTCATGAGCATCTTTTCATGTCATTAAATGTTTTTCTACAATGTCGGCTTTAATGACTACATAATATCCTGTGGTATGGAGGGACTATAATTTATTCAGCCAACCCTGCAGGCTAGAACTGGTTTGTAACCAATCTTCCTTCTATCACCACTGTCTCTCCTCAGCTCCTGCACCCCCCACCCCCCCACCCCCGCTTTGCTTGGGTGCCAGAACCCTACACTGGCTGCTCCAAACCCCTATTCTATCCTCAGCCTGCAGGGGCTCCAACACCCTGACGTAGGTTGTTATCAGGGCAATTCCCAGCTGCCCCCACTCCATGGGCCAACCTCCCCTCTCATTCCTGTTCATAGCTGGCATGCTCTGCTACGTGGCCACGGCCCCTACCACCCCACCCTCCACCACCACGTGCCCTGGCCCCTGAAGCTGCCTGTCTGGGCCCTGACTAAGGGCTTTTGGACTGAACTGTTAAGTCGGGGATGAGGAAGAGAAGATTACAGGACTCCTTGAACCTGTGTCTGATGCTGAAAGTTGTATTCTGGGCCACATGTACCTATTTTTCTAACACAGATGATTCATTTCTTTTCACTTTGTCTTGTAAGTGCAGTGTGTGATCTCTGAGTGGTCATTGTGGACTTTTGTTCTCTAAGGGGATTGTTGAAAGACTATCCGACACCTGCATTGAGCGTGAGTGCCCCAGGGCTGTAGACCACCCTGTGTGATTCCTTTGCCTCCCTGCAGAATGATTTTATCAGGTGACCTCAGGAAGCATTCCAAGCCCTACTGACTGAGGTTCTTTCAACACAACTCATTTTCTTTCAAACAATACTTTGTGGTTCATAATAAAGCATTACGAAGACCCCCCAGGATAGTAGTTTGGACAACCAGCACAGAAGGCTACCCCCTCATTTCTGGCAGAGACAGGATTTGAGCTTCTCAGGACACTCAGCTCTTGTCCTTTGAGCCAAAAGTTCTATTCTCAAGTTCATCCACGTGGCAGAGTGGCTGAGGTCCATTATTTCCCAGGTTTATTGAGACATAGTTGACATAGAACATTGTGCAAGGTTAAGGTGCACAATCTGGTGATTTGACACACTTATATGTTGCAAAACCCCACTCCGATGCTCTTGCCTGGAAAATCCCACGGACAAAGGAGTCTGGTAGGCTGCAGTCCATGGGGTCACTAAGAGTCGGACACGACTGAGCGACTTCACTTTCACTTTCATACATTGGAGAAGGGAATGGCAACCCACTCCAGTGTTCTTGCCTAGAGAACCCCAGGGACCGGCGAGCCTGGTGGGCTGCCGTCTACGGGGTCGCACAGAGTTGGACACGATTGAAGCAACTTAGCAGTAGCAGCATATGTTGCAAATGGTCACCACTGATAGCCTTAGCTAACACTACTATCCTGTCACACAGTTACCATTTCTTTTTTGTGGTGAGAACATTACAATCTTTTCTTTTAGTGAGACTCAAATGTACAATACAGTATTTTATTTTTAAAAATTGAACTGTGTATTTGATTTAGAATGTCATGTTAGTTTCAGGTGTATATATAGCTAAGTGATTGAGCTAGCTATCTATTATATTTACCTATTACAGACTTTTATTTTCCTGGGCTCCAAAATCGCTGCAGACTGTGATTGCAGCCATGAAATTAAAAGACACTTGCTCCTTGGAAGAAAAGCTATGACCAACCTAGACAGCATATTAAAAAGCAGAGATATTACTTTGCCAACAAGGTCTGTTTAGTCAAAGTTATGTTTTTTCTAGTATTCATGTATGGATGTGAGAGTTGGACCATAAAGAAAACTGAAGGTTGAAGAATTGATGCTTTTGAACTGTGGTGTTGAGAAGACTCTTGAGAGTCCCTTGGACTGCAAGGAGATACAGACAATCAATCCTAAAGGAAATCTGTCCTGAATATTCATTGGAAGGACTGATGCTGAAGCTGAAGCTCCAATACTTTGGCCACCTCATTTGAAGAACTCGTTGGAAAAGACCCTGATGCTGGGCAAGATTGAAGGCAGGAGGAGAAGGGGATGATAGAGGCTGAGATGGTTGGATGGCATCACTGACTCGATGGACATGAGCTTGAGCAAGCTCCGGGAGTTGGTGATGGACAGGGAAGCCTGGTGTGCTGCAGTTCATGGGGCTGCAAAGAGTCAGACACTACTGAGTGACTGAACTGAACTAAAGTGTCAGTGATTAAGTCACTTAACATGACAAAGGGCTTCCCAGGTGGCTCAGTGGTAAAGAATCCACCTGCCAATGCGGGAGATGCACATTCGATCCCTGGGTCAGGAAGATCCCTTGGAATAAATGGCAACCCACTCCAGTATTCTTGCCTAGAGAAATCCATGGGCAGAGGAGCCTGGCAGGGTACAGTTCATGGGGTCACAAAGAGCTGGACACCACTGAGCAGTTGAGCATGCAGTTCATGGGCCTGGCCTAATCAGATGAGTTCTTGAGTGAGACCGGACCTTCCAGAAGTCAGTCTCCTTCTGGCCTTGAAGAAGAGTGCTGCCATGTGTGATCAGGCCAGGTGGCTCAAACCTGGGGGTGGCCTGCAGGGGCTAAGACTGATGGGAACTAACCTCAGCCCTACAGGTGCTAGAACTGGGCTCTGCCAACACCCTGAATGGGGTCAGAAGAGGACCTTGGGCTCCAGATGAGAAGACAGCTAGCCAACACTTTGATTTTAGCCTCTGAGACCCTGAGTAGAGGATCTGGCTTTTCTGTGCTCAGAATCCCAGTGCATGGATACTGAGAGGTAAGAAATGTGCATTATTGTAAACCGGTAATGTTTGTATTAACTAGTCATGCAGCAGTAGATAGAACATAGAAGTGGTTGAAGCCAGCTCAGGATCTATCTATCCATCCATCCATTTATATCTATCTCTCTATCTATTGGGCGTCTTAGGTGGCTCAGTGGAAAAGAACCTGCCTGCCAATGCAGGAGATTCAGGAGATGCAGGTTTGACCTCTGGGTCAGGAAGATCTCCTAGAGATGAAAACGGAAACCCTCTCCAGTATTCTTGCCTGGAAAATTCTTTGAACAGAGGAGCCTGGTGGGCTACAGTCTATGGGGTTGCAAAGAGTCAGACATGACCGACTGAGCTTGCACACATCTTTATCTAACCATCCTTCCATCCATCCATCTATATCTATGTATCTATCCATCTATCTATCTATCTGTTTATTTTTGGTAGGATTCTTAGTTTAGGTTGTAATTAATCTCTTCCCTCATAGCCTTCTTCTTCTCTTTTAGTTTATGTTTTATTCTTAAAGGATGAACCCATGTCCTGAGTCTTAGCTCTGGGTTCTTCTGGGCTGTTCCGTTCCTTCTTCCTCTCATGTACAGATCCGATATCATCAAAGACTTTTGACATGTTCAGAGGGAACCAAAGATCAAACACCCAGTAATGTCATTCCAGGAGACTCATTCATGAATTCGAGAATTCAGGTTCTCTTTGACTCTTCATGCGGTGGCAAAGTTGGCTACTTATTGACTCAAATAAGATGTTTTTCCATAAATCAACATTATTACCACTCATGATTAAGCAAAAATTTGATTTTTACACAAAGCAGGTTTGAAACTCACATGCTTTCCATACTGAAATTAAGAACTGGGCTCACCTGCCATTTCCTCTGTTTCGACCAGCCCTGCCTTGATGGTTCACCTTCCTGACCCCATGGAAATGATGCCAGCACGACAGAGCTCGGAGAGGAACACTACTGCTCCAGCCCAGGGCACGTCCCTGGGAACACAGGGAGGGACATAGAACAACCTCAGCCTGGCAGGACTGGAAGCTTCCACCTCTCCTTCCCCTTCTGCTTCTCCTCTTTATTCTTCCCTGACCACATGGCCCAGGGTTCTCCTCCATCTTTGTGGCTGCCCTGGCCCTTGAGCTTGTGGGTTACCCCCTAGCTGCTTGGACAGGCGATTTCTTCACTCAGCTCCAATCCAACTGTCCCAGGAAGGGCCATCTAATCAGCTCAAGTTGGGTCAGATGTGTGCTCCTGAGCTGCCATCAGGGGTGGGATCATGTGGAATATATGAGTTGCCAGGGGCCATCTTATAGATCAGGGGCACCTCCCAGAGAGGGGATATCTGCCTTGTGGGCAGCCGTATCTATAGCACAGTTTTTGGGAGATTGCTTAGTCATGGCTGACTGTCCAGCCCATTGAGCTGATGATCAAAGGGTCGTCACGGTCAGCTCGCCAACTACCCATGGTCTGGACTGCCTGCTGCTGTGTCCCACCTCTATCTGAAGCCTTCCAGAGCCTGCAGCCCTGCAGCACCAACTGGTTAACAGAGATATTCAGAGCTGTGTGTAATGCTCAATGATTCCCTGATGGCCCAGGCCATCCTGGGATCAACTTCAGTGGGTCGCCTTGGATCAGGTTCATCAAAGGCGTACTCATGCGAAAGCGTCTTAAAGGTAAGAACCTCCTTTCTGGGGCACCGGGTTCTCAGCACGGGAATCAGCCTTACCTTCAGCCTGACTGCCTGGAGAAGCACCGGCCATGTGATCCAGGGTGCCTATCTGGTGACACTGCTGAGCAGTGCGGCTGGCCTCACGGCATGGGTTCTTTGAAGATGAAAGCTGTCAACAATCAGATACGGAATCTTTATACAACATGAGCAGTTCTATTAGGCGTGCTCCATCACAGCCAGACCGAGGGACTTCTATTTACATGAAACAATAGCTCCATGGAAAGCTCGTTCGACAAGTTGCCAAAGTAAAAAATAAGCCTGGACATGGAAAATGACAAAGACCTCAGACAGACATTGTCAAGATTTAATAAATTCCAGATGGATGATGTTTGAAGCGAGGTTTGAAGTGAGACTTGGGTTGATGTTCCGGCTCTGTCTGGTGCTGCAAGCCGGAGGCGCTGGCTGCATCCATCTCTCCGTCCCATCCCTGTAGACGGAGCGTGAAGAATGGCCAGGGAGGTGATGAGTAAACATCACATTCTTCACATGCCAAGAGCGCAGGTTCACTCTGATGGAGACCCGAATGGAAACAGGGTACCTGGTGGGCAGGAGTGTGTCAGTGCACCTTCAGCTTCCACACGTGGCCTTGGAGGGTTCTGGGATGAAGGGCGAGAAAGCGTTCATGGTTGAGTGCTGCACTTTTTATTAGCAGCACAAGGTCTGAGCAGACCCTTCCTGTGGTGGAGGTTGCCCCATGGCCCTCATGGCTCTTCCTGGACACCGGCCAGGCTCCCAGCCTGGTGTCCCTGCATGGAGCCGCGTACCTGTGGGCACAGTGAGGGGCTGTGAGTTTTCCAGCCTTTTTCCCCTCACTGGGCTCTGGTCTCTCTGGAGTAGAAACCATATTTCATCTCCAGCCCTCATGCCCGGCAGAGCACCCTGCTTAGGAAATGATTCTTTAGTGAGACTGAGTGGAAGGGAAGCAGTGCAGGAAACACATCAGGCTCCGCAATGCTTCTTCTTTCTGTGGCTGCTGTGGGCTGCATGTTTGTGTCCCCAAAGTCTCCTACTGAAATCTCAACCTCCCAGGGTGATGGTGTTGGGAGGTGAGGCCCCTGGAAGGTGATTAGGTCATGAAGATGGAGCCCTCAAGACTGGAATTAGTGCCCTAGTTAAAATGGTCCCAAGGAGCTCTCCTGGTGCTTCCTCGTGGCTCAGATGGTAAAAAATCTGCCTGCAGTACAAGAGACCTGGGTTCTATTCCTGGGTTGGGAAGACCCCCTGGAAAAGGCAATGGCTACCCACTGCAGTATTCTTACCTGGAAAATTCCATGGGCAGAGGAGCCTGGCAGGCTGCTGTCCATGGGGTCGCAAAGAATTGGACACACCAAGTGACTAACACAAGGTACTCTGCTCCCCCCCAACACACATGAGGACGTGAGTGGCTGGCCATCTGCAACCTAAAGCAAGCCTTCACTAAAACCTAGCCATGCTGGCGCCCTGCTCTTGGACTTCCTGCCTCGAGAACCTTGAGAAATCAATGCGTGTTTTTCACAAGTGACTCAGTCTGTGGTATTTTGTTACAGTGGCTGGAATAGAAGTCAGTGGTAAAATGGATGCAACCAGGCACTCTGGAGAACAGTATGGAGGTTCCTTAAAAACTAAAAATAGAACTACCATCTGACCTAGCAATCCCACTCCTGGGCATATACCCCGAGAAAGCCATAATGCAAAAAGACACATGTACACCAATGTTCATTCCAGCACTATTTATAGTAGCCAGGACATGGAAGCAGTCTAAGTGTCCAGAGACAGATGAATAAATAAAGAAGATGTGGTACATACATACAAAGGCATATTACTCAGCCATAAACAGCAATGAAATTGGCTCATTTTTAGAGATGTGGATGGACATACAGTCTGTCATATAGAATGAAATAAATCAGAAAGAGAAAAATAAACATCATATTGTTGCTGTTGTTGTTCCGTCCCTCAGTTGTGTCCAATTCCATGGACTGCAGCATGCCAGGCTTCCCTGTCCTTCACCATCTCCCAGAGTTTCCTCAAACTCATGTCCATTGAGATGGTGATGCCATCCAACCATCTCATCCTCTGTTGCCCCCTTCTCCTCCTGCCCTCAATCTTTCCCAGCATCAGGGTCTTTTCCAGTGAGTTGGCTCTTTGCATCAGGAGGCTAAAGTATTGGAGCTTCAGCTTCAGCATCAGTCCTTCCAGTGAGTATTCATATACATGTGTGTAATCTAGAAAAATGGTACAGATGAACTTCTCAGTAGGGCAGTAATAGAGATGAAGATGCAGAGAGCAAACATGTAGACATAATATGGGAAGGGGAGGGTGGGACAAATTGGGAGTGAAGCATTGAAATATATAAAATAGATAACTAGTGGGAAGGTGCCATATAGCACAGGGAACTCAGCTTGGTGATCTCTGATGACCTAGAGGGATGAGGGTGGGATGGGGGACGGGGGCGGGGGGAAGAGATCTGAGAGAGAGAGGTTATATGTATACGTATAGCTGATTCACTTTGTTGCATAGCAGAAGTCAACACAACATTGTAAAGCAATTACATGCCAATCAAAAAAAGATGTAACGTAAAATTTACCATTTTAACCATTTTCGAGATGCAGTTCTGTGGCACTAAGCATATTCACATTGTTATGCAATCATTACCACTGTTGGTCTCCAGAACTTTTTCATCTTCTCCAACTGAAACACTGTCCCCATTAAACATCTACTCCCTCCCTCCTGGCACCGTCCCTTCTACTTTCTGTCTCTGTGAATTTGACTCCCCTGGGGACCTCACATCGGTGGAATCATACTGTTATCTGACTTTTTGGGTCTGGTTTAGTTCATTGGGGCTTTCCTGGTGGCTCAGATGGTAAAGCATCTGCCTGTAATGCAGGATACCCGGGTTCGATCCCAGAGTTGGGAAGATTCCCTGGAGAAGGAAATGGCAACCCACTCCAGTACTCTTGCCTGGAAAATTCTATGGATTGAGGAGCCTGGTAGGCTACAGTCCATGGGATCGCAAAGAGTTGGACCCAGCTGAGCGACTTCACTTTCACTCTAGTTCACTTAGCATAATGTCCTCAAGGTTCACCCTCATAGCAGGTTCCCATATCTCCTTCCTTCTGAAGGCTGAACGCCCTCCCACCATGTGTTGAAAGGCATCCACTTACCTGAATGCACAGGCTGTGAAGGTGGGCGGTGGCCTGAGCCAGTGGCCACACTGGTTTTGGAGCTGGGTTCACCTGGGTTTGAGGGCTGGCTCTTGCCCCCTTTCGGGGCAAACCTTGGCCCTGTCTGAGCTCTGAGAAATGGGAGCAGAGATGGGTCCACCTCCCAGGGTTGCTGGGAGAGTCCACATTCTGCACATGAGGCCTGAAGGCAGTAACTTTCCTTGTGAAGTAACTGGGGGTTGGTGAAGGGTTCTGGGATTCTGGGCCAGTCTGGACCTCACGGATTTTAGAGTAGAGGCAGTAGAGGTCTAACGGAAGTGAAGGGGGACCTGCCCTCCCCTTCCTAGCTGTAGACAGACTTTCAGCTCCAACCAGTGGCCCCAGGTGCCTGAGCTCCTGCAGCCAAGCCTTCCCACCAGCAGCTTCCTGGATCAGCTCCCGCAGACTCCCACTGCCCATCAACACCCAGGCATGCCTGCTCTTCCCCAGCGGCCAGACGTAGGAACTCCTAGTGACAAGGGTTGGGGATAAATTAAAACCAGTGACCTGCAAATTAAGGGCCTCAAATCCCATTTCCCGCTCCACAGACGCCTCACCCTCATTCTCTTCTCTCCCTCGGAGGTTGGGGGCCTGTCATCTGCTGTTAGAGCCGCCTGGTTATGAATCTGTCACATGGCGGCCGGGCTCCGTTCTCAGCGGAGCGAATTGTCTTTGCATTTGTGAAATTTTTTTTTTTAAAGTAATTGCCCATTTTACCCCCATTCTTCTTGTCTGCGTGTGAATGCTCTTATTTAAAGTGAAACCGGGGAGCTATTGTCAGCCCAGGCTGGATCAAGGGACCATACAAATGTGTTAAAATGTGCCATGACAAATCGAGGTTATTTTTCTGCAAAGGTATTTTGCGGGCCTGGGTTTAGAGTCAAAGGGAGCTTCAAAGTATGAAATGTTCAAAGTGTTCTCATGGGCTTTGATATGACGCAGTGTGTCTGTCGGATCTGATGGGCAGGGGACAGGCTGCCCTGTGGATGGTCTCTGGGAGTCCAGTCTGCTTTCTTTGGGAGAGTAGCAGGCTTCTTCTGTGCAACCCCAGAGGCAGAGACCAGCCCGTCTGCTCTGTGGCCCCGGACTCGGGGTGACTGGCCCTGGGGCACTCTGTGGTGTGCTTCTGTGTCACCTTGACAGAGTCCTTTCCTCTCTGGGCCTGTGCCTCTGTGAAGTGTGTTGTGGGGGCAGAGGGGCTGGGCTTCATGAGGCCTCTGGGCTTTTCCACGTGAGTGTCATCGATTCCAGCATTAAATTCTATAAAGAGAGGACATGGGGGTCTGACCTCTCTGCTTCTGTTCTGGGGCACAGAGAGCTGGTGTTCACCAGCCAGTCTCTCGGGTGTGGTTTCCGTCCTAGTGAGGCAGGAGATAGATGGGCCCCCAGCTGAACAGTTTCTCCCCTGTGGACAGAAATTGAGTAAGAGCAGGATGATGGAGGAGGGCAGACCTGCTCAGATGAGAGATAAGAGACCAAATGTTCCTTATTCTCCAAGTTAAGAGGACTTCCTGTCTACAGACACAAAGAAAGGCTCCTTAGAGGTCAGAAGAGAGGGACCAGCACCTCACTTACTAGGGAGCATCTCTTACTAGTGATGCAACTACCCACAGGCCTCCTTGCCAGAATCCATCTTGGCTAAGAGATGAGAGCGCACACATGGAAGGAGCCCAAGATAAACCAAATATGGACTCTTGTGTGCGTGCGCACTCAGTGGCTCAGTCATGTCTGACTCTTTACGACCCCATGGACTGTAGCCCACCAGGTTCCTCTGTCCATGGGATTCTCCAGGTAAGAATACTGGAGTGGGTGGCCATTTCCTTCTCCAGGGGGGTCTTCCTGACCCAGCCATCAAACCAGTGTCTCCTGCGTCTTTTGCACTGGCAGGTGGGTTCTTTATCACTAGTGCCACCTGGGAAGTCCCAAATGCAGACTCAGAACCAGGCAAAGGAATATGATTGGCAAAAAGAAACCTGGAAGAAATGCCCCTTAAAAGTGATTTAAACCACCATGAGGGCGGGGGCTCTCTGAGCCTATTTGTATGTCTGTCCATATGTATGGTACTCTTTTTCCTCCTAATAAATGCTTTACTTGTTTTACCACTTCCCATCTCTGTGGGAATTCTTTTCTGCTAAGTGAAAGAGCTGGGGTCTTGTCACTGACCCCTGCTCCCGTGGCTTGGATTTGGTGCTCTCACTGCCTGACCTCAGTCTCTAGCTGGGAATTGAAGCCCCGCTTCAAGCTGCTGCAGGCCAAGGCCACCTGAGATCACTAACTTCATGGAAATTATTTTGTGATTGACCTAAATAAATGCACTTGCCAAATGGTCAGTACTCAGGAGGTGGGTTTGGAAATCCAAGCTGGTTTAGGAAGACAAAACTGTGGTTTGCCACTGAGGGTGGGCTTGGTAGATGAGGTGGCAGGTCCTAGGTCTTTGGGGAGGGCCATCTTTTCTGGACTAGACTCAAAGTTGCCCTGGGGAAATGACCCTGATGTGTCCCAGGCTGTGCTTTCGCTAGAGGCCATTGTGTTCCCCGCCTGGGGCTGGTGAGCCAAGGGCTCCAGCGGGGGCTTGCAGGCTGTACAGGGAGGGTCTGGGGGTGGTGTCCCCCTCTGTCCTGCACATGCAGCCCCACTTTGCCTCTGATCCTCCTGTTCCTTTTGTCTCGCTGTGTTTCCTCCTGCTCCTTTGTTTCTCCACCAGACACAGTGCCCAGCCCTGGGGGCCAGGAGGTGCCTTGATGCATGAGACACATCTGGACCCATGAGAGACCACAGGAAGCCCTGGCATGAGCCAGGAATCAAAACATAGGAGCTCAGGGCCTCGGTAGAGACCTCTTCTCTGTGAGTCCCTGGAATATTTCCAGAACTTCGAGCTGCCATTTATCCAGTTGACACTGAGCAGGACCCAAGGTTCTGGAGTGGAAGAACTGCTCCCTCAAGCTCCTACCCTGGAGAGACTGCTGCCACCCTGCCTGCCCTGGTTGGCTCTGTGGTCCATGAGGGTGAGCCAGGTTTGGGGAAAGGGTGTCAGAAGCTGGTGCTGCTCTGGCAGGCAGCTTGGGGGAGGGTGATTTGGGGCACACAACTGAGCTGTGCCCTGTGGTTCAACCCAGACCTGCAGCTCAGGCCGGCTTCTTCCTACCAGGAAAAACTGGGCTGGCTGAAAGGACAGGGCTCTAGGGGAGGTCAGGGGACTGGAACTGAGTGCCCCTTGTGTGAGCCTGTGGAGAGATGAGGGCCCTACAGATGCAGGGACCCCAGGCCTGAGACTGCATGTAAAATCTGGCCCTTAGAGAGTTTTAAACAATATATACATTTTGGATCATCCTGTGTTTAAAAAATATTAAATAATTTGCCAACATTTAAAAATCAAACTGAAGTCTATATTTCTTTTGAAAAACAGGACGGTCTGGCCACACTTAGCCTCTATTCCCCCACGGTCCTGATCTCCTGGACTTGGGAAGCAGCTGCCCCTTCACCTGGACACACCCGTGGTTTGCCACAGTCACTATCACTTCTTATAGCATCTGCAATGCTAAGCCCACATGTCTGTCTGCCATCTAATTTTTGGTCAGTTTTTTACATGGTATACTCTGGGATTTGAGCTTTCGACCCTTGACAGTAGGATTGGGATTAAGTCAAGTCACCCTTGAGTCCAGTGGCCTATGTTTGGCATCCAGTCGGCTGACTGCTGACGGTGGAATCATGGTCAAATCACCTGACCTTTAGAGTTTCTGGTCTTCATCTGTATAATGGATAAATGCTTTCAGCCTTAGAGAGTGGTTGGGAGGACTAAAGGAGATGATGATTCATGGTAAAAGTTTAGTCTATTGTCTATCACTTGGTAATAATAATAATTTGTTTTTGTTGTTGTTCAATTGCTAAATCATGTCTGATTCTTTGTGACCCCATGGACTGTAGCATGCCAGGCTCCTTTGTCCTCCACTATCTCCCAAAGTTTGCTCAAACTCATGTCCATTGAGTCAGTGATGATACTAACCATCTCATCCTCTGCCACCCTCTTCTTCTATTGCCTTCAATCTTTCCCAGCATCAGGGTCTTTTCCAATGAGTTGGCTCTTCACATCAGGTGGACAAAGTATTGGAGCTTCAGCTTCAGCATCAGTCCTTCCAAAGAATTTTCAGGGTTGATTTCCTTTAAGATTGGCTAGTTTGATCTCTTTGCAGTCCAACAATGTCATAAATGGGGCAGCAGAGGATGAGTTGGTTAGATAGCATCACTGACTGATTGAACATATGTTTGAGCAAACTCTAGGAGATAGTGGAGGACAAAGGAGCCTGATGTACTGCAGTCCATTCTTTGCAACCATGGAGATGGACTCAACTTAGTGACTGAACAACAATAGCAATCAATTTATGTGATAAAAGCTGAATTTAGAAAAGGCAGAGGAACCAGAGATCAAATTGCCAACATCTACTGGATCATAGAAAAAGCAAGAGAGTTCCAGAAAAATATCTGCTTCTGCTTTATTGACTACAACAAAGCCTTTGACTGTGTGAATCACAGAAAACTGTGGAAAATTCTTCAAGAGATGGGAATACCAGACCACCTGACCTGCCTCCTGAGAAATCTGTATGCAGGTTAAGAAGCAACAGTTAGAACTGGACATGGAGCAACAGATTGGTTCCAAATTGGGAATGGAGTATGTCAAGGCTGTATATTGTCACCCTGCTTATTTAACTTCTATGCAGAGTACATCATGAGAAACGCTGGGCTGGAAGAAGCACAAGCTGGAATCAAGATAGCTGGGAGAGATAGCAATAACCTCAGATACGCAGATGACACCACCCTTATGGAAGAAAGCAAAGAACTAAAGAGCCTCTTGATGAAAGTGAAAGAGGAGAGTGAAAAAGTTGACTTAAAACTCAACATTCAAAAAACTAAGATCATGGCATCCGGTCCCATCACTTTTTTGGGCTCCAAAATCACTGCAGATGGTGACTGCAGCTGTGAAATTAAAAGACGCTTGCTCCTTGGAAGAAAAGCTATGACCAACCTAGACAGCGTATTAAAAAGCAGAGACATTACTTTGCCAACAAAGGTCCATCTATTCAAAGCTATGGTTTTTCCAGTGGTCATGTATGGATGTGAGAGTTGGACCATAAAGGAAACTGAGTGCTGAAGAATTGATGCTTCTGAACTATGGTGCTGGAGAAGACTTTTGAGAGTCCCTTGGGCTGCCACAGTTAGAACTGGACATGGAACAACAGACTGGTTCCAAATAGGAAAAGGAGTACATCAAGGTTGTATATTGTCACCCTGCTTATGTAACTTCTATGCAGAGTACATCATGAGAAATGCTGGACTGGACGAAACACAAGCTGGAATCAAGATTGCCGGGAGAAATATCAATAACCTCAGATATGCAGATGACACCACCCTTATGGCAGAAAGTGAAGAGGGACTAAAAAGTCTCTTGATGAAAGTGATAGAGGAGAGTGAAAAAGTTGGCTTAAAGCTCAACATTCAGAAAACGAAGATCATGGCATCCGGTCCCATCACTTCATGGGAAATAGATGGGGAAACAGTGGAAACAGTGTCAGACTTTATTTTGGGGGGCTCCAAAATCACTGCAGATGGTGACCGCAGCCATGAAATTAAAAGACGCTTACTCCTTGGAAGAAAAGTTATGACCAACTTAGATAGTATATTCAAAAGCAGAGACATTACGTTGCCGACTAAGGTCCATCTAGTCAAGGCTATGGTTTTTCCTGTGGTCATGTATGGATGTGAGAGTTGGACTGTGAAGAAGGCAGAGCGCCGAAGAATTGATGCTTTTGAACTGTGGTGTTGGAGAAGACTCTTGAGAGTCCCTTGGACTGCAAGGAGATCCAACCAATCCATTCTGAAGGAGATCAGCCCTGGGATTTCTTTGGAAGGAATGATGCTAAAACTGAAACTCCAGTACTTTGGCCACCTCATGTGAAGAGTTGACTCATTGGAAAAGACTCTGATGCTGGGAGGGATTGGGGGCAGGAGGAGAAGGGGACAACAGAGGATGAGATGGCTGGATGACATCACTGACTTGATGGATGTGAGTCTGAGTGAACTCCGGAGTTGGTGATGGACAGGGAGGCCTGGAGTGCTGTGATCCATGGGTTCGCAAAGAGTCGGACACGACTGAGCGACTGAACTGAACTGAACTGAAATGGGCTGCAAGGAGATCCAGCCTGTCAACCCTAAAGGAAAATAGTTCTGAATATTCATTGGAAGGACTGATGCTGAAGTTGAAACTCCAATACTTTGGCCATCTGATGCGAAGAACTGACTTATTGGAAAAGACCCTGATTCTGGGAAACATTGAAGGCAGGAGGAGAAGGGAATGGCAGAGGATGAGATGGTTGGATGGCATCACCGATTTGAAGGACATGAGTTTGAGCAAGCTCTGGGAGTTGGTAATGGATAGGGTAGCCTGGTGTGCTGCAGTCCATGGGATTTCAAAGAGTTGGACATGACTGAGCAACTGAACTGAATTGAACATAACATATAATAATTATAATATATCATCTATGAGCTGTAATATAATAATAACAACAATATCCAGGACATCCTGTATGCTTGAATGCTTGTCTTGAATGTCTGGACCTGGACTAGTTCATCTAATTCTCACAATAGCCCCTGGGATGCACATCCCACTTTCAGCATCAGGCCCTCATTTTACAGATGATGAAACGGAGGCCCAGAGAGGTTAAGATGCTCGACTATTTTCCAATAGAAAGAGGCAGAGCTGGGGTTTGAACCTAAGCCATCTGGCTCCCGCTTCTGTTTTCAGTGTAAACACCAGCTTATCGCCTCTACTCCTGGGATCCAAGTCCTTCACGTCTGACACTTACCGTAGCATCTGAGGCTGGAAGCTGTCCTGGGGTCTTGCAGCTCCAGCAGATCTTGGATCTTGGGCTTTTTGGACAAACCGGAATGGGTGGGGGATGGCGGCTGGGCAGGGCAGCAAGCCAGGGTGAATGGGAACTGCTGGTGGGAGCCAGGGCTCTTGGTCTCCGTTGCCCTCACCAGGGCTGTCTTGCCTCTGTCCCAGCAGTCCCCCAGCCCCTGAGAACATCTCAGCAATACCCACAACAGGCTGAAGCTCTGGTTGGCAGGAGCTTCCAGGGGATGCGTGGGAGCGGGGATCCCTGGATTTCCCGCCCTTATCGCTCCTTCGAATCAGAGCTCATCTTGTCAGGAACAAGGCAGCAGTAGAGCACTCGCATGCTGGATTAATCCTGTTAAACAATTCACAGATCTGATGCCAGACAGCCCTTTTGAAACCTGGGGGTACAGACTGCAAGTGAAGCATGAGTCTCACGTCGCTTTCAGTGGCTTGTCGCCTGGCAGAGCTGAAGCGCCAGGGAACAGAGGGGGCAAATGAGGCAGTGTCTCCGGCACTTCACAGGCCAGATTCATGCTCACTGCGAGCTCTTCTCCTTTCCCCTGACTGATGTGCAGAAAAGAGACAGACATGAAAGGGAGAGGTTGCCCCTCACCTCCCAGCCGGGCCTCTTCCTCCCAAACCCTTGCAGGGGACAGCCCAACACACTCCTATCACTCTGCTGGGGCTGACGTGGGAGAAGGAGTCTTGGCCAAGGGGCTGAGTGCCCAGGGCAGAGTGTCCAGTGCTCAGACAGTCATCAGGGGCGGAACTGAGCCAGACAGGATCCTGCTCATCATGTAAAAGCTGATGGTCCTCAGTTTTCTCATCTGCCAAGTGGAGACTGTAGTCCCACTGACCATGCAGAGAGGTGAGCAGGTTAGGAGAGTGTCTGATGTCCCCCAGTCAAAGGCATCAAGCTTAGAGGTTGGCAGGGCCTCAGGGTCCCTGTGGCCCTGGCAGGGTTCCATCTGGCAGGCTTCCTTCTCCTGGAATGCTGGCCCCTCTTACCTCTGCATGGACAGAGCTGCCTGTCCCCCAGCCCTGCTGGCTGTCTTCTTGGGCTGTCCTGGGCGGTGGGTGGTGGGTAGTGGGTGGTGGGCAGTGGGCAGAGGAGAGGCTCTGGAGTCTGAGGCCTGGGCTGAATTCCAGCCTTGGTCTGCTGGCTGTGGGGCTGTGGGTGCCTTGTTTAACCTCGTGGTGCAAATAAGTGGGAATAAAAGTCATTGGATGAAGGACCCCTTAAATGCATTTGTGCATCTAAAGCATTTCCCATAGCCTGGCTCAATGAATGCTAGTGATCTCATCGTCACCTCCTTTGATGGAGGCTGAAGCCGTGTGTCAGAGTCTGTGCAGTGTTTGTGCATCAGGGCCCTGACCTCTGTACCGAGGGAGCCATGGTGCTGTGGTCCCCCAGCACTGGTGGAGCCTCTCCTAGTAGCTGTTATCTGTGACATCTGTGTTCCTTCTCTGATGTCCCTTCTGGGCTTAGTGCAGGGTTGGTCCTCCTCCCCAGCCACTGCTCAACCCTCCAGGCGGGACGCTTGGCTTTAGACCAGGTTCTCCAGGAGTTCCCTGGCTCTTCTGTGTCTGGGCTCTGATGATGTTTCTGGGTGAGGGTGGTGGGCAGCCAGGGCTATAGAAAGTGCCCTCAAAGACTCATTTCTGCAGGCAGTGAGAGCCCAGGCCCTGTCCTGTCCCTCTGACTTGAAGTCTTAGCACAGACCTAAGGGCCCTCGACACACCAACCAGCACCTGACCTCCCAGAAGATGATTCTGATGTACAAGCAGACAATAGGGGCTGCTGTTCTTGGGCGGGGCCAGGGTTGGATGGGTGAAGATGTTCACCAGCTGGGCAACAGAGAAGACAGGGCTGTGTGGGCCAGGGAGCCCCAGCTGATAGCGTACAGTCTCAGGGGAGTGGAAGGGAGAGGAGGGGAGGAAAGAGGGTGGAATGGGAGGGGAGGTGTAGAGATGGTGGGGGAGGACAGGGGGAGGGTGGGAGGGGAGCACTCTCAGGCCAGGTGAGCAAGCCAGGTGCTGTCCAGGACTTCTGTGGTGCTCAGCACTTGGTGCTGTCATGGTGGGGGAGCACCTGGCTGGGTGCCTGCACACTCCCTCTGTGTAGCAACGAAAGAGCAACTACTGTTTACTAAGCATTTACTCTGTGACACTGTGGTGCAGACTGATCACTTTATCGGCTCAGCCTGCATCACATGCTCCCAAGCCGGCCAACTGCAGAACTCTATCCCTCAGCCATGGTGATTGGAGTAGCAGAAATGGCTGAAAAGCAGAAAGAAAGGGAGCATGAAAGATAAACTGTATTGCATTTTTGTGTTAGCTGAGACCAGCTCTATCTATATTTAGCCAAGGATTAAGCAGGACCAATCAGATTCACCTCTGGGATTTTTGCTGGAGTAATGGGGAAAGACGCCTTTTTTCTCTTTCTCATTCTCTCGCTTTCCTCACTTGCCATAGCACAGTAAAAGCCAAGACCTCCTGGTCTGCTGGGGGCCATTCTGCTGCCACGTGGGGAGAACTTATCTGAAAATGAAGCAATGCCAAGGAATGGAGAGCTAAGAGAGGCGGGGAGATAGAGCGTGTGAGGAAGGGTGGACACACACATGCACCCAGTGACATCTTAAAAAGAGCCCTCAAGCTTGGCTCCACCCTCAGATGTCCCAGTTATGGAGGCCAATGCACTTCCTCTCTGGTCCAGCCTGTCCTTGTGCAGTTTCAGTTATTTTTCTCCATTCGCTGTGCTTAGCACGTCATGAAAGTCAAAGCAAAAGTTGCTCAGTCATGTCCGACTCTTTGCGACCCCATGGATTATACTGTCCATGGAATTCTCCAGGCAAGAATACTGGAATGGGTAGCTTTTCCCTTCTCCAGGGCATCTTCCCAACCCAGTGATCAAACCCAGGTCTCTCGCACTGCAGGTGATTCTTTACCAGCTAGCCACGTGTGTGTCATGAATTCTGATTCTCACTGTGACCCTCGGGGGTAGGTATTCTTATTATTCCTGCTTTCAGAAGAGAAAGGCCGAGGCTGAGAGGTGACACCACCCACTGAGCTCTGGCTCACAAGCTCAGAGCTGGGATCCAAGCCCGGTGCTCTCACTCCAGAGCCCATGCTGGGGACACACGTGAACCTCCCCAACCCCAGCTGCCCATCAGAGGCATCAAATCAGTGTTTGTTGAATTAAACTCATCCTGGCTGTTGGGAATCGAGTCCAACTCCTCTTCCTTCTTTGGAATCTGTGTGTCTGCTCTGGACGTGCCCAAACCCTTTGCCTCTGGCTCCTGGGTTCTCATGGAGGCTGAGCCCCTCAGCCAAGGTCCTCACGCAGTGAGACTGGACATCCCACGGCCAGGCCATGGACACTTCAGCAACACCACATATACCGGCATTGAGATACATTCTCGGAACAAGTCTGTGAGCCATTAGAGAGTGAGACGGGCTGGGTCCCCTTAAAGTCAGCTCAGACAGAAACTGTTGCACTGAGCCTGCAGATGCCTTGTTCCCATTAAGAAGCGACTTCCTTGTTTGATGGGAACAGAGATAATTCTGTCAGCCTGTTCTTTGGGAGATTTTAAAAGAGGCCGGAGGTGTGTTCTGAAGAAAGCGAGTGAATCGGGCTTCTTGGCCCCATGTGGTAAACTCGGAGCAATTTAAGGAAGATTAGAAGCATGGCATGTCTTCCTTGGTTTGAGAGCTCAAAGCCATGGTTGGTACAGGTGATCTCATTTCCAGCCATGTCCCTGAGAAAATCCAGAGAAACTGGTCAGCTGGGGCCAGTTGGGGGCTGGAGGGCCTGCTTCCATGCAACCACACAGCCCACTCCCCCTCTGAATCCTGTGAGGTTTGGGGAGGGCCAGGGAGACAGTGGAAAGGGTCATGGTGGGGGCGATGCTGGGAGGAGGGCAAGAACCTTTGCTCCACACCAGCTTCTCCTTCACTACAGGCTCGCTTCATGCCAGAGGTTGAAATGGGCTTCCCAGCAGTGGACCCCTGCCCCACTGGCCTCTCTCTTCCATCTGTCGCTGGCCAGGGTGAGGTCAGTTAACCCCTGAGCATTTGTGTTCTGGGTGAGCTGGCAGCTGTGGGGAGTGATTTCTAGAAAGGATCCGGGTCTCTGGGGCAGATAGTCCTGGGCCCTCAACCCCTGTCTTAGGTGGGGTCTCCTGAAGCAGATGTTGAGAGAAGGATGTGATTGTGAGCTGTTGGTGGGGAGTTGGACTCCAGGGAAGGGGATATAATGGGACTGAGAAGGTGGTGGGGTTGTGGCCACAGGCCCAGTCTCCCTGGGGACCTCCGCATGGTGTGCAGAAGGGCATCCTGGGGGGGCCTGGGGCTTGTGAGGTGCAGATCCTGGCCCAGCAGGTCTGAGGCAACTTGAATCCTGCATCTTGGACAAACTCCCGATGAAACTGAAGCTGCCAGTGCACAGTCCACATGGCCCAGGACGCACCTCCCAGTTGTCAGGGCTCGACTTGTGTCAAGGAGACATGCTGAAGCCTTACTCTGCACCTGTGAATGTGACTTTTTTGGAAAGGTTTTTACAAATACAACATAATCAAGGTAAGACCAAGGCATACTGGGTCTGTTGTTGTTGCTCGGTCGTGTCCGACTCCTTGCGACCCTGTGGACTGCAGCACACCAAGCTTCTGCCCTTCACTATTTCCCAGAGTTTGCTCAAACTTATATCCCTCGAGTCAGTGATGCCATTCAGCCATCTCATCCTCTGTTGTCTCCTTCTCCTCCTGCCTTCAATCCCTCCCAGCATCAGGGTCTTTCCCAGTGAGTCGGCTCTTCTCATCAGGTGGCCAAAGTACTGGACCTCCAGCTTCAGCATCAGTCGTTCCGATGAATATTCAGCGTTGATTTCCTTTACTGTGTTTGGGTGGACCCTAATCTGGTGACTGGTGTCCCTAAAAGAAGAGAACAGACATGGAGGGAGGAGGGAAGACGATCATGTGAAAATGGAGGCTGAGAATGGAATGATGTTGCCATGAGCCAAGGAATGAGTGGAGCCCCCAGATGCTGGAAGAGACAGGAAGGACTCTCCCCTGGAGACTCCAGGGGGCCCGCAGTCCTGCCCACACCTTGATCTCAGACTTTCCGGCTCCAGACTGTGAGAGGATAAACTGCTGCTGCTCTAAAGCCTCCAGTTTGTGGCATTGTCAGGGCCGCCCTGGGAGGGTCATACAGTAGCTAGAAGGTGAGGGAGCCGTCCGGGGCCTCAGCCCCTCAGCATCTCCAGCAGGACCTGGGAACTGACCAAGGTCAGCAGGTGTGGGATTTCTGCCTAGAAGTGGTCCAGGCCAAGGGGAGGTGGGTAGGCCCTGCTCCCATCATGCTTAGAAGTGACCAGGTCCCTTCCTGGAGGGTGAGGGGCTGGTGCTCTGGGCAGGCACAGGCTGATCGGCAGAGCTGAAAACTGATGGGGCAGGCTGATGAGGGTGAGAGGAAGACTCCTCTCTTCAGCCTACAGGAATGTGTCACTCTCCCCTTTAAGGTGGATGGAGAGGCTCCCAGGGAGAGATAGGGACAGTGTAGAGTCCTGGGAGGAGAGAGGCATTTAAACGAAAGGGCCCAGGTAGGAAGCCTGACTCCACTGCTAACTCACATCTCTGAGCCTCAGCTTCCTTGGTGGCACAAGAGTGCAATGACAGGAGGATTGTGGGCTAGAGATGATACATGTCATCATCTAGGACGGCCGGGCACAAAGGAGGGTCAAGTGGAGCAGGGAGACTGAGTGGGGTTCCTCCTTTCCAGGGTCTGGCCCAGCACCTTCGGGGAAGGTAAGCTCCAAGGAGCAGTGGGCCAGCCAACACAGTCCCCTTGTTTCTCAGGGATGCCGTTCTTCTGGCTGATGGAGACTGTGGCCCCCTCCAGCCTCCCGTTTCCCCTGCCATCTCAGCCCCGGATTTCTGGAAGCTCTTTAGAGAGGCAGATGTTTGCAAGTCAGCCCAGTGCTGTTGATTCACGCCTTAGCAAGCCTTGCCTTTATGATGATGAATATTTGATTTACGCCCTGGGTCTATCCTGTTTCTGATCTCTTTCTAACTCATTAAATCTCCTTTAATCGAGTCTCTAACTTTATCCTTTGGAACTTATCCTTCAGAGACAGCTTCCGGTTCTCCTGGCTGGCTTCTGACCCATTTATCTGTCTTCTGAGAAAACAAAACAAAACAAAAGCACATTTGGCTGGAGCTAGTCCTAGAGGCTGGCTGCCAGGAGGGTGTGGCTGTTAAATGTCAGTAGCTGTGCCTCTGCCCTGGAGCTCCTTCCACTGGTTGAATTACTTGTGCTGAAAGCGCCAGGCCCTCCCATCAGAGGATGGGGCTGGTTTCTGGAGGTGCCTAGCAAAAGTTCGGAGAAGACAATGGCACTCCACTCCAGTACTCTTTCCTGGAAAATCCTATGGACGGAGGAGCCTGATTGGGCGGCAGTCCATGCGGTTGCTAAAAGTCAGACACGACTGAGCGTGACTTCACTTTCATTTTCATGCTTTGGAGAAGGAAATGGCAACCCACTCCAGTATTCTTGCCTGGAGAATCCCAGGGATGGGGGAGCCTGTGGACTGCCGTCTGTGGGGTCGCACAGAGTCGGACACGACTGAAGAGACTTAGCAGCAGCAGCAGCAGCAGCAAGAGTGACTCCAGCCTGCAAGTGGCTATTTATTCCTGGGGAGGGTGATAGGCGGAGGGGCTGGGAGCTTTGGCTGGCAGGACCTCGCTAAGCATCTGAAGCTGCAGTGGGCACGTTTTCCTTCACTTCTAGGCCAGTGCCTGGTAACAAACGTGGGCCTCTCAGATGAACATGATAATGAGGATGGGCTGAACTCTGGGAGTCCCGCACACATGCTGGATTCATCACCGAGCGCTTTATATTCACTTTCACATCTGAGTCTCACAACACCCCTGGGAGGTGGGTTCCCATTTTACAGATGGGGAAACTGAGGCTGAGCCATGTGCCCAGGCGACTAGGCAGCTAAGGGGCAAAGAGGGGATTCCTGCCCAGGTGGTCTGAGCCTCCTCACGCTGCGCCCTGCTGCCCCTTACAGGGAGCTCCGGTACTGCATCCCCTGGAGGAGGACAGTCAGTCAGTGAAAGTCGCTCAGTAGTGTCCAACTCTTTGCGACCCCATGGACTGTATAGTCCATGGAACTCTCTAGGCCAGAATACTGGAGCGGGTAGCCTTTCCCTTCTCCAGGGGATCTTCCCAACTCAGGGATCGAACCCAGGTCTCCCACATTGCAGGTGGATTCTTTACTAGCTGAGCCACAAGGGAAGCCCTGGGGAGGACAGGAATATTGCAAAACATCCCACAGTGAGGTGGATGGCCCACTGCAGAGTGGTCACCCCTAAGGTCAAGAGTCCCCCCATTGTTGTGGGGAAACAGGCCTTGACTTTGAATGGCCAGTCCCCCTCGGAGTGTGCAGTTGGCTTCAGATTTATTCATTTCTGAATTCTGAATGTGGCCAAATATTAGGTTCACTCACAGATGGTAGACTTCACAACAAAGAATAAAAAAGGGAGTGAACACTCTTATTGTAAATAGAACATGCCACCTACCTGTATTGGGTGCAGAAATGATGAAATTGAGTCATGAAAGACCACATACTGTCTGATTCCATTTACATGAATCGTCTAGAACAGGCAAATCCATGGAGACAGAAAGTAGACCAGTGGTTGCCAGGAGCTGGGGGTGGTGTGAGGAGTCAGGGGGTCCCGGGAGGTGGGGTGAGGGAGGGTGCTAAGAGCTGGAAAGATGAATTCATTTGCCTTCAGTCCAATTCTCCCTCTGACTTTTCTGCTTTCTTTTGTGTTCTGAGCTTTCTATTATGTAGCTTATATTACTTCATGTTTTTATTAGGGTGATAAAACTATCAGTGTTTTTTCCCCTCCTTTTCTGTGTTTGCTGATTTTTGTCAAATGCGCATTCATAATGCTAAGAAAGAGAGTTAATAAAAAACAATTGCTTCCCTGTCCCCTGCACACAGACACATTCAACAAAAGCAAACAAGGACAGAACTTGACTCTCAGGGAACAAAGCCGGGTTCCGCAGGTGGCTCTGGTCAGGGCACAGGGCACTATCCACAGACCCTCTGCCCAGTTGGGGAGGGGACCTCTGTCCTCTGGTCCCCCTTCCGAGCCTCTTCTATGGAAGTGCCACGTATGATGTGCCCAGGCCAGAGCACCACCGTGAGAACCTGGACTCAGCTGACTTCGCCTCCTGCCCTGTGGTCACAGCCAGCCTCAAGGCTCCATCCCGGGGTGGGAAATGGGTCCTTATTGACCTGACCTTCCTGCAAGGGGCCTCAAGGGGTGGGGCCGAGATTGGAGGTCGGGGAGGAGGGAGGTCCTGGTCTGAGTCTCCTCTTCTCATCTAGCTTCCCTGCTGTTTTGTATTTTCATCCTCGTCTGGTCCAGGAGTGGTGGCCTTCCTGCCTCCATCCCCCCTTGGCTGGGGGGGTCTACATCTGTGGTCAGTTTAACCTTCACAGAAGCCTGAATGAGCCTCTGTGAGGTCTAGGGATTTACTGATGGAGCTTTAGAATAACAGAGGGGGAGAATATCTGTTTGTCCATTTGTGCCATAAGCATGAAGATTCTTCACAGTGTCCGGGGACTGTCTCTTCCTGTTGAAGTTCAGAAACCTTCTCTGCCTGGTCTTTACTGTTAAATGCATCATTCTTGGTTAATCTCATCTCTCCAGCTGTGAGCAAGAGGTGGCAATACTGTGATGACTCAGCGCCCTGGCACTTTGGAGCCTGACCTCACACCTGTACCTCCTGATTCCATATAGTCAATGCTGGCTGCATCATCACTCATGATGCTGTGTTATCTACCATGAAGGTTGTGAACCCTGGCTTCCGGCAACTCTTTGCCTCAAAGGACCCTGTGCTTCATTGATGATGACCGTGCATGCTAGTCTTACTCAGTGTTGTAGGAAGATGGGAACAAAAATCTGCTCTATGGTTCTCATGTTATAATCAGTGCTTGTAATTTCATTGACACAGACATTGAAATAGACATATTTCATTGACATAGCATAGAGATTGAGCCGACTCATTGGAAAAGACCTTGATGCTAGGAAAGACTGAGGGCAGGAGAAGGAGGCAACAGAAGATAAGCTGGTTGGATGGCGTCATCGACTCAATGGATATGAGTTTGAGCAAACTCCAGGAGATGGTGAAGAACAGAGAAGCCTGCATGCTGCAGTCCACAGGGTCACAAAGAATTGGACACGACTGAGTGACTGAACAACAACAAGCCCAGACATAGAGCAAGGCCTCTTCCTACTGTGTTTTCTCTTGAATCTTTAGGCCATGATCACTGTATCCTTAGGATGAGATTGTCTTTGTGTTGAACCCTGCTCCCCGCAACTTTTCAAGCACTGACATCAGCAGGAAGGGTATGTTAGGGCCCCATCTACACAGGCAATGTCCTTCTGCCCTTGGGCAAAGCTCACGACAGACCCAGGAAAACACAATAGCACCACATTAAACGTCAGTTGGAGAGGCTTGCTTGTTTTGAAGAACAATGCTCTAAAAGCCCAGATTATGCGTCTCAAACACCACTGGAGCCATATAGGAGGAGGCAGGTGGAGAACAGGGACTGTCACCCTTGCCAGATAGTTATGAGGTCCCCCTTTCCTGTGGCGTTAGCAGGGGAGCCTTGACTTCTGCCACCACCTGGATGTGTTGAGGTGCCCCTCCCTCTCCTCTCTATAGTGCTAATAGAGGGGGTCTAAGGAAGGGGCTGGGCTTCTCAAGTGGTGTGAGTGGTAAAGTGCCTGCCAATGTGGGAGACATAAGAGATGTGGGTTTGATCCTTGGGTTGGGAAGATCCCCCGGAGGAGGGTACAGCAACCCGCTCCAGTGTTCTTGCCTGGAGAATCCCACTGACAGAGGAGCCTGGCGGGCCACAGTCCATGGCGTCGCACGATGTTGGACACAAGTGAAGCATAGCATGCGTGCGCACATGGAGGGTCTGGATCTTCACCATCACCCAGCTCCACTGAGGCCACCCCAAGTGTGATGGCAGCAGAGATCACGTGGGGATGGGAACTCCCATCTCTTCCCAGCAGTAATAAAAGCCTCCTCTCTTCTAGTCAGGTGTCCACAGAGGCAGGTGGGGGAACCTTCACCTGGCGGGAATGAAGCAGTACTCCTCTCCTACCTCCACTGCCCGAGCAGTGCTAGAGAAAACCAGCTGAAACGGAAGGCTTCAGTTAAGATCCAGAGTCGCAACAGAATACAACAGTGCCCAGGTCTCAATCAAAATTTGCTCATCGTAGCAAGAACCAGTAAGAACTCAAACTGATTGAAAAATTACAATCAGTGAATATCAACACTGACATGGCAAAGATGTCAGAATTATCTGACATATATTTTAAAGCAGTCATGGTAAAAATGCTTCATGAACAACTGTGAATACTTCTGAAGCAAATACAAAGTTAAAAAGGCCAAGCAAAAGAATATAAGATATAAAGAGGAACCAAATGGACCGATAAATACAATAACGGAAATAAAACTCTTGGTGGAAGGACTCAGAATAAGAAATAAAATAGGGGAAATCACTACAGACTCCCCAGTCATCAACAGGACAATAAAGAAATAACTACAGAAAACTGTGTACATGGAAATTTGATAAGTTAGACAAATTGGACCACGTCCTCAGAAATGAACCACATCCACAAATTCCTGCAACTCACACAATTTGAAATAGATTAATTGAATAGTTCTGTGTTAAGGAAATTAAATTTGTAATTTAAAAATACACAAAAAGATATCTTCAGGCTAAGAAGTTTTCACGAGAATTCTCTGAAATATTTAAATATCAGTTCTCACAAGCTCTTTCGGAAAGTAGAAATGGAAAGAAAACTTAGCGATTCATTTTGTGAAACCAGTCTTACCCTGTTACCTAAACCAAAGACAGTACACAAAAGAAAACCAGAAGCCAAAATTTCTCATGAATATAGACTTAAAAATCTTCACAAAGCACTAGCAAATAAAATTTAACAATATGTAAAAATAGTTATACGTCGTAACCAAGGAATTCCAGGAATGCAAATTTGGTTCAGTATTTGAAAATCAATCAGTACAATGCACCACATTTACAGACTAAAGAAGAAAAATTACATGATCAAATCCATGGAGGCAGGAAAAAAAACATTTGACAGAATTCTATACCCATTGATAAAATCTCACAGAAAAATAGGGATGGAGGGGGGGAATTTCCACAACTTGATAAAGAGCATCAGTAAAAGCTAAGCTTGTGTTTAACGCTTAATGACTGGATAGTTTTCACATAAGATCAGGAACAAAGTAAAGATGTCCGTTTTCACCACTCTTATTCAACTGAGTGTCGGAAGTTCTAGCCAGAGCTATAAGGCAAGAAAAAGAATTAAAAGACAGATTGAAAATGAAGAAATAAAACCATCCCTGTTTATCCTTAATCTTGTTATGCAGATTATTCCAAGGAATCTACAAAAAATACCTTCCTGAACTAGTAAATGAATTCAGTAAGGTTGCAGAATACAAAATAAACATACAAAAATCAATTATATGCCCATATACTAGCAACAAACAAGTGAACATCAAAATTAAAACTACAATATTATTAGAACTGCTCAAAAATGAAATATTTAGGTGTAAATCTAATAAAACACATGCAGGACTTGTATATTTATACCACACAATTCTGATGAAAGAAATCAAAGAAGATCTAAATAAGTGGAGCAGTATGTTTTGTTCATGGTTTCAAAGACTAAAAATAGTAAAGATATAATTTCTTCCTAAATTGATATACTAGTTTAACACAATTCCTATAGAAATCTCAGCAGGACTGTTTTTGTAGATATGGCAAAATTATTCTAAAAATCTATTTGGAAAGACAAAGGAACTAGAAAAGTTAAAGCAAGTTTGAAAAAGAATACAATGAAAGAATCAGTCTATGAGTCAAGACTAAAAGTACAGCCACTATTATCAAGATTGGGTCATCGGGGCAAAGGGAAGTCACTTAGATCAATGGAACAGGGTGAAGAACTCAGAAACAGATCCAGACAAATATGCCCAACTCATTTAAAAATTTATTTATTTATTTTTGGCTTTCTGGGTCTTCACTGCTGTGTGTGGGCTTTCTCTTGTGGGGAGCATGGGCTAGTCTGCACTTGTAGTGTGTGGGGTTCTCCTTGCAGTGCCTCCTCTTGTTTCAGAGCATGAGCTCTAGGGCTTGTGGGCTTCAGAAATTGCAGCACTTGAACTTCAGTAGCTGCAGTAGGCGGGCTTCATTAGTTGCAGCATCTGGGCTCAGTAGCTGTGGCTCATGGGCTCCAGAACATAGGGGCATTGGATTAGTTGCCCCACAGCATGTGGAATCTTCCCAGACCAGGGATTGACTCTGTGTCCCCTGCAGTGGCAGGTAGGTTCTTTACCACTGGACCATCAAGGAAGTCCTGCCCAACTGATTTTTGACAAAGGTACAAAAGCAATTCAATGGGAGAAAAATGCATCATTCCAAATGCTGTTGGAGTAACTGGACATAGAGGCCAAAAACTTGAAGCTTTAACTAAATCTCACACCTTACAGAAAAATGAGTTAAAAGTTAATTATGAACTTAAATGTAAAATATAAATGTAGAAAAATATGAGAATATCTTTGGGGAAATAGTCTAGGAAAAGAGTTCTTAGATCTGACAGCAAAATAATAATCTCTTAAAGAAAAAATGAACAAATTTGGCTTCATCAAAAGTGAAACTTTTGCTCTGTGAAAGACCTTGTCACAAGGATAAAAAGACAAACTATAGAGTGGGGACAAATATTTGTAAGCCACTTATCTGACAAAGGAGTAGTATCTCAAATATATAAAGACCTCTCACAACTCAACAATCAGAACTATTCAATTAGAACATGGGCAAAGGTCATGAGCAGGCTTTTTACCGGAGAAGACCTGCAGATGGCAAGTAAGCACATGAGAAGATGTTTAGCTTGACTACCCATTGGGGAAATGCAAATTAAAACCATCATGAGGTATTCCTACACAGCTTTCAGATGGGCTAAAATTTTAAAAAGTGACCATACCAAATACTGGTGAGAATGTGGAGAAACTGGCTGCTGGGAATGTTACATGGTGCAGACTTTCTAGAAAAGAAGTTGGCAGTTTCTAAAAAAACTAATCTTGCAACTACCAAACATCCTAGCAATGAAATCTATAGGCATTTATCCCAGAAAAGTGAAGACTTCTATTCACACACAAAAACCACATAAAAATGTTTATAGCAACTTGATTTGTAATCGTCAAAAGCTCCAACAACCCAAATGTCCATTCAAAGTCTATAGTTAAGCGAACTGTGGTCTCTCCCTATCATGTGATAGTATACGGCCATACAACTATTGATATTTACTACTCCTTGGAAGGAAAGTTATGACCAACCTAGATGGCATATTAAAAAGCAGAGATATTACTTTGCCGACAAAGGTCTGTCTAGTCAAGGCTGTGGTTTTTCCAGTAGTCATGTATGGATGTGAGAGTTGGACTGTGAAGAAAGCTGAGCACCGAAGAACTGAAGCTTTTGAACTGTGGTGTTGGAGAAGACTCTTGAGAGTCCCTTGGACTGCAAGGAGATCCAACCAGTCCATTCTGAAGAGATCAGTCCTGGGTGTACATTGGAAGGACCAATGCTGAAGCTGAAACTCCAATACTTTGGCCACCTCATGCGAAGAGTTGACTCATTGGAAAAGACTCTGATGCTGGGAGGGATTGGGGGCAGGAGGAGAAGGGGATGACCAAAGATGAGATGGCTGGATGGCATCACCGACTCGATGGGCGTGAGTTTGAGTGAACTCCGGGAGTTGGTGATGGACAGGGAGGCCTGGCGTGCTGCAATTCATGGGGTCGCAAAGAGTCGGACACGACTGAGCGACTGAACTAAACTGAACTGAACTGATACCTGGAGATTCCCCAGAGAATATCACTGAGTGAAAAGAGCCAATCCCTAAAGGTTATTTGCTGTATGATTACATTTATATAACATGTTTGAAATGAGAAAACTGTAGGAATGGAGACTTAGGGTAATGGTTGCAGGAACTCTAGGATATGGCTTACAGGTGGGTGTGGCTATAAACTGGCAGCATGTGGAATTCTGTCCTGATGGTAAGATTCTATATCTTGATTATATCAATGCCTAGGTCTTCTTTTAAAAACATATTTTATTGAAGTATAGATGATTTACAATGTGTTAATTTCTGCTGTACAGCAAAGTGATTCAGTTATACAAACATATACACACGTATACATCCTTTTTCACATTCTTTTCCATTATGATTTATTGCAGGTTAATGAATACAGCTCCCTGTGCTATACAGTAGGGCCATGCTGTTTATTCATTCTGTATATAAGAGTTTGCCTCTGCTAATCCCACACTCCCACTTCACCCCTCCCCCAACCCCCTCCCCCTTGGCAACCACAAGTATGTTCTCTCTGTTTGTGAGTCTCTTTCTGTTTCATAGATAAGTTCATTTGTGTCATATTTTAGATCCCACATGTAAGTGATATCATATGGTATTTGTCTTGAAATATCATATTTCCATATGATATTTTTCTTTCTGATCTACTTCACTTATATGACAATTTCTAGGTCCATTCATGTTGCTGCAAATGGTATTATTTTGTTCTTTTTTTATGGCTGAGTAGTATTCCATTGTATATACGGACCACATCTTTTTTTATCCATTTATCTATTAATGGGCATTTAGATTGTTTCCATGTTTTGGCTATAGTGTTGCTATGAAAATTAGAGTGCATATATCGTTTTGAACAAGAGTTTTGTCTGAATCTCCAGTTATCTTTAAAAAGTTAATTAAACAGACACTGTGAAGGAAGTTTAAGTAATAGTTCATGTTCAGCATTAGTCTGTATGTATATAGCATGTACACAGTGCATATGTCAGTGTGCTCAGTCGTGTCTGACTGCAACCCCATGGACTGCAGCCCACCAGGCTCCTCTGTCCATGGGCTTTCCCAGGCAAGAATACTGGAGTGAGTTGTCATTTCCTTTCTTCAGGGAATTTTCCCAATCCAGGGATTGAACCCACGTCTGCTGCATTGTAGGTGAATTCTTTACTTGTTAAGCCTTTCATGTTCAGCATTAGTTTGTATTTATATAGTATATACATAGTATATACTGCCAATGAGGACGTGTTGCCTCATCAGAAAGCTCTTAGTAGGCACCTCGTGTCCATCAAGATCAGATAATAGTCAATGCGTTTGTCCCTCAGCATCCATGGGGGATTGATTGGTTCTGGGATCCATTAGCTCCCAGCTGCTCTGCTGTTCATCCTCCTGACCAAGTTGGGAAGTGCTCAGCAGAGGTAAGTGGCAGCCTACCTTGGGAAGGATGAAGAGGCAAGGCTCTGGCCTGGGTACCGCCAGGATTTCCTGTGAGGTGCTTCTTTGTGTGGGCATAGGGTGGATGCAAGAGGTATGGCCTTGCCCACAGGGAGCCTGCATCCTTCTAGCAGATATAATACTTGGGGAAGAACTAATGAACAGTTCTGACTCTGCTCTGGCAAGGCCAGTGTTGCATGGGGCACCACCTCAGTGATAAGATGAGGAGTGACTGGAGGGACAGATTAGGCCAGGAAGTCCCTGAAACTCTCCCCACAGCAGCCCGAGCCATGCTTTTGAAATCTTTCAATGACTTTCTTGCACTAAGATTTTAGCAGTGCCTTCCTGTCTAGACCTTCAGGCCTACATCACCCTGCCCCCATCTGCTGGGCTCCCCCAAACTTTCCTTGTAATGACCCCCCTTTATCATGCCTGCTTGGGATCTTTGGGCAGGCCCTGCCCCCACTATAATTTCACCACCTCATCCTCAGGAAACCACCAGGAGTGCGGTGGTGATCACGATGTTGTGGGTACTGACTTGGGACATGGGAGCTGTCTGTTTGTCCCTCAGTGGGCACAGCTATGTAATCTACACTGTGCAGGCCCTGAAGTTTCCCACTGTGATCTTTGGGCGGAAAGGACACCATGGCCAGACAGTCACTAGGAATCTTATGTGGCATGTGGCTGGGACCCAGAAGACTGGGGCAGAGGTGTGCCCAGGGAGCTGGAGCAGACAGGCGCACACACAATGTCTCCTGTTGGCTGGCCCAGGCCTGTGACCTGCCATGCAGCCTGGAAGGCAGAGCTTGGGCTCAAGGCTGAAGTAGGGCTCACTTGCCTTTGAAGGCCAAGTCTGCTAAATGCCAGACTGCAGAGACCATGACGAGGGCGCTGGGAGCCCTGGTGGACACAAGAGCAGAGCAAAATGGTTAGAGAAAGCCCAGAGAGCAGCCCCAGGCAGGGAGAGGAGAGAGTAGTGCCTGTGTGTGACTACATGTGTGTGTATATACATGCATGTGCACAAATACATAGGACTGTATGTATTTGTGCATGTATACACACATGATTGCATGTGTACGTGCACACACATGTTTGTGCACACACACATGCACTATGCATATGTAATCACACGTGCATATGTATGCATGTGTATATATGCACACACACGTGTACATGTATATATGCACTCACATAGGGGTACCCGTATGCATGTGCACACATATGTTTATGCATGTGCACATGTGCATTTGTATATGTGTGCATACATATATGCATTATATGTACACATATACATATGTGCACATTTTTGTGTCTGTGCATATATGTCTGTATATGAATATGTTTATATATGTATATATGTGCACGTGAATATAGGCATTATCCATGTGCTCATGCACACATATATTTGTATGTGTGTACACATATATGCACACATGTGTACATGTGGGTATGTGTGCTTATGTGTTTGTACTCCTATGTATTTATAACAGGTGTACATACATGCACATGTATATATTTATGCACATGTGCATATATGCATGTGTATATATTTATGTATGAAAATATGTACATATGTGCATGTGTGTGTGCAGACATGTATGCAGATGTTTATGTAAGTGTGTGTCTGTGTCTGTGTTTATGTATACATGCCTGTATGTGTGTGTGATCTCTTAACACCAGGCCATCTTGCTCATTAGGAAGTGCAGCCCTCTTAGGATCCAGATTCTGGCTGCATCAGCTTTTTTGTCTTGGGGAGGGATTTAGGTGGAGTGGAGGTGAGAAGGGAGAGAAGTTTCCCCCTTACATATTCGTGATGTATTCAGGAGAGCAGGCATTTTGCCAGATAGGAAGAAAGTGTGAGCCCATTTTTAGAGAGCTCGTTTTAGAAAAACAGAAATGAGTGCTTAGGAAAATCACTGGAAGGAAGTACAAAAACATGTCAAGTGGTACATTCGCAGTTTGGAATTTGGGCTAATTTTTATTCCCTTCATCTGGCTTGTCTGCTTTTTCTAAAATTTCTACAATAAACACCTATTACTTTGTAATAACAACCAAAAAGTTATTCTAACAGTTGGCCTAGAGCTGTGACAGTGTTTAGATGAAGTTGCCACCAGAATGTGCTGTGCTCTTTCCTCTGCCCGGAGACCGTGGGGGTGTGGTGGAGCCGTTGCTGAGATAATCACGGGCTTCCTTCCTCGCAGGCATCTTGGCTCCCACCTTCGTGCTGCCCAAGTGTTGAAAAGTCCATCTTCTTGGGGTGCGTAGGTTTCACAGGCCCCTCAGTGGGTTGAGGACTTGTCACAGAACCCCTCCCACTCCCCCAGCCCCCAGTGCACAGACTCGTGTGGGTTTTGGGGGTGGGGCTGGTGTGTGCTTGGGGCCCTGACTCCAGCTCTGCACACCCTGGGTGTTCGGTGTGGTCCTGGTTTCTCAGGGCCTGGCTGAGAGCTGTTTTGACACTGGGCTCCTGAGCTCAATCCCTGGGCTCAACAGTGATGGCTGTGACCTTAGGCAAATCCTTTAGCCTCCCAGAACCTCTGGTCCCTCATTCAAGAAAGGGGCCCAATTAGAAGAATAAACAACTCATGATGCATCTAAAGCCCAGGAAGACAATAAATACTAAATAAGTGTTATTGCTATTGTTGTCTTGCAATGGGTACATTAGTATACAGAGTAACAGCCTCAGAGATGTCTGCATCTGAATCACACAACCTGTAAATGTGTTAGGTTACTTGGCAGAGTGTGGATTAAGGTTGCAGATGGAATTAAGTGTGCTCCGAGTTGACCTTAACCCAGGGAGTGTGTGTCCTGAATTATCCAGCTTGATCCAAAGTGGCCACTGGGTCCTTATAAGTGACAGGAGCCAGAGTCCGAGGCAGAGATGTGATGATGGCAGAAGCAGGGTCAAAGAGCATCTTTGGCTTTGGAGATAGAGGAGGGGGCCAAGAGCCAAGGAGTGCCAGGTGGCCTCTGGGAGCTGGAAAAGCCCTGTGAGACCTGTGTCATCCTTTTGAACTATTCAACTATGAGATAACAGATTTGTGTTGTCTCTGAGTCTGCAGTCTGTATGGCAGTGACAGAAAATTACTGCAGGTGCTCTCAGCTTTTCTCACTCAAGAAAGGGCTGGAAGATGGGCAAGGTCTCAGGCCCCCAGCATCTCCTCCTGCGGCCTGTGAGTGGAGTGAGTTCCAGTCATGGGCCTGCCTTACCTGTGTAAGGTGTGGGCCCCTCTTGCCAGCTCTCGGGTGTGATTTTGGTGGGTGGGTTTGATGTTTTGGAGAGGTGAGCATCTTCAGCCTCCTGATGTCAAAGTATGGCCAGCCTGGTGCCTCCAGCTGGATCTTATTTCCAGAACTTTCTCCTGTGTCTCCCTGCCTCCCAGATGCCACCTTTGTAAGTGCTTCCTTGAGGATGCACAGGGGAAAGCCTGCCCCCCACTCACTCAGAGCTGAGGCAGATCTCAAAACCTCCTCAAGACCAGTCTGTGAAGCCTCCCCAAGTAGCTCTGACAAGTGCCTGCTCTCTTGCCAGAACGGGGAGAGGTTTGCGGGCACTCTCATTAAAAGCTCCTATTCTGGTGTGAAATCTCATCTTCAGAAGTGCTGTTGGGGAACAGACAGGGGAGAGAAATCCTTCTCCAGGGATGGAGGACAAGCATAGGCATCAAAGCCTCCTACCTTGGGCCACCACACCTGCTCTGGCTTCCAGGGACTGGGTCAGCAGGGCTGGGGGGCTTGCCTGCTATGCCCACATTTTAGTCTGTCTTCCAAGACCTGGACAGCTCCTGAGCTTTGCAGAGAAGCCCCTGGAGGCCTCCTTTCCAGTCATCCTGACTTCCCTCAGCATTGTAAGCTGCCCACTCTGACAATGACCATCGGGTCTAGCAGGGCTCTAAACCTATTTTCTGAATTGATAATTTAGCCTTTGGATTCTCATTGTGTGAAAGTGTTAGTTGCTCAGTTGTGTCCAACTCTTTCTGACCCCTTGGAATGTGTCCATGGAATTCTCCAGGCAAGAATACTAGAGTGGGTAGCCATTCTCTTCTCCAGGGAGTCTTCCTGACTCAGGTATCAAACCTGGGTCCCCCACAGTGGCAAAAGATTCTTTACTGTCTGAGCCACCACAGAAACCTGGATTCTCAGTGTAACAGCCAGTATTATTGCCCCTATTTTACAGATGGGAAAACTGAGGCACAGAGAGGTGCCTCAGCTTCCTCAAAGCCACTCAGCTAAGAAAATAGCAGAGCCAAGATTTGTGCTCAGGCAGTGGGACTCTGGCCCCAGCAGAGTTCCCTGTACATATGGACCAGGGACACATGCCAGGGTGGGGAGGGGTCCAGTGTCTTGCTCTGCAGTTACACCTATGTGAATAAGAGGCAGCTCCCAGCCTTTGTTTCTCTCCAAGATTTAGAGACAGAGCATCCGTTTTTGGTTCAAAGGTATAGATATACAATGGAGAGTGGAATGCAAAGCTCAAACAGGAAACTACAGATGGTTGGGTTTTCAGTGGCTGTCTTGGGCAGGGGTCCCTGAGAACCTTAGGTCACGTGCTTTGTTGTTCCTGGAGTTTCTCTGCAGGCATAGGAAGCCTGGTATTGGGCATGACAGTCCATTGTGAGTGTGAGGTTCTTGGTGGGGGTGGGGTGTCTTCAGCCACATTTTTCTCACTTGCCTGCTGGCTCCTGGCCATGTCCTCGTCCTGGTCCATCACCTTCCAGGGGGCCGTTCACACGTTGGACTCAATTGTCCACAAGAAGGGAGAGTTTATAGATGGGCGGAGGAAAGTGCCTTGAAAGTCTGCAGCTTAAGGACTAGAATCCCTACCAGGGCTATGTGTATGGTTTCGGGAAATCATCTCTACACCAGGCTCACACCTCCCTTTGAGGATGGGCAGGGCCAGTTGCTGACAGACAACCTCTGGACAGCTGCCCAGCCCCCAGCTCCAGGGGTAGGTTAAGGAGCTGAGAACTGGAGGCTGTTTGTGGCCTCAGCTCTGTGTTGGGTCAGCAGGTAATAGGGCTAATGTTCTGTCCTGGGACAGAGCTCAGTCCCCTCACAGGCTTGGTCTGCCTCCATCCCTTTCTCCTCCCCGAGGGCCAGTGCCCCACCAACATGTCACCCCAAGACCCTGAGCACGCAGGCTCACTCACCCTCAAGATTCAAGTCAGAAGCCAGATTCCTTACTGGCTCATCTGTTTAGTCCTGTTCAGTAATGCAAGGATGAAGACCATTCCAGGAGTCAGAATCTGATGTGTGCAATCCTTTCTCCTCTCTGGGCCTCAGCTTGTTCCCCTGTGAAATGGACCTTAAGCTCTCTTGGTCTGGTTTAGCTCTAAGCATTCTCCATCTCATAGCTTTACCCAACAACTTTCCAGCATGGGGGTGCTGGGTAGGGTCTCCAGTGGTGGGTAAGGGCAGACTCAGGGCCAGGACAGTAGGTTAGGACAGTGTGGGCAGGACTCTGAGCCACAGGGACTGAGTTTGTCTCCTGGCTAGGCTGTGATAAACTTCAGAAAATGATGCAATTTCTTGTGCTTTAGTTTCTTGGGTTGAAAAACAGGAATAGTGATAGTTTCTACTTCCAGGGTTGTTGAGTGCTTAAGTGCCATATTTAATCTTAGTAGAAACTTTCAATAACTTTGTTGTTGTTCGGGTGCTAAGTCATGTCTGACTCTTTGTGACCCCATGAACTGCAGCACGCCAGGCTTCCCTGTCCTTCACTATTCATAGATAACTTCAGCTGTTCTTTGTATCAGTATGATTTTTAGCTTTTGTTCCAACCCTTCCTGGTTTCTCTTCATCATGACTGGGTATCTTTCAGGACCCTGGGCGTGAAGCAGCAGCTGTGGGTACCAAGGACACGGCAATTTGTACTCACAGTAGCTGCTTTAGTGCCATGGGTAGATGTTACTTTGTATGCCCGACTCAGACCCAGAGGACCCAAGGCAGAAAGAGCTCAGGCTGTCCATTTATTGAGTGTCCACCACACTGGGCTCTGGGGTGAGATGGCAGTGTCCATTGTGAGTCGCTTGATCTCTAGGAAGCAGGCCGTAATCTCCAGCATCTCCTCTCCAACTCAACTTCTTATAAAATCTGGTGACTTGATTTCCGCCCACAGCTCCTGATACTTCTGTCTGCTCCCTCTGGCCCCAGGGCCTGGTGCCCCTGCTTTCTTGAGTTCCTGAGATCTCTGCTTTCTCTCCAGTTCATTGGCATCACTGAGCCATTTGGTCTACCTACAACCATGGCCAACAGGGTTAGAGCCTTCTTACCTTTGTACTCACTCCCACCTCCTCTGCCTCAGGAAGGGCATTCAGGGCCTGAGGGGATGAGGGGGTGCTGGTCCTCCACCTGACTCATGGCCTTGAATTGACAGTGGGGGGATCTGGCTCAGGGCACAGCCGCAGCTCAGGCCTGTGGGTGCTTCTGTGCGTGTGGCCAGCAGGTGACAAAGGGGGGAGCTCTTGTCCCTGGAATGGAGAGGGTGAACAAGTGTCTAATCAGGATACTTATTCTCCCCAAAAGGCTCTTTAAGTAGCTGGTTTGTGCTGAAGAATTTGCATGGGATTTGCAAATATTCCTGCTCTTTCAGGTCTGAGAGCTGTCTCTCTTAATAATGGAAACTTGTTGCTATTGTAGGAGCAGCACACGCTGGATCCGAGTGGCAGACGGGAGGCTTTATTTAGAACAATTCCAGATAAACAGTTCTGTGACCCTGGTTAGTGCCTGTGCTTGAAGCATCTCAATCTCTCTCTGGTTTTGGAAAATGAGTTTCCTGCTTGGGCTGTTGCAGATGCTCCAGGGAACAGCTGCCTCTCACCATCCCCGTCCTCAGCCTCTGCCCTGGGGAGGAGTTAGACAACATTCCTGCCCGAAGTGGCGAGTGCCATGGACACAGGGCTGAGATAACCTTTCAAGATTCTTCACGTTCAACCCAACTGGCTGGGCTGCTCCTATTCAGAATGAGGCGGAGGGCAGTGGTATTTCTTGAGCAGCAGTCCCCAACATTTTTGGCACCAGACACCAGTTTCATGGAAGACAATTTTCCCATGGACTGGGGGAGAGGGAGGATGGTTTCAGGATGATTCAAGTGTCTTACATTTATAGTGTAGTTTCAGTTCAGTTCAGTCACTCAATCGTGTCCAACTCTGCAACCCCAAGAATCGCAGCACGCCAGGCCTCCCTGTCCATCACTAATTCCCGGAGTTCACCCAAACTCATGTCTATCGAGTCGGTGATGCCATCCAGCCATCTCATCCTCTGTCATCCCCTTCTCCTGCCCTCAATCCCTCCCAGCATCAGGGTCTTTTCCAATGAGTCAACTCTTCGCATGAGGTGGCCAAAGTATTGGAGTTTCAGCTTCAGCGTCAGTCCTTCCAATGAACACCCAGGACTAGTCTCCTTTAGGATGGACTGGTTGGATCTCCTTGCAGTCCAAGGGACTCACAAGAGTCTTCTCCAGCACCACAGTTCAAAAGCTTCAATTCTTCGGCGCTCAGCTTTCTTCACAGTCCAAGTTTCACATCCATACCTGACCGCTGGAAAAACCATAGCCTTGACTAGATGGACCTTTGTTGGCAAAGTAATATCTCTGCTTTTTAATATGTTATCTAGGTTAGTCCATGGGGTGGCAAAGAGTCGGACACGACTGACTGACTTCACTTCACTTCAGGTTGCACTTTATTTCTAATCTAATGCTGCTACCAATCTTGATAAGAGGTACTGGTCTGTGGCCCAGAGGTTGGGCCCCTGTTCTAGAGAACATTTGGGTTGGTAGCTCATTATTCTACTTATCAGAGTTTCTACTGGTTTCTGAGGGCTCTAGAAACCCTGGTCTGGTCATTTATATTAATCTGCTAGAAATAGAGACATCACTTTGCCAACCAAGGTCCATATCAAAGCTATGATTTTCTCAGTAGTCATTTACGTGAGAGTTGGACCATAAAGAAGGCTGAACACCAAAGAATTGATGCTTTCAAACTGTGGTGCTGGAGTAGACTCTTAAGAGTCCCTTGGACTACAGGAGATCAAACCATTCAATCTTAAAGAACTCAACCCTGAATATTCATTGGAAGAATTGATGCTGAAGCTGAAGCTTCAATAGTTTGGCCACATGATACGAAGAGCTGACTCATTGGAAAAGACCCTGATGCTGGGAAAGATTGAAGGCAGGAGAAGAAGGGGATGACAGAGGATGAGATGATTGGATGGCATCACTGATTCAATGGACATGAGTTTGCACAATCTCCTGAAGATAGTGAAGGTCAGGGGAACATGGTGTGCTGCTGTTCATGGGATCACAAAGAGTCAGACATGACTGAGTGACTGAACAACAAACAACAAGGGCTGCTGAAGCAATGTACGAGAGACAGGGGACAACAAAGGTCTGCTCTCTCGCAGTTCCAGGGGAATCTGAGGGTTAGCAGGTTGGTTCCTTCTGGCTGTGAGGAAGAATTCAGTCCATGCTCCTCCTCTGTGTGTATCTCTGTCCTAATTTCCCCTTTTAATAAATGCACAGTCATCTTTGACTAGGGTCTACTCTAATGATATCATCTTAACTTGATTATCTGCAAAGACTCTGCTTTCAGATAAAGCCACACACACAGGGACTTGGGGTTAGGACTTCAAAGCCTGTTGAAAGTGTGAAAGTGTTAGTTGCTCAATCGTGTCTGACTCTGCAACCCCATGGACTGTAGCCCACCAGGCTCCTCTGTCCATGGAATTCTCCAGGCAAGAATACTGGAATGGGTTGCCATTCCCTTCTCCAGGGGATCTTCCTGACCCAGGGATGAAACCCATGTCTCCTGCACTGAGGGCAGATTCTTCACCACTGTGCCACCTGGGAAGCCCATAACACCTTTTGGAAGGGATAAAATTTGCCCTGTAACATTCTCTCCCTGGAAGGGGTTTTTGGTCATTGTCAGGGAAAAGATGGAAAGGATTTCTAGGGTGAACCTGCTTTCCAAATGATGCTCCTGCTGGGGGTTCTGTCACACAAAACTTCCTTACTGACTGCTCCGTCTGTCCTAAAAACAGAAGAGAATGTTCTCAAAATAAAGAGGGTTGAGAACCAGAAACCAAAGAGGAAAAAAAGTCAGATTTTCAGAAATAGCAAAAGGAACTCAGACTGTGGCATCAGAGGGTCTGTTGGAGGAGGTCACCTAGCAGACCTGATTGCCAGGTCTCTCGAGCTGGCCTTAGGCATCAGAGTTTCCTCGCCTCTCCTTGTCCTTGAAAGTCTACCATTTACACAGTGGGAGCTGTTTCCAAGGACACAGCCCTGAGAAAGCAAGGTGTTAAGACCGTCTGAGCTCCTTTAAGGCCTCTCTATGAAAGACCCTGGAGAAGGCAATGGCAACCCACTCCAGTACTCTCGCCTGGAAAAATCCCATGGATGGAGGAGCCTGGTAGACTGTAGTCCATGGGGTCACTGAGAGTTGGACATGACTGAGCGACTTCCCTTTCACCTTTCACTTTCATGCATTGGAGAAGGAAATGGCAACCCACTCCAGAGTTCTTGCCTGGAGAATCCCAGGGACGGGGGAGCCTGGTAGGCTGCAGTCCATGGGGTCACTGAGAGTCGGACACGACTGAGCGAATTCACTTTCACTTTTCACTTTCATACATTGGAGAAGGAAATGGCAACCCACTCCAGTGTTCCTGCCTGGAGAATCCCAGGGGACGGGGGAGCCTGGTGGGCTGCCATCTATGGGGTCTCACAGAGTCGGACACGACTGAAGCGACTTAGCAACAGCAGCATGAAAGACCCTGATGCTTGGAAAGATTGAAGGCAGAAGGAGAAGGGGGCGACAGAGGATGAGATGGTTGGATGGCATTACCGACTTGATAGATATGAGTTTGAGCAAGCTCCGGGAGTTGGTGGTGGACAAGGAAGCCTGGGGTGCTACAGTCCATGGGTTGCAGAGTCGGACATGACTGAGTGACTGAACTGAACTGAACTGATGAACCTTTAAGATTCAGTGGGCAGGTGCCCAAGACAAGCCTTGTGAGTAAGTTCTCTGTGCATTGACCGGCCCTCTGCCAATCTGGGTTGTCAGCCTCTCTAGTTTCTCCTCACCCTCCATATTCAGGGCCCAGTTAGTGAATCAACATTGGTGAGCCCAGCATGAAGCAGGGGACTTGGACAAGAGTGTCCTCAGGAGAAGTTCTCAGCCTGCATTACCTTCTATGTGAGGAGGAGAACCTGTATGTCAGATGCTTGTGGATGTTCCATTAAGTACGGAGATGCTGAAAACACTGGTTGCTTTCATGCACTAGTTTGAAAAGCCAGGCAGAACACTCTATGACAGAGAATAATGGATGGCTGTGCAAAGGACTGGCCTCCACCATAGGCGGGTCAGCTGGACCCTGATGGCCAAACAGAGGCTGAAGCTTGAGTCAGAAAGTGGGAGGGAGAGCTGAGATTAGAGGAGGATGTGTGCATGTCCACCTCTCTGCTCCCTTTGGGCTGGCAGATGAGGTAGGGAGCAGGAGAATAAGTAGGAGACCTTCAGTTCAGTTCAGTTCAGTTCAGTTCAGTCCAGTCGCTCAGTCGTATCTGACTCTGCGACCCCATGAACCGCAGCAAGTGTGCTGTTTTGCAAAGCTAGGGAAGTCTGAGCGCTTATGACAAATGTGATCAGGACATTAAGAGGTAGATTCTCTGGGTAAGTGAGGCGAATGAACATGAAGATGCTGTGGTGATTGACAAAGAGGCTGGGTACCCCCTACCATGTAACCTCCAACACAAAGAAAATTCTAAATAGTAATTACCCTAGACTTATGGTGATAGAGAAATGTATCCCAAAACTTCTGGGAGGAGACTTGCAACCTTTCTCTGTCCCTTGAAGTTGTAACTCTTATCACATCTGAGGTGTAAGCACCCTGAGAAATGACTAAAACACTGCTCATGCTTGCTTAAAATTGAAAAAAGGGAGAAGGAAGCTTGTTATAAATACAGACTACTATACAAGCTCCCTTGCCCCAAATCTAGTCTACAGCCTCCATAGGATGACTTGTCAAGGACAATACAAAATTTAAAACTCTTCTCTACAAATATTAGCATTTAGCCATGTAAGTGGATACCTGATTCACAGTTAACAGTTATGGAATGAAAGCTATGAGGTTGTGTCTGTATGCCTAAAAAACAAAGATTTTGTGTTTTATCAGCATAATTTCCTGTGCTTCATCTTGTCTTTGATTACTTAAGAAAAACAAATCTTCTCTATTAAAAGAGCCAGTTATTGTTGTTATTTTTTAATAACTATGTAACTTTCTATATTTGCCTGAGAAGTCTTTAGTTGTCCCTTTGGTTAAATGGATAACTAAGTTTTGTATCACAATGACCCATAATCTTATTTAATCAAGTGTTTTAAGCCTTTTGATATTTTTGATAAGCTTCCCGCAAGTAAGGGTCTTCCCTGGTGGCTCAACTGGTAAAGAATCCGCCTACAACGTGGGTTCGATCCCTGGGTTGGGAAGGGAGAATGGCTACCCACTCCAGTATTCTGGCCTGGAAAATTTCACGGACTGTATAGTCCATGGGGTCACAAAGAACTGGACACTGCTGAGCAACGTTCACTCCCCCCCAAAATAAAATTCTAAACAAAAGTTTTATTGATGTTGAACTTCGGGATTTTCCAGAAGGTCCTTGGGACATCTCAAAGGATGTGTTTTTCTCCCCTTATAAAAGAGAGATAGTAAACTAATTAGGCTTATTTAATATGTTAAATTACATAGGAAGCATTGTCAAATGAGGAGTGATACTCAACTTTCTTTAGGGTATATTTGTATGAAATTTCTAAAAATCTGATATGTCCTGATATAATGTTATCAGTTATAATTTTGAAGTGTATGTCACAGAAACAATCCAATTTCCTTATCAATTTCATTATAACAAAGTCTTATCAGATTTTTTCTTTTTTTTCTTTCTGTTTTCTTTATTATTATTACTATTTTTTACTTTACAATATTGTATTGGTTTTGCCACACATCAACATGAATCCACCATGGGTGTACACGTCCATGACTATTTTAATGTGACAACCTAGAGGGTTGGGATGGGGAGGGAAGTGGAAGGCAGGTTTAAGAGGGAAGGGACGTATGAATACTTGTGGCTGATTCATGTTGGTATATGGCAGAGACCAACACAATATTGTAATTATCCTCTAATTAAAAATAAAAGAAGGTGTTTTTTTTTGTCATTTAAGGACAATTTTTGTTTTACTCTCATGTTTTTGGAAAAGTGTTCCTGATAAAAGTCTTCATCTTCAAGGAGATTCATGGAAAAGACTGACAAGTACAGTTTTCTGATAACTAAAATGAATTTGCCTTCCAATGGGAGGGGGAATAGAGACCTCGTTTCAAGTGCATCCCTGAGGGTACATGCACAGCACCCGCTACATGCCACGGGATGGCAGCCCAGGATCTGTCCCCACCCTCCCTCCCCACATCAGTAAGAAGAGCCCTTTCATGGATGATACAGTGTTAGCACACAAAGACTGGCCTCCGCTGAGGGTGCTCTGCAGCCTTGGTTGGACCATCTGTGAGGAGGAGGGTGGGCAGTAGACCCACAGGAAAGCAAGGCCCAGAAAACCAAGGTTTCCAGGAGTTGTTCCAGAGGCTGTGACTGATAAGGTACAAGCCTTTTTTTTTTGTGCTCAGTTGCAGTTTTGTCTGACTCTTTGCAGCCCCATGGATTATAGCCCACCAGGCTTCTCTGTCCCTGGTATTTTCCAGGCAAGAATACTGAGTGGGGTACCATTCCCTCCTCCAGGGGATCTTCCCACGCCAGGGATTGAACCCAAGTCTCTCATGTCTCCTGCTTTGGCAGACAGATTCTTTACCCCTGGCGCCACCTGGGTAGCCCACCCAAGCTCTAAGAATGTGAAGGAGATGTGAGCCTTTGTAGGGATTTGCAGTTTGAAGGACTTTTATTCCTAGCCTGGCACAGCGCCTCCATCCCTGGGCCTGGGGACCAGAGCAGCCTCTGCCTTTGAGAAGCAAAGACACTAGCCCAGGAAGTGCTGACATTGTGTTATGTGTGTGTGTGAGACTCTGGACGAGGTGAACTGGACACTGTGGCAGAGACACAGAGGACAGAGAAGCCCTTGGATTTGGTCATTGTGAGGACGTGACCCCTGGGTGACCCTCGAGCTGGACTTTGGTCATCAGAGGATCTGTACCCCTCCCTGTCCTTGGATGTCTGCTCGGACACCATTCTTGCAGTCAGAGTCGTTTCTAAGCACGCAGCCCAGAGAGATATGTATTGTTAAGACCATCTGAGCCCAATCAAGGCCTCTATGAACTTTTAAGATTCTGGACGGTGGATCTGGGGATACTTTGGTCTTTTGGCCCCAAGATAAGCTGCGTGAGTCAGTTCCCTCTCCCTGTGCCTGCGCTGCTGAGTTGGAGAGCCAGCTTCTAGCTTCTGTCTCTGCTCGCCTTCCATGGGATGGAGCCACTGTGTGAACCAACACTGAGTTCAAACCCCAGCTCTGCTGATACTTGCTGTGTGACCCTGGAACAGTTGTTTAAAGTCTCAGAGCCCCTCCCTCAATCTGTGAAATAAGGGTAATAAGAGCGCCTGCATCACAGACTCATTTCAGAGGGGCTAAGGTGAGGCAGGTGTGGACCCACTGCCCGCCTGCTCCTCTCCCTGTGTCCCCCGAGTGGGATCTCACCTGTAGGGGAAGAAAACAGCTTTATTTGCACTCTTCTAGGGTGTCCGCTGGGACTCCATAGCAAACAAGAGAAATGCATACAGGTTTATTCAATATAAGTTTTATGTGACGTGGGAACCTTTATAAGAAAATGAAGACTCAAAGAAACGATGAAGCCTGAGTGTTTTTATGTTAGGTTGAATGAAGAGTGAAAAGTTATGGGGAAATGTAATGGGACAATTGTGCGGACTCAGGGTGGTGAACCAAGGTGGGGCTGTCTGTTCAGATCACTCCTGCGATCTGGGATCCCCTTGTCTTGGGGATGTGGACGCTTCTGTCCTCCAGGCATGGGGGGGTTCCCATTACAGGAGGGCTTTTGAACCTGCTTCAGGGGATGGTCAGTGAGTCCTTCTCACTCCTGCCTTCACCTGAACAAGTTCCATGGGCCACCATGCCCAGTCTGGGGTCTGAACCCCGACACACTGCAGCCCCTTCTTCCATCGGAAAGAAGTGAAGCATGGCCTTAGACATACAGATGTGCTCTCAGGAACAATTTGGAAGAGTCTAGACTCTTGACTGGTCCGGGCTGACCGATGGGGCTGCTTGGGGAGGGGTGCTCCTGGAAATTAGGGTGGGGAGGCCAGGAAGAGGATGGGTGCAGACAGACAGACAGATAGACAGAGGGCATGGTATCCCAGGCGGGCCAGGCCTGGTGACAGGGCCGAGTGGTCTCTGCTGGGCTGGCTGGAGGGGCTGCGAGGGGAAGGCACTGCAGAGGGAGATGTTCCAGGTGCCAAGTTGGAGCCCGAGAAGGAGTCTAGAACCTATGCCCTGTGACTAGAGGACATTTTAACCTGGAAACTGAGGGGGAGGTAAGAACAGTGTCCCAGGGTGTCCTGGGGTGGGACTGGCCCTGGTCCCCATCTTCTCCGGTGGGACACAGTCTTCTCTCCTGCAGTGTAACCTTCACCCCTGTGCCACTTCTTTCCTCTGCCCTCCCTTTCTCTCATGTCCTGAACAGCAGCTCTAATCCCCTGTAGAATTGCCTATTCACTCCCGTCCTCCCCTGTCTGCCGAGCTGAGAGCCCCAGGAGAGCAGGGGTTGTACACAGAGCCTCTGACCCATGTGCTGACGTACAGCAGGTGCTCAGTAAAGCCCCCAGGAGCGCTGTGAAGCCCCCAGGAGCGCCGTGAAGCCCCCAGGAGCTCTGTGAGTGCTTGGCTGCTGCACCTCCAGCTGTGCCCAAGAGGATCTCGCTGGCTTTGGCTGGCCCAGCACCCAGGTGAGGGTGAGGTGCCCTGGTGGGCTGGCTAGCACGTCAGTGGGTCCCAGTGTGTGCTTCTCTTGGGAGTTTGCCCTGGGCCTGGCAGAAATCCAAGGCTTCTGGAGGGGATCCAGGGGCAGGAGGGACCAGCCACTACGAGTTAGGACTGTGGTTCTGGGCTTGGGTCCTGTGCCAAGGAGGGCTTCATGGTGACCCCCAACTTCCATCCTGGGCAGTGGATCAGGATCACAGGCCCAGCCTGCAGGTGGGGTCGCACCTGGGACCTTCTCCCAGGCAAAGGTCAGAGGCGAGTCTGAGTCTGCATTTTGGTCCAGCTGTTTCCAGGGAAAGTTATTCAAATTCCCTGTGGCTTTGGTTTTTTCATTTCTAAGTTGGGTCACTAATAATAGTGAGAATGAACTTAGAGTAGCACCCAGCTCCTGTGGGTTTAGTGCAGTATTTGGTGACCTGATGCCAAGTCCCTGGCTTGTCACAGACACTCATAAATGGCAGTTATCCCTCTTAACACTGTGACTGTTGCTCTTCTTAGGTTTGAGGGGTGTGGTTGGAGCCGGAGTGTCAAGCGCTGATGAACGTGAGTCTCAGAGACTTTGTTGACTCCAGGCAGACTTGAGAGCTAGGGGAGATCAGTCCAGTGCTTGGGGGCAGACGGCCTGGAGCCCCCATGTGGCCTCATCATAGAGGGAGTCGTGCTCCCTCCCTGGGGTTAAATCACTCTCTGAATCCAGACTCTGTGAGCTCCTTGTCGCCATGGCAAAGTTTCTGGCGTCTCCAGGAAACTTAGTCACGTTTGCAAGCCTTGCTGACTTGGAGAGACTTTGCCGTGGTGTGCTGGGAGGCTGGTCACTGCCTTTCACCCAGTTTTCCAGCAGGAGCGTTCTCTCTGGCCAGGGCCCCAGGCTCTTCCAGACTCTCTCCCAGGCTCTCTCCAGCATTGTCTGGGGGCCTGTTGATGCCATTCACCTCTCTAGGTTCCCGGGGGTCAGACAAAGAGGTTGCCAATTGGCAGCCCAGGTGGGCTGCATGGCATTCTGAGGCTGCCCACCCGGGACTCCCAGAGGGAGTGTGGTCTGACTGGCCAGTGCCATTCTCCCCTCCTATTTCCTGAGGACTGTGCTGCTTAGAATGGTTGCTGTGTTGTGCTTAGCCCCTCCGTCGTGTCCGACTCTTTGCCACCCCATGGACTGTAGCCCGCCAGGCTCCTTTGTCCGTGGGGATTCTCCAGGCAAGAATATTGGAGTGGGGTTGCTGTGCCCTCCTCCAGGGGATCTTTCCAACCCAGCGATCTATCCCAGACCTCCCACCTTGCAGGTGGATTCTTTACTGTCTGAGGCACCAGGGAAGCCTTTGAATGGTTGCAATAGCCTTCAAAGTGACTCACCGGTACAGCCCTGGAACCACATGGGGGCCTTTACAAGGGCCCTTCCACCCACCCATGCTCTCTGCCTGTTTCCGCTGGGCCCCGTGAGACTGTTCTCTGTCATTCACCCCCTCCCCAAAGTCTCATGTTTCCCCAAGATGAGCAGAAGTGTGTCCCTGAGTCTGGAGGAAGGAGCTGGTAGGAAAAAAAACTGGGAGAGGGGCAGCAGGGGTCTGGGGAGGTCTGCCTCATGAGGCTGGAAGCAGAAGTGGAGCAGGTGTGCTGGGTTGGACTGGGGCCAGGCCGAGCCTTGGGTGGGGAGGGAGGGCGGCTATCCCCCAGCTGACCACCAAGGCAGCCTCGAGGGGAGAGGGGCCTCCAGAAGAGTCTGGAGGAGGGCCACACATGAACCTCACTGAGCGGCTCTCGCGTGGGGCTCACAGTGAGCTGTACATCTGGTCCTCAAACAACCTGTGAGGAGGAGCCACTTCGATTCCATTGAAGAGATGGGGAAACAGGAGGATCAGATGGAGGGAACCTGCCCGAGGTCACAATAGTAGCAGACTGTGCTCTGACTCCTGGATCCATGTCGTTCTCTCCTCCCTTCTCCCATCAACCTACTAAAGTGCCTTCTGGGGGCCCATCTTTCCCAGAGAGGAGGCTCTGCCCGGGACCTTGGGGGTTGCGTGAAGGTCTGAGCCTCAGAGCCACTTGGTCTTCTTTCTCCATGGAGCTCCTCTCGTCTGGGTGACCCACCGCCTGGGGCGGGGGATGCCACCTACTTACCCAGGCCAGCCTGCCCTGACTTCTCCGTGAGGGAAATGTAAAGGGACAGCCCGTGGCTCCCACCCAACAGTCTGGGTCACTGAGTGCTGCCCACCAAAGGCATGGTAATCCAAGGGGGTAGAGATAGCCTGGTTCCCCATGTTTGGTAAAGATGTGGGAACCTGCAGATATCTCTGGTCTCTGCAGGGTCCCATGTGGAGCTGCTGTGGTCCTGGAACCCTAGGATACCAGAGCCCACAGTCCCAGCAGCAGAGACCTGGGTCCTGGGACCAGGGTGTGGGCCCCTCAGAGTCTTCCCCTAGCCCTGAGAGCCCCTACTGGCCTAGGTCCCTGCAGACTGGGACACAGAGGAGCCATTGGCACCACAAGGCTCCCCATGGACAGCTCTGCAGGATGGGCTGAGACAGGCCGGCAGCCTTCTGGGTCTGACACTCCCTGGGGATGGCAGTCACTCTGCGCACTGCTCCCTCACTGTTTGAATTGTAAGTCCTCTTATTTGGAATAACACGGACTTGCACATCTGAATAGTTCAAGCAGGGAAAATTCAATCAGATGCCAACTGAGTAAATGCCAGGGGCTTTGAAGAAAGAACTTTAGAGTGACGGGTGGATAAACATTTGAGTGAAAGGCCCCTTCTCGTGGCTGCCACTGGGCTGGCTCTGTCTGCACCGTCTGCTGGGTGCTGCTCAGTGTTCACGTCCAGCACCACAGCCCAGCACCATCTGTGCACAGATATCCTACTGCAGAGCAAGCAGGGGTTTTGGGGGGCTTGAATTGAGGGTGGCTCCTGGAGAGCCTGCTGTTAGCTGGCACCAGCATCAACCCTTGGGGTCTGGAGTCCCTTCCTGTGGGTGGTATGCAGGGCCTTCCTCCATCTAAGACCCTGCCTGGGATCCAGCATGGGATCCTATGCCTGCAGAATCACTTGGTGCCTTTGGGAAGGACCACGGGCCTCAGCCCACTTACTGAAATGAGACAGCATTTCAGTTTCCAGCAGATGCTGGGGGTGCTTATTGGCTTCTCTATTCACTCCTGATCACCTTAAAACATGCTGGGTGCAGGCTAAGTTTCCCTTTCTGCCCTGCTGTAAGCACCTTCCAGGAGATTCTCCCAATGGAGCCCCTGGGACTGGTGCCTTCCTTGTGTGGGGTCTGGGAGGCCGGCATCTCGGTGCAGTGCCCCCTAGCTGCCACCAGGGGTCACTAGGCTCACAGCAGGTTGGAGGGTGGACACTGGGTGGCTGGAAGCAGCCTTAGGGGCAGGGGCAGAGAGCCCAGGGGAGGAAACCAGTGGCAACCTGGATGAAGATTTTATTGATGTCGAAGGTCAGCCCAGCCCAGGCCCTCTGGCCAGCTGAGCTGTGGGCTGGGGTGTCCTGGGAGACGAGTTGCTGTTCTAGAGCTGCAGACACCTGGGGTCCTGGGGTCTTGCTGCTGGTGACTTTCAGGAGCCATGAGGCCGTCATGTGGCTTAGGGGCATGCTGGAGTCATTCTGAGATGGCTTTAGATCCTGTGTGGACTTGGGCCACTTCTTTAACCTCTGCAAGCCTCAGCTTCCCCGTTTGTAAAATGGGAGAAATGAGCAGGGAAGGAATCAGTGGGGCACTCAGCCCGGGCCTGCTGTGCTGCCATTGCTCAGCAGACGGCGAAGACGGCTCTTGCTCCCGTTGACAGCGTTTTCGGAGGGACTGTCCTTTCTGTCACCGTCTCCTCCAAGATGCTCTGTGGCCCCTGCTGGGTTTTAATGTTCCTGATCTCCTGTTGATGATTCCTGGGGCTTCAGCCAAATAAGCGCTTCAAATGAAAGCGCTTGCCACAGCGCAGAGCTGGGTTGCCGTGGCAACGGGAGCAGGGATTTCAGTTCTTCCCTGGAATGTACACACGCGTGTGTGAGAGTCGTACTGTGGGGTTCTGCCCGTGAGTCTGGTTGTTACCAGAGTCACTCCCATGGAGCCAGAGCTGGCAGGTGGCTGGAGAGAGGGAGGAAGATGGCGTGTGGGTGTAATGCTGAGGCCCCCTTCTGTGTGGAGGCCAATGTCAGCTTGGGAAAGGCTTTGCTCGAGTGCTAGGCCCGTGTTGAGAGGAAAATGTGGATTTCCTCATGCAAACTTGGCCTTTCAGGCAATCTCAAGGCCTCTGCTGAGTCAGGTAGGCGGGGTGGTGCCCAGGTGCTCCACAGCCTTGGCCGGGCCTCTGTGTGCGGCGTGCTTAGTTGCTCCGTTGTGTTTGCACAGACTCTTTATGTTTGCTCAGACTCTTTGCAACATCATGGATTTTAGCCCACCAGGCTCCTCTCCAGGCAAGAATACTGGAGTGGGTTGCCATGCCCTCCTCCAGGAGATCTTCGCAACTCAGGAACTGAACCCAGGTCTCCCACACTGCAGGCAGTTTCTTTACCATCTGATGTGCCTCCCCCTGAGTGGAGAGGAGTCTCATTCCCCAGGGAGAAGACATTTCTTCTGGCTGTGTTGAGGAAGCAGCTCTCATGGATGGATCTTGCTGGGTTGTGTCCAACTCCGGTCACTTACGGTGCCTGGGCCAGTGGTCCTGGCCTGGCCGTAGTCTTCTCTTCCCTACACCATCCAGCCCTTAAGAGATTACATACCTTTCCTCTGGACCATTCTCCCATTGATAGGTTTTCTCTTAGTTCTGCCTTCACCTTTGACTTTGTTATTGCTTTTTCTTTTACCTCTCCTCCATCTATCTTTTCTGTTAAAAAAGTGTGTGTGTGTGTGTGCTCAGTTACTCAGTTGCGTCCGACTCTCTGTGATCCCCTGGACTGTAGCCCACCAGGCTCCTCTGTAAATGGAATTTTCCAGTGGGCTGCCACAGGGAAGCCCCTCATAGATGTGTGTGTCTGTATCTTGTCTGTGTGAGGATGACTGTGTGTGTGTGTGCCTGTGTGTATGTGTCTCGATTTGGCTATTGGAGATGAAGCTCAGACTTCTGAGCTCAGATGCTCAGCTCTGGCCGGGGATTGATTGAAGTTCAGAGAAGGGCCGAGGCAGAAGCAGAAGAGGCTCACTGTGACCTCTGGATTCTCAGAATTCCAGACGCTTTCAGCACCAGTCCTCATCTTAAGCACAGGATGTTCCTGGGAGGTAGGCTTGCTGTCTCATGTGTGGGTTGGCTGGGATTTTTTTCAGTTGAAAGCATCAAAGCAGCTTGTGCAAAATCAAATAAATAAACAGAGGCATAAAGGAAAGAAAGAATGTGTGTGTGCACACATGAAAACATACAAACGCATATATGCTCACATGCAGACAGGCAGACACATATAGACTCACACACACACACACACACACACACACGCATACGCACCATATGGCCCAGGTAATTGGAATCCAGGCTCGGCCAGCTGCCTGTACAACTGGATCCGACCTCTGACCTCCAGGTCTCAGCCCCACCTGGCCCCAGGGGAGCCTCCCCCTGAGTGGAGAGGAGTCTCATTCCCCAGGGAGAAGACATTTCTTCTGGCTGCGTTGAGGAAGCAGCTCTCATGGATGGATCTTGCTGGGTTGTGTCCAACTCCGGTCACTTACGGTGCCTGGGCCAGTGGTCCTGGCCTGGCCGTAGTTTTCTCTTCCCTACACCATCCAGCCCTTAAGAGATTACATACCTTTCCTCTGGACCATTCTCCCATTGATAGGTTTTCTCTTAGTTCTGCCTTCACCTTTGACTTTGTTATTGCTTTTTCTTCTACTTTTCCTCCATCTATCTTTTCTGTTAAAAAAGTGTGTGTGTGTGTGTGCTCAGTTACTCAGTTGTGTCCGACTCTCTGTGATCCCCTGGACTGCAGCCCACCAGGCTCCTCTGTACATGGAATTTTCCAGGCACGAATACTGGAGTGGGTTGCCATTTCCTTCTCCAGGGGATCTTCCCGACCCAGGGATCAAATCTGCATCTCTTGTGTCTCCTGCATTGGCAGGCAGATCCTTTACCACTGTGCCTCCTGGGAAGCCTCAAAAAGTGTACTATACACCAAATGATGTTCAAACATAAAAACTATTGCCATGAAAAAAAAGACCAAAATCCACGCTTTTATAGAACATACATCTATGTATCCAATTCTCTCTCTCTCTCTCTATCCACACATCCGTCCACCCAAGTATGTATCTGTCTATCCATCTATCCACCCACCCATGCATCTGTGTATCCATCTACCCATCCATCTACCTGTCTATGTATCTATATCTATCTACCTGTGCATCTTTCTATCCACTCACCCACCTATACATCTGTGTATCTAAGTATCTATCCATTCATCCATCCATCCATCTATCTACCTACTTATCCATCCTTCCATCTCTCCAGTCAGTCATCCTATATCTGTGTGAGAAATCAAAGCACATGATTTGCTTTGGCCAATGAAATATGAGCAGAAGTGAGTGATTCATGTTACTACTGGGCAGACATTTGGAGGCAGTTCTTGCTCTGCCACATTTCTTTTCCTCTGCACAGAGGTTGCCACATTCTAGGTATTTCTTGCTTTATGGATGTGAGCCCTTGAGTGAGGACCACTATGACCTGCAAACTACCCTCTCCCTCTGCATAGCAACTCTACTCCTTCAGACATGTGATTTAAGGATGGATCAAAACTTTCTTACCAGCCATTGCCAAGTTTGGTTGTTTTTTCTGTAGCACACCCTGGCCTGTCCTGGCTGATAGATACAAAGTGACAGATTGTTTTCCAGATGGTTATGCCAATTTACTTTCCCATTCTGAGTGTCTCTGAGTGTCTGTTTCACTCTATTTCTATCTGCGTGGAATAGTCTCTTTCTAATTTATTAAAATTTTTTTATCAATTTGAAAGGTGAAAAGGAATCACATTTTAATGTTCATTTCTGGGCTTAGTAGGGAGGTTGAACATACATGTAATGGCTATTTGCGTCTCTTTTTTTCAGTAACCATTTTTCTTTGTGCCTACTGAGTGCTGGAAACATTTCTGAGAAGTTCTGTTCAGTGCGACCCAGAAGAAATTAGGGGTAAGCTTGAAGTACAGGCATGCAAAGGACAGGAAGGAAATTCCCTTGTGAAATAAAAATGTCCTGCAGGAAATTCCCTGCTGGGGGCAGAGCAGGTTTATGGACAGCAGAGGGTCTGGACCTGTGAGGGCAGGGAGGGAGCAGAGAGAGAGCAGAGAAGCTTGGTTCTCAAGCCTGGAGCTCCTGTAGAGGGGCTGGCAGGCATATGCTAAGTCTGGTTTATAAACATCCCCTGTTTTGCTCTGTTTTTGGTCCCCCTACGTCTGCAGGGTCTACAGGTGGGTGATCAGAGCCCCTTGGGTCCCATGTGGCCCCACTCTGGCTTGCCCTGTGCTGAATGCCCCACTCTGCCTTCCACAGCTGCACTGGAAGGCCTGGTGCAGACGTGGGGCTGCTCATCACAGCAGATCATTATCTCTGAGCTTCTGTAAATGCCTCCTGTGGTGCCCTCTCTGGCCCAGGTCTTTAGAAGTAAGCTGCTTACATAACAGCTTCGACAGTTCATTTGAATTAATTTCCAACATTAAATTTACTTTAGGATGAAGTCTACTGAAGACCTATGGGGAGTGGGAGGGGGTTGGGCTCTAGGGACAGGATCCTCCCAGAACTCCCAGTCCAGCTAAGAGCTGGTGGCTCCCAGAAAAACTGTTAAGAGGCAGTGGTTGGGAAAGGCCACCAAGGATTCCACGTTTCTCCTCACTTTATGCCATGATAAATGATTCAGGTAAATTGCTCTGGCCTGTGGGAAGAGCCAGATCATGCAGAGGACATCAGCCATGAGGTTGATTGAGCAGAGGTGACTGGGTCTGCCATGAAGATCAGGACTCGCGAGTGCTTTTGATTGTTTCACAACCCAGGAGAATGCTCCAGGGACCTCTGCCTTTGAGAAGCAGTTGGATGGCCAAGGGATGTCTGCTCCTCCACTCGGGCTGGTTCCACTTGTCCCCTCCACTTTTCCCCTGGAAAAGCCTTCGGAAGAAAGGACTGATGCGTTGAGATGTCTGGTGCCTGGGAGCACAGAGTCAGGGAAGCTCCATCCTGGAGATGAAAGAGGAAAGAGGTGGGAGAGACAGTGAGCTGGAGAGCTTGAAGAAGGCCAGGACTCGAGGGGATGGAAGTCTGAAGATGGAAACCTCAGGGACTTGTAGAAATCTTGGGAGGGCACAGGATGTGGACACACTACAGACATGAGAGAAGTACTGGGGTCCATCAGGGCCCAAACCCAAAGGACCAGTGCTCCTGGCCTTCTCCTGGGTGATCAGTGAGTCCAGTGATTCCCAAGGCCTCACCTGATTTAACTGTGGACCCCAGAGGCTGCAGACAATGGCATGTGTGCATGTTAGGAGGGGAGTCCCCTGCCTGTATCTCCTGGCCCCAGATCAGAGCTCTCGTGTGCATACACACACACACACACACACACACACATACACTGCCAGGCGAGCCCTTGGGTTTGTGTCACAGACAGCCAGCTGGCCTGCTAGATCAGACAAAAGCCAAGGAAACTCCCTCCTCAGGGCCAGAGGTCAGGTCAGGGGACAGAGAGCTGGCCAGGTCCCCACTACCCTGCAAGGGTGAGGCAGGCAGGAAGCCTGATAGTTTGATTTAAAAAAAAAATCTGTATCTCTCTGAAATCCCCAACCAAACCCATCAGAAAGCATTGCAATGAAAACACAATCCCCAGACAAACTGTGTTTTCAGTGAATCAAGGATCATCTGGGGGACACAGAGAGGGGCATGGTCCACGTCCCCTGTCTGCTGCCCCCGGCTGCTCTGAACTGGGGGCTGGGTGAGGAGGAGCAGCCCAGCTGTGGGGTCATTTATACCCATGGTCAGAAGCTTGCGCCCCGGGGGCTGTGTCTTCCTGGAGAAGGTCACACGGTTCTGCCGGGGAACTGTTTTGACTTTAATTATTCAGCACTTGCACCGCGTGGAGTGCGGGCCTTGTGAGCGGAGACCGGATGTGAATAACCTTTCATGCCAGCAGAAAAGCTTAATAAGGTGACATTAGGGCCCAAGACGCCTCGGCAGGACGTGGCCTCTGCAGCTTAATAGCCCATCAAGAGACAGCTGCTGGAGGATCCATTTTTTCTGCCGCTAGCAGGCCACCAGCCCAGAGCCTGTTCTACCCAGGGGGCAGAGCCCCACCCTGGGATGGGATGCGTCCTGAGGGGAACAAGAGGGCTGGCAACTGTGTCCCACCTCCCCAGCTTTCTAGAAGCTGGCTCCTGGGCAAGGCATCTCTGTTCTCTGAGCCGACTTCCTTGTCAGGTGTTCATTAAGAGCCTAGGTGTGCAGGACACTCTTTATACCTGTGTCCCCTCTGAGCAGAAACACGGACAGTTCTAGGATCTGTGGCTGCCTCTAGCCCAGGAGTGCGTCATCTGGTCCCCACACCTGTAGGCTCTCAGAGAGGCCGTACTGGCTAGTCCTTCCTTCACCCACAGGCTCACTCAGCACGTTGTTCCTGGGTGCTGCCATGGGGAGCCTGAGGCCGGGTACTGAGGGCGTGGGCACCCATGAGCAGGCCTGGCAGGTGGGCATAGGAGAGGCTGAGCAGGCTGCATGTGGCACGTTCCCTACCCTGAGCTTTCCTGGTCCTGAGATTTGTCTGAAAAGCCCGTCTTTGTCTCCAAGTGTTCCTGCCCTTGACTCTCGGCCCTCCTCTCTCTTTCCCGCCTTCATCTCTCCCGCCCCCTTTCCAATTTTCCAGTTTTTGAGCATCTCTTGGGTGCCAGGTATTCTTCTGGATACTGGGGATTCAGCAGAAAACAGAACAAAGTCCCCACTGTGTTTGCTACCAAGAGGGGCCTGGAGCCGGGTGGTAAGCCCCTGGGAGTCTCCAGGTTCTGGCTCTCACAGCAGAGGTCAGAGCTCCATTTCCTGCTGCAGGGCTGGGCAGGACCCCGTGAGTCCAGATGTCCATGGCTTGTGCACCCAAGAGCCCAACGGGCTGTGGGAGGGAGGGGAGGCTTTCAGATTGGAGGAATCTGCTGAGCTGAGAAGAGAAGACTCTATAAATGGGCATCACCAGATGGTCAATACCGAAAGCAGATTAATTGTATTCTTTGCAGCATAAGATGGAGAAGCTCAGTGCTGTGCTGTGCTTTGCTTTGTCACTCAATTGTGTCTGACTCTTTGCGACCCCCACGGACTATAGCCTGCCAGGCTCCTCTGTCCATGGAATTCTCCAGGCCAGAATACTGGAGTGGGTAGCTTTTCCCTTCTCCAGGGGGTCTTTCCAACCCAGGGATAGAACCCAGGTCTCCCGCATTGCAGGCAATTCTTTATCAGCTGAGCCACAAGGGAAACCCAAGAATACTGGAGAGGGTAGCCTATTCCTTCTCCAGGGTATCTTCCCAACCCAGGAATCGAACCAGGGTCTCCTGTGTTGCAGGTGGATTCTTTACCAACTGAGCTATGAGGGAAGCCCTAATTGTTTTACAATGTTGTGTTAATTTCTTTGTTGTTGTCCTTCAGTCACTCAGTTGTGTCTGACTGTTTGCAATCCCATGGACAGCAGCTTCCCTGTCCTTCACCATCTCCTGGAGCTTGCTCAAATCCATGTCCATCGAGTCGGTGATGCCATCCAACCATCTCATCCTCTGTCCTCTTCTCCTCATGCCCTCCATCTTTCCCAGGCTTAGGGTCTTTTCCAGTTAGTCAGTTCTTCGCATCAGGTGGCCAGAGTATTGGAGCTTCAGCTTCAGCGTTAGTACTTCCAATGAATATTCAGGGTTAATTTCCTTTAGGATTGACTGGCTTGATCTTGCATTCCAAGGGACTCAATACCACAGTTCAAAAGCATTAATTCTTCAGTGCTCAGCCTTCTTTATGGTCCAACTCTAACATCCATACATGGCTACTGGAAAAGCCATAGCTTTGACTAGATGGACCTTTGTTGGCAAAGTAATGTCTCTGCTTTTTAATATGCTGTCTAGGTTTGTCATAGTTTTTCTTCCAAGGAGCAAGCATCTTTTAAATTCATGGCTGCAGTCACCATCTGTAGTGATTTTGGAGCCCAAGAAAATAAAGTCTGTCACTGTTTATATTGTTCTCCCATCTATTTGCTATGAAGTGATAGGACCAGATGCCATGATCTTTGTTTTTTGAATGTTGAGTTAAGCCAACTTAAAAAAATAATAATTAATTTATTTTAATTGGAGGCCAATTACTTTACAATATTGTGGGGTTTTTTTGCCATACATTGCCCTGAATCAGCCACAGCAGTACATGTGTCCCCCATCATGAATCCCCCTTTCACCTCCCTCCCCATCCCATCCCTCTGGGTTATTTCATTGCACCAGCTTTGAGTGCCCTGTTTCATGCATTGAACTTGGACTGGTGATCTATTTCACATATGGTAATATACATGTTTCAATGCTATTCTTTCAAATCATCCCACTCTCGCCTTGTCCCACAGAGTCCATATCTGTGTCTCTTTTGCTGTCTCACATATAGGGTTGTCATTACCATCTCTCTAAATTCCATATATATGCACTAATATACTGTATTGGTGTTTTTCATTCTGACTTAATTCACTCTGTATAATAAGCTCCACCTCATTAGAGCTGTTTCATCCACCTCATTAGAGCTGATTCAAACGTGTTCTTTTTAATAGCTGAGTAATATTCCTTTGTGTATATGTTGCACAACTTTCTTACCCATTCATTTGCCGATGGACATCTAGGTTGTTAAGTCAGCTTTTTCACTCACCTCTTTCACCTTCATCTCAAGGTTCTTTAGTTCCTCTTTGCTTTCTACCATAACGGTGGTATCATTTGCATATCTGAGGTTATTGACATTTCTCCCAGCAATCTTGATTCCAGCTTGTTATTCATCCAGTCTGGCATTTCACATGATGTACTTTGCATAGATGTTAAATAAGCAGGGTGACAATATACAGCCTTGATGTACTTTCCCAATTTGGAATCAGTCTGTTGTTCCATGTCTGGTTCTAACTGTTGCTTCTTGACCTGCCTACAGGTTTCTGAGGAGCAGATTAGGTGGTCGGGTATTCCTATCTCTTTGAGAATCTTCCACTGTTTGTTACGATCCACACAGTCAAAGGCTTTAGTGTAGTCAATGAAGCAGAAGTAGATGTTTTTCTAGAATTCTCTTGCTTTTTCTATGATCCAACAAATGTTGACAATTTGATCTCTGGTTCCTCTGCCTTTTCTAAATCCAGCTTGAACATCTGGAAGTTCTCGGTTCACGTACTGCAGAAGCCTAGCTTGGGGAATTTTGAGCATCACTTTGCTAGAGTGTGAAATGAGTGCACTTGTGCAGTAGTTTAATTTCTACTGTATAGCAAAGTGACTCAGTTATGCATATACATGTACATTTTAAAAAATATTCTTTTCTGTTATGGTTTTTCTCAGGATATTGAGTATAGCTCCTTGCTGCACAGAGGACCTTGTTGTTTATCTGTTTTTGGTGTAATAGTTTGCATCTGCTAACCCCAAACTCCCATTCCACCCCCCCACCCCGGCGCACCTTCCTCTTGGCAGCCATGAGTCTGTTCTCTATGTCTGTGAGTCTGTTTCTGTTTCATATATGGATTCGTGGCATATTTTAGAATCCACGTATAAGTGATATCATATGATATTTGTCTTTTTGACTCCCCTTAGTATAATAGTCTGTAGTTGTGTCCATGTTGCTTCAAATGGCATTATCTCATTCTTTTTTATGGCTGAGTAATATTCCACTGTATATATGCACCACACCTTCTTTATCCATTCATCCATCAGTGGACATTCAGGTTGCTTCCTTGTTTTGGCTATTGGTGCTGCTGTGAGCCTAGAGGCGCATGTATCTTTTTGAATTATAGTTTTGTCCAGATATATTCCCAGGAGTGGGATTGCTCGGTCATATGGCAACTGCACTTTTAGTTTTCTGAGGATCCTCCATACTGTTCTTCATAGTGGCTGCACCAACTTACACTCCCACCAACAGTGTAGGAGGTCAGCCTGCAGCATATTTCTTGACTGTGTGATCTTGGATGTGTGTTTCTCGCTAATGACTGTGGATGGTCTAATGTTTTTCCCAACCACCCTTTCATGGATGCTGGCAGAAGACACGAGAGAGGGTCTCCCTGGCACAGAGGCAAAGCTATTGTAACTCTTTGCACAGCAGGCAGCACCAGCTTCCCTGGTCTCCTTGTTTCCTCTTTGTCCCCCGGTCCCCCAGTGTGACACTGCATGACCTAGGTGCTGTGTGTGCAGGATCCTGACTTTGGGCTTAAAAAAAAATTTTTTTTTAATTGCAAGATACTTGCTTTACAATGTTGTGTTGGTTTCTGCCATACATCAACATGAATCAGCCACAGGTATACATGTGTTCCCTCTCTCTTGAACCTCCCTCCCACTTCCCTCCCCATCCCAGCCCTCTAGGTGGTCACAGAGCACTGGGTCGATGTCCCTATGTCACACGGCAGATTCTCGCTGGCTATCTATTTTACACACGGTGATGTATATGTTTCCGTGCTGCTCTCTCAGTTCATCCCACCCTCTCCCTCCCATACTGTGTCCACAAGTCTGTTTTCTATGTCAGGGTTTCCATTCAGTTAAGTTCAGTCGCTCAGTCGTGTCCGACTCTTTGTGACCCCATGAGTTGCAGCACGCCAGGCCTCCCTGTCCATCACCAACTCCCGGAGTTCACTCAGACTCATGTCCATCGAGTCAGTGATGCCATCCAGCCATCTCATCCTCGGTCATCCCCTTCTTCTCCTGCCCCCAATCCCTCCCAGCATCAGAGTCTTTTCCAATGAGTCAACTCTTCACATGAGGTGGCCAAAGTACTGGAGTTTCAGCTTTAGCATCATTCCTTCCAAAGAAATCCCAGGACTGATCTCCTTCAGAATGGACTGGTTGGATCTCCTTGCAGTCCAAGGGACTCTCAAGAGTCTTCTCCAACACCACAGTTCAAAAGCATCAATTCTTCAGCTCTCTGCCTTCTTCACAGTCCAACTCTCACATCCATACATGACCACTGGAAAAACCATAGCCTTGACTAGATGGACCTTTGTTGGCAAAGTAATGTCTCTGCTTTTCAATATGCTATCTAGGTTGCTGCCCTGCAAATAGGTGCATCAGTACCATCTTTCTAGATTCCATACACTTGTGTTAACATACAATGTTTTTCTCTTGCTGACTTACTTCCCTCTGTACAATGGATTCTAGGGTTCATCCATCTCATTGAGACTGATTCAAATATGTTCTTTTTTAAAGCTGAGTACCATTCCATTGTATCTATGTACCAGAATTTCTGTATCCATTCATCTGTTGATAGACATCTAGGGCCATTTTTTGAATGAGCTACAGGCAAACCTGCCTCCTTTTGCCCTGGAGAGAGACATTATCTTTATGATACTGATGCAGACAAACCTGCCTCTGCCCTGGAGAGAGATGGTTTCCTTGTCCCTACGATGCTGTTTGCTATTTAAACACCCTTGGAAAGATAGTCTGCAACCAAGGCTGTGGGTACCTCTCTGAGATGTACAGAAACCTGAGACCAGGGAGAACTGTGCCTCAAGTTAGGAGCTCATCCTAACTCATGAGCCTGTCCCCTCATCTGGAGAAGGGACAGTGATGGAACCCCCCAGAGCCAAGGGTTCCTCCAAGCCGGATGTTGATACTGGCTGTCCCTCTTCACAATCCTCGCCCCCCTCCACTCTCACCTTGTCTGTGGTGAGGGTGGGGGAACCAGAGGAGAAGCTTTACAGATGTGGTGGTCCCATCAACTCCTGGCCATTTTGTGAGCTCTCCTGCTGGTCTGCAGCTTCAATCTGCTGGGACCCCCCGCTCCAGGTGCTGCACTCTGGGCCACCTGAGGCGCCCTGGCTGGCATGCCCTTCTCCAGTGAGGGGTGACTGGTAACTGACGGCTGGCGAGACTGCGACTCTCAGAGATGAGAAGTGCCTTTTCTGCTTGACTGTTCATCGCTTATGTGAAGCAATCTACATTTCCAGCTGTTAATGAAGGATTCTAGATGTGTTAGGAAAAAAAAAACCCCTCAAAACCTCTATTCTTTGCCCTTGGATAGTTAATTAAATTCCAGAGCTCTATTTTTAAGTTTTAATTAATAGCATAGAGCACTTGGCATGTCGGCCTCATATGGAGTCAGTCCCTCCCTCTGCCCATCTTGGGGGAAACCACGTTTCTATGTGGCAGGTCCTGAGGTCCCCACTCAACAGGGCTTATGGGCTGGCCAACCTCCTCTGGAGGGTGACCTGGGCTTTGCTTTGCTGGTGTTGCTTCCAGGAGAGAGTGAGGGAGGCGCTTTTCCTCTTTTGAGTTAGTGGCTTGTCAGAGGGTCACCTGAGTCCTTGTTCCTGGGGCTGGGGTTGCAGGTTGGTGATGAGGGGCATTTGTCGGCCCTCTGATGGGTCCCCTGAAGTTCAGGAATCCCTGAAGTTCAGGAGACCCCTGAGCTGGGGTCATGGAATCGACAACGGGCTTCCTTAAGCTGAGAACTGCTTCATGTCGGTTGTAGCACTGCAGCTTTCTCTCTGAAATTAGAAAGCTTAATAGAAATCACAAAGTAATAGTATTGGCTTTGGTTCATTTCAGCTTGCAAACCTTTGCTGAGCACACACCAAGTGCTGGGTTCTGCGCTGCCTGCCTGGGATCTGTGGATAGACTCCAGGGCTCCTTGTGGCAAGACAGGGGTAGTGCAGGTTCTAATGTCAGCACAGGTTGAAAATAAGTGCAAGTACTAAAAATCACTACCACACAATCCCTGGACTTGAGTGCATGGGGGTTCAGAACCCAAGGTGTCCTCTTCTGTTTTCCTGTGTTCTAGCTCTATCTTCTCTGAATGAATAGGACCAAGGTCTAGTCTGGACAGAGTTGGGGCTGTGAGACAAGCTCATAAAGTGATGGTTCTTTATTCTCTTCCATGAAACCCCAAGGGCTTCCCAGGTGGTATGAGTGGTAAATAACCTGCCTGCCAATGCAGGAGATGCAAGACATGTGGGTTCAATTTCTGGGTCGGGAAGATCCCCTGGAGTAGGAAATGGCACCCTATTCCAGTATTTTTGCCTGAAAAATTCCATGGATAGGAGCCTGGTGGGCTACAGTCCATGGGACTGCAAAGAGTCAGACAAGATTGAGTGACTGAACACACACACAAAACCCCAAGATGTATAGCTGAGTCCTTACAAGTTAATTTCCATTTAATGCCAACAGTTTATACAAAACAGCAAAGTGAAAGAGAGATCAGGGGAGATTTGTTTAGCCTGAAAGAGGACACAGACGGTGTGTGTAGGGGGAGTAAGGATTCAGGGTCCTTCGCGACTGTCATACTGAGAAAAGGAAGGCAGACAGAGAAAGACAAATATCCTATAACATTGCTTATGTGTGGAATCTAAAAAAAATGATACTAGTGAACTTATTTGCAAAATAGAAATGGGGTCACAGACATAGAAAACAAACTTATGGTTACCAAGGGAGAAAGAGGTGGGGAGGGATAAATTGGAGATTGAGATAGACATATACACCCTACTATATATACCAACAACCTCAGATATGCAGATAGGAAGGCAAGAAACACCTGGAGTAACAGGCAAATTTGGCCTTGGAATGCGGAATGAAGCAGGGCAAAGACTAATAGAGTTTTGCCAAGAAAATGCACTGGTCATAGCAAACACCCTCTTCCAACAACACAAGAGAAGACTCTACACCTGGACATCACCAGATGGTCAACACTGAAATCAGATTGATTATATTCTTTGCAGCCAAAGATGGAGAAGCTCTATACAGTCAACAAAAACAAGACCAGGAGCTGACTGTGGCTCAGATCATGAACTCATTACCAAATTCAGACTCAAATTGAAGAAAGTAGGGAAAATCGCTAGACCATTCAGGTATGACCTAAATCAAATCCCTTATGATTATACATGGAAGTGAGAAATAGATTTAAGGGCCTAGATCTGATAGATAGAGTGCCTGATGAACTATGGACTGAGGTTTGAGACATTGTACAGGAGACAGGGATCAAGACCATCCCCATGGAAAAGAAATGCAAAAAAAGCAAAATGGCTGTCTGAGGAGGCCTTACAAATAGCTGTGAAAAGAAGAGAGGCTAAAAGCAAAGGAGAAAAGGAAAGATATAAGCATCTGAATGCAGAGTTCCAAAGAATAGCAGGAAGAGATAAGAAAGCCTTCTTTAGCGATCAATGCAAAGAAATAGAGGAAAACAACAGAATCAGAAAGACTAGAGATCTCTTCAAGAAAATTAGAGATACCAAGGGAACATTTCATGCAAAGATGGGCTCGATAAAGGACAGAAATAATATGGACCTAACAGAAGCAGAAGATATTAAGAAGAGGTGGCAAGAATACACAGAAGAACTGTACAAAAAAGATCTTCATGACCCAGATAGTCATGATGATGTGATCACTAATCTAGAGCCAGACATCTTGGAATGTGAAGTCAAGTGGGCCTTAGAAAGCATCACTATGAACAAAGCTAGTGGAGGTGATGGAATTCCAGTTGAGCTGTTTCAAATCCTGAAAGATGATGCTGTGAAAGTGCTGCACTCAATATGCCAGCAATTTTGGAAAACTCAGCAGTGGCCACAGGACTGGAAAAGGTCAGTTTTTATTCCAATTCCAAAGAATGCTCAAACTACCGCACAATTGCACTCATCTCACATGCTAGTAAAGTAATGCTCAAAATTCTCCAAGCCAGGCTTCAGCAATACGTGAACCGTGAACTTCCTGATGTTCAAGCTGGTTTTAGAAAAGGCAGAGGAACCAGAGATCAAATTGCCAACATCTGCTGGATCATGGAAAAAGCAAGAGAGTTCCAGTAAAACATCTATTTCTGCTTTCTTGACTATGCCAAAGCCTTTGACTGTGTAGATCACAATAAACTGGAAAATTCTTCAAGAGATGGGAATACCAGACCACCTAACCTGCCTCTTGAGAAATCTGTATGCAGGTCAGGAAGCAACGGTTAGAACTGGACATGGAACAACAGACTGGTTCCAAATAGGAAAAGGAGTACGTCAAGGCTGTATATTGTCACACTGCTTATTTAACTTCTATGCAGAGTACATCATGAGAAACGCTGGACTGGAAGAAACACAAGCTGGAATCAAGATTGCCGGGAGAAATATCAATAACCTCAGATATGCAGATGACACTACCCTTATGGCAGAAAGTGAAGAGGAGCTAAAAAGCCTCTTGATGAAAGTGAAAGAGGAGAGTGAAAAAGTTGGCTTAAAGCTCAACATTCAGAAAACGAAGATCATGGCATCTGGTCCCATCACTTCATGGGAAATAGATGGGGAAACAGTAGAAACAGTGTCAGACTTTATTTTTGGGGGCTCCAGAATCCCTGCAGGTGGTGACTGCAGCCATGAAATTAAAAGACGCTTACTCCTTGGAAGCAAAGTTATGACCAACCTAGATAGTATATTCAAAAGCAGAGACATTACTTTGCTGACTAAGGTCTGTCTAGTCAAGGGTATGGTTTTTCCTGTGGTCATGTGTGGATGTGGGAGTTGGACTGTGAAGAAGGCTAAGCGCTGAAGAATTGATGCTTTTGAACTGTGGTGTTGGAGAAGACTCTTGAGAGTCCCTTGGACTGCAAGGAGATCCAACCAGTCCATTCTGAAGAGTCCTGGGATTTCTTTGGAAGGAATGATGCTAAAGCTGAAACTCCAGTACTTTGGCCACCTCATGCGAAGAGTTGACTCATTGGAAAACACTCTGATGCTGGGAGGAACTGGGGGCAGGAGGAGAAGGGGACGACCGAGGATGAGATGGCTGGATGGCATCACTGACTTGATGGACGTGAGTCTGAGTGAACTCTGGGAGATGGTGATGGACAGGGAGGCCTGGCGTGCTGCGATTCATGGGGTCGCAAAGAGTCAGACATGACTGAGTGACTGAACTGAACTGAATGTCAGAAAGTGAAGAACTGAAGGCGTTCTTGATGAGTGTGAAAGAGGAGAGTGAAAAAGCTGGCTTAAAACTCAACATTTAAAAATTAAGCTTTGACATCTTGTCCCATCCCTTTTTGGCAAATAGAAGGGATAAAAGTGGAAGTAGTGATAGGTTTTATTTTCTTGGGCTCCAAAATCACTGCAGATGGTGACTGCAGCCATGAAATTGAAAGACACTTGCTCCTTGGGAAGAAAGCTATGATAAACCTAGACAGCATATTAAAAAGTAGAGACATCACTTTGCACAGAAAGGTCCATTTAGTCAAAGCTATGGTTTTTCCAGGAGTCATGTATGGATGTGAGAGTTGGACCATAAAGAAGGCTGAGAGCCAAAGAACTGATGCTTTTGAATTGTGGTGCTGGAGAAGACTCTTGAGAGTCCCTTGGAAAACAAGATCAAACCAGTCAATCCTAATGGAAATTAACCCCGAATATTCATTGGAAGGACTGATGCTGAAGCTGAAGCTCCAATACTTTGTCTACCTGATGCGAAGAGCTGAATCATTGGAAAAGACCCTGATGCTGGGAAAGATTGAAGGCAGGAAGTGAAGGGGATGAAAGAGGATGAGATGATTGAAGGGGATGGAAGAGAATGAGGTGATTGGATAGCATCACAGACTCAATGGGCATGAGTTTGGGCAAACTCCAGGAGATAATGAAGGACAGGGAAGCTTGGCGTGTTGCAGTTCACGGGGTTGCAGAGTCGGACACAACTTAGCAACTGAAAAATAACAACAGCAAACATATAAAATAAATAACTAATAAGGACCTATGGTATTAGCACAGAGAACTCTACTCAGTACTCTGTAATGATATATGGGAAAAGAATCTTAGAAAGAGTGGATAGAGGATTCCCTCTCTTGTGGTCCAGTGATTAGGACTCTGGGCTTCCACTGAAAGGGCCCAAGGACATGCAGAGTTTGGTCAGGGACAGCTTGGTCAGGGAACTGAGCTCCCACATGCTGTTGTTGTTGTTCAAGTGCAGCCAAAAATAAAGCAAGATAAATTGAAAAGGAGTGGATATATGTGTGTGTATAACTGATTCACTTTGCTGTGCAGGCAGAAACTAACACGAAGTGTTAAATCAACTATACTCCAGTAAAGATGAAAAGACTCAGGTCTTGCAGAGAAGGCTCAACTGACTGGGTGCTGGGGGTACTCAGAGGAGTGGGGTGGGGCCCTGGGCCCCCAACTCTGGGCTTGGGGACCATTTCCAGGATATGGCACGCTGCTTCCTGAAGAGTGCATTTCCTAGCTAAGAGGATGCTAGATGTGGAGCAAGATTTAAAGAACTAAACATCTAGGCACATCCGAGTGCCTCCTCCACTGTAGATGAACGTTGTCACACTGTGAACTCCACGTTACCTGTGGCCCGCACAGGGTAACTGCCTAATAAATATTTGTGGAAGAAATGGAAGAACATTTACTATTTTTCTCTCCTTTGAAAAGAAGACCTTAACTTGTCCTCTCACTAATCCAGTGGTTCTCCACCAGGGGCTATTTTGCCTCCTAAGGGACACTTGTCTGGGGACATTTTGGTTGTCACAATGGGGAGGAGGTGTGGGGGCTGGGGTAGAGGGGAGAGATACTCTTAGACATCCCACAATGCACAGGAGATTCCTCCACAACAGAGGTTTATCTCCCTAAACGTCAATAGTTGCACCCCCAGTACCTGGGGCATGAAAGACTTTGGGCTGGAACCTGATGATGGGAGGCTGACCCTTATAACTCTGAAGCCCGCCCTCTGCATTCTTCTCACCTGAAACCTTGTCTCTGGTGGGGAGGTTGGTACGTGGTGATGGATGGGCTCAGGACCCCCAGAATTTACCTTCCTGTGGCTCCTGCAGCTGGTCCTTCTCCTGACCGCCCTACAGTCTCAGTGCTGATAGACTTCTCGCCCCCTGAAGCCTCAGCTAAGGCCTTGCCCTTCCCAGCTCTGGGGGATCCTATGGCCTTTCAGAGCAGGAATTGGGGGCTTCCCTACCTTCCCTCTGGCTGCTCTGGCTACCACCCCTGCCCGACAGGCAGGCATCACCACCCTGCCTTTGGGTTTCTCTGCCCCTAGGCTACACCCCCTCCCAGAAATCCACCCCCCACCCCACTGTCAGGCTGCCCACCCCCCTCTTCTATCCTGTTCTGTGACACCACAGAGCACAGTGCTATGTTCAGCCTTTGGACGATTCTCCCTGGAATCACTCCTGGGCTAAGTGCTCGTGAAGTCCGTGACCCTCGCCAAGACCCTAATACACAGCTACTTGAGTCTGCTGAGCTTGTGCCAGCTCCCCACTAAGTGCTGGCCATGTGTGATCACAACAGTCTAATGAATGGATGGTCCTATTGTCACTGTGGGAGTAAGCAGAGGCTGGGAGTGGAGAAGTAAGTGCTTTCATGGCAGGGCTGGGCTGTGGATCGGGGAGGGGGTGGCCAGCCTGGACTGGCCCCCTTTCCCCCCCAGGATAGCTGTGGGCACATGGCAGCACTTGGTTAAGACCTCATGGTGTGAGGGGTGATGCTGATGAGGACGGAGCTGGGCGGGTACCCATCAATGCCCTGGGGCAGTGATGAGAGAGACCTTGGAAAACTTGGATTTCTCCATCAGCGCCTCCTCTTCTTTCTTGTCTCTCCACATCAGGACCTGCTCTTGGGCTGTGGAGCTGGAGGCACAGGAAGGAGGGAGCCGTGGGCGTGTGGGCCCCTCTGTCTTGAGGAGATGGGCTGCTTCCCTTGCCAGCAAGGGCCTGAGCTGTTCCCCGAGCTGCACTGCCCCGTGCCCTGCAGGCTTACCACAGACCACACTCCTCTCTTTTCCCGCGGGGTCTGTAGAGTGTCTGACACGTTGCTCGGGGTTTAGTTAGCTGCAGGCCATCCAGCACTTAGGGTGTGAGACCGTGCTCCACAAAGTGCCAAGTGTGGTACTCAGGTCCCGGGCAGAGGAGGACAGCTCTGTGACCTGGAGGTTGGGGAATGGGGGCATCATGGCCCTGACTTGCTAGCCCGGACAGACCTGGGGGCAGCTGTATCCCGGGAGCCTCAGCAGAGGATATGCAAAAACGAGTCCCCTCTTTGAACGGCTCTTCCCAGGGCAGACATCGCTAGGAGCCACAGAACAAAACCCACGTTGGGTTTTGCCGAGGTCCCCAGTGAGCAAATAGCAGGCAGTTGCCGGCTGTGCCCCTCGAAGGTTCAGACTGACCAGAGACAGGCGAGTCGGGGGCTTTGGAACCGGCTTGCTGACAAGTCTCAGAAGAACTATACCAGGAGGACCCTGCCACCTCTATCACCAAGTGGATGGGAAAAGCAAAGCCCTGAGGGGCCTGTTAGGGGTCAGTCGTGGTGGGCAACTTGGGATTGGACTTGCGATCAAGTTACAGTGCCCCCTAGTGGCCGGCAGCCCGACTTGGCTCTGGTGGGTCATCTGCTGTCCACACCGGGCTAGGACTCAGCAGGTAAGTGAAATTTAAGGATAGATTCACTCTCAGGGTCATGCAAGTACCTTACTTGCCTGGCCCTGTCCATGAACGTGAAGGAGAGAAGCAAGCTGGGGGGACGCGCCAGCCCCCGTGCCCTTCCAATTCCCTCCCACAGAGTAATGCTTGGGGCAGGGGTCCGGTGTTGGGTCTGTGTGCATCTCAAGAAGAGTGTAAACACAACAAAATAAACCTCAGAGCAAATTGCTGAAAAGTTCCCTTAAAAGTTAGAGAGATGCATCTCTGGTCTTTACTGCCAGGGGATCAGTGGAGTCCAGGTTGGGACTTCTTTGTCAGTTGTTAGTGACAGAAAGTCACTCAGTCGTGTCTGACTCTTTGTGACCCCATGGACTATACAGTTCATGGAATTCTCCAGGCCAGAATATTGGACTAGGTAGCCTTTCCCTTCTCCAGGGGATCTTCCCAACCCAGGGATCGAACCCAGGTCTCCCGCATTGCAGGCAGATTCTTTGTGGGGCCCTAAATGGGAAACCTTAAAAAAGAAGGGCTAGAGCTAAGATGGCGCCTGGTGGAAGAGATGAGGGCACGGCCTAAGTTGTCTGTCAAAACTTTTGATTGGCTCTCTTGATTTCCGTGCACGTGGACAGTGCGTGATCACCATAGACTCCTGTTATAATGATGGCACATGACGATTTGACCTTTAATGTGATTGGTGCAACTATGGAAAGTCCCTCGCAAACCCCTCCCTGCTTGCCTTTATAAACCAAGAGCTTGCAGCAATAAAGCGGAACTGCTTAGGCGGCACCCCTGTGGCGTCTTATTGTCTCTGGCTCGAGGGGCTGGGTTGGCGGACAGCAGGCTCACCTCTGCTCGGGACCCCTCGGCTTTGCTGAGGGAAGTTCCGTTGCCTCTCTCTTTCTGCGGAGCGCCCCCCGCAATTCTTTACCAGTTGAACTACAAGGGGTAGCTGGGTGGGTAAAGAATCTGCCTGCAGTGCAGGAGACTCGGGTTTGTTCCCTGGGTTGGGAAGATTCCCTGGAGAAGGAAATGGCAACCCACTCTGGTATTTCTTGCCTGGAAAATTCTATGGACAGAGGAGCCTGGCAGGCTACAGCCCATGGGGTCGCAAGAGTCAGACACAACTTAGCGACTAAACCACCACCAGTAACAGAAAACTCAGCCGCCCAGCTGGGAAGGAGGCTGTCATCCAGGGGTTGAGTTAGGCTTCCCAGGCCCACTCTCTCCCTTTCTTGCTTTGGTTCTGATCCTTTCCCATTTTGTCATCGGTGGAATCCTCATGATGACAAGATGGCTGCTGCTGCTCCGATCTCACCATCCTCTAGATCTTCTTCCCAGCAGGCACTGCAGAAATTCCATGGCATCTGTTGGCTCAGTTGGGATTACATGCCCATCTCTGGACCAGTCACTATGGCCAGAGAAATGCAGTTCTCTGATTGGTTAGGTCTGAGTCACATGTTCACATCTGCAACCAGGGTTGGAACGACTATGCAGTTGAAACTCAGCGAGCAGGGATGGGTGGGTGGGAGGAAGAGGAAACTGGCCAGACAGAGCATAACAGCAAAATGTGCAGTCCTGCAGAAACTGAGAAAAACCAAACCTACTGGGCACTCGGTGCTCAGACTCTGAGACAGTCATTGTCCACGCTTCTGGGTGTCCTGGTCTCTGCTCAGTTTTACATTTAGTTCAGTCCAATCAAATAGAGTTGTCAGTAACTAATCCAGATCTGAAAGTGAAATTTCAAAATGGCATTTATTTATTTATAAGATACTTTTGATGTGGGACATTTTTGAAAATGTCTTTATTGAATTTGTAACAATATTACTATGCGTGTGTGTGTGTGTGTTGGTTTTTTGGCTGCTAGGGATCTTAGCTCCCCAATCAGGGATTGAGACCGTACCTCCAGCATTGGAAGGTGAAGTCTTAAACATTGGACCACCATGGACCTGGAATTTAGTTCAGACTTAATCATGATTTCCAGTGGTCTTGAAGGCATTAATTGTTTAAAGACACTTAGTGAAACTTGATCAGTCTGTCCAAACATACACAGGCCTGGGACAATGTGTTCACACCATGGCCAGACGCTTCTAGATGCCTCCCAGTGCAGGGCGGGTGCAGACGGGGCCATGGGAACAGGTGGGGCGCTGGCCTGTTCTTCCCTCCAGGAGCCTCACTGGGCAACGTCTCATGACGTTGCCCCCACGTCCCCCCATCTCTGGGTTCCTGTCTTCACTGTGTACTCTGACCACTGTTGCCACTTTCCAGGCTCAGGGGTTTTCCACAGGCCCCTGAGAGAGCCTAGAATTCATGCCACGTTCACTAGTATTATACCATTTAAAGGACAGCTGGAGTGGGGTGGGGCTGTGGCCTCTCCAGGACACACCGGGCTGGGTCTCAGGCCTCCTGACCCAGGCCCTTATGCTTATGTCCTGCACTGATGCATGGACGAAACTCCCTCCCCTCACCCCTCCTGTCCTGGGGTGAGCTCACGGCAGTGTTGGGCGGAGGGTGCATGGACCCACAGCCTGTCTGTAGGCAGTGAGCCTACTCTGGCTGAGGGATTTAACCCATCTAAATGGTCCACCACAGCCACCCAGGGCACAGAGCAGCAGCATCTTTGGGCTCAGGCAGGTAAAGGGTCTGCTTGCATTGGCCCAGAGCCCACAGTCCATGTCGGCCATTATTATTGTTATTATTAGACCTGAGACATTTATTATGTCAGCCCTAATGATAGGCAGGCACCTTGCCAAGTTCTGTGCATGCCATGGCAAACACAATCTTTGCCTGTGGGGAAGATAGGTGAACCAATGATTACAATTCAGTGTGATGTTAGCTTTTATACCCATCTTGCTCCAAATGGGATTAAGGTAGCCATAAGGCGTGCTGGGGGCTTTCCTCATAGCTCAGTTGGTAAAGAATCTGCCTGTAATGCAGGAGACTGGAGTTTGATTCCTGGGTGGAGAAGATCCTCTGGAGAAGGAAATGCAGTCCACTCCAGTATTCTTGCCTGGAGAATCCCATGGACAGAGGAGCCTGGCCGGCTACAGTCCATGGGATCGCAAGAGTCAGACATAACTTAGCGACTAAACCACCACCAAGGCGTGCTGAGAGCAAGGATGGCAGGCGATGTGCCCAGGTTCTCCAGGAGAACTGGGAAGGCCCCTGTCTTGCAGCAGAAGGAAGTCAAGGAAGGCTTCCTGGAGGTGATGCCCTGAATGTGTGTCTTGTCCTGAGAAGTCACCTTTCCCTTGCCTCTGTTGGGGAGGGTGGTTGTGGCTCTTTAGGCTGTAGTCTGATGGAGCTGAGGGTTCTAATAAATTATCACAGGAGGGCACTCAAGCTGTGATCTCTCTCCCAGAGGGTGAAGGTACTGCTTCCTGCTCCACCAACCAAAGGGTTTTTAAAAAATTCTTCTTTTTTTTTTTTTTAACTGAAGTACTCCATAGTGGCTCAGACGGTAAAGAATCTGCCTGCAGTGTAGGGGACCCCTGGGTTGGAAAGATCCCCTGGAGAAAGGAATGGCAACCCACTCCAGTAATCTTGCCTGGAGAATCCCATGGACAGAGGAGACTGATGGATTACAGTTCATGGGGTAGCGAAGAGCTGGATATGACTGAGTGACTACGAAGAGCTGGATATGACTGAGTGACTAACACTTTCACTTTTTCACTTTTCATAGTTTATTTACAATGTTGTGCAAATCTCTGTTGTACAGAAAAGTGACTCAGTTTTATATTGGGTTGGTCAAATGTTCATTTGAGTTTTTCCATAAGTTCAGTTCAGTTCAGTCCTCAGTTGTATCCAACTCTGCGACCCCATGAACTGCAGCACGCCAGGCCTCCCTGTCCATCACCAGCTCCTGGAGTCCACTCAAACCCATGTCCATCGAGTCGGTGATGCCATCCATCCATCTCATCCTCTGTCGTCCCCTTCTCCTCCTGCCCCCAATACCTCCCAGCATCAGGGTCTTTTCAAATGAGTCAGCTCTTTGCATCAGGTGGCCAAAGTATCGGAGTTTCAGCTTCAACATTTTTCATAAGACGTAGTGTAAAAACCCAAACAAACTTTTTGACCAACCTGACACATACACACATTCTTTTTAAATATTCTTTTCCATTATGATTTATCCCGGGAGATTGGATATAGTTCCCTGTGCTGTGCAGTAAGACCTTATTCATCCGTCCTGAATGTGATAGTTTTCGTCTACCAGCCTCCAGTTCCCAGCCCATTTCTCTCCTCCCCATCCCTTGTGAGTCTGTTTCTGTTTCATAGATCACTTTATTCGTGACATATTTTAGATTCCACATAAAAGTGATATTATATGACATTTGTCTTTCTCTTTCTGACTTACTTCACTTAGTATGACATTCTCTAGTTGCATCCATGTTGCTGCAAATGGCATTATTTAGTTGCTTTTTATGGCTGAGTAGTATTTCATCGGAGAAGGCAATGGCACCCCATTCCAGTACTCTTGCCTGGAAACTCCCATGGACGGAGGAGCCTGGCGGGCTGCAGTCCATGGGGTGGCTAAGAGTCGGACACGACTGAGTGACTTCACTTTAACTTTTCACTCTCGTGCACTGGAGAAGGAAATGGCAACCCACTCCAGTGTTCTTGTCTGGAGAACCCCAGGGACGGGGGAGCCTGGTGGGCTGCCGTCTATGGGGTCGCACAGAGTCGGACACGACTGAAGCGACTTGGCGGCAGCAGCAGCAGCAGCGGTAGTATTTCATCGTGCATGTGGACCACATCTTTTCTCGTTCATCTGTTGATGGACATTTAGATTGTTTCCATGTCTTGGCTATTGTGAACAGTGCTGCTATGAATGTAGGGGTGAATGTATCTTCTTGAATTAGAGTTTTGTTCAGATATATTCCCAGGAGAGGGATTGCTGAATCCTTTTTAGTAACTCTGTTTTTAGTTTTCTGACGAAACTCCATACGGTCCTCCATCTTGGCTGCACCAACTTACAGTTCCACTGCCAGTGTAGCATGCCCCAAAGGGCTTTTTAATACCCCAAATGGAAGGGCTGGGTTTCTAGGCACATGGCTGTTCCTTTCAGCTCAAAGCTTATGTGGAGCCAGCCAGTATCCATGGGGTCCTGGCCATGGGACTCTCTGGGCCCCATGGGCTGCTACAGGCCCCAGCTGGAGGCCAGCCAGCAGCCCCCTCCCACCCCCTCACAGAAGAGGGCCATGGGGTCTTCAGGTGCCCTCCAATGGGGCCCAGGCTTTTTCAGAGCTGGGGGCTCCTAGGCTGACCTGTTTATATGTGGTCCTTTTTGAACCTGTGTTGGATTAATTTTATTTTAAAACTAATTTTTATTGGAGAATAGCTGTTTTACAATGTTGTGTTAGTTTCTGCTGTACAAAGTGAATCAGCTGTACGTATACCTATATCCTCCCTCTTTTGGATTTCCTTCCCATTTAGGTCACCGCAGAGCACTGAGTAGAGTTCCCCGTGCTATACAATAGGTTCTTGTTAGTTATCTATCTTACATATAGTAGTGTATATATATCTTAATCCCGTTCTCCCACTTCATCCTATCCCCCACTTGGTATACATAAGTTTGTTTTCTGTGTCTGAAGTGAAAGTTGCTCAGTTGTGTCTGGCTGTTTGCAACCCCAGGGGATATACAGTCCATTGATTTCTCTAGGCCAGAATACTGGAGTGGGTAGCTGTCCTCTCCTCCAGGGGATCTTCCCCACCCAGGGACTGAACCCAGGTCTCCTGCATTGCAGGTGGTCTCCTTGCCAGCTGAGCCACCAGGGAAGCCCAGTTCTGTTTTGCAAGTAAGGTCATCCTTGCCATTTGTCTAGATCCCACATGTGAACATTGCTATACAGCACCTGCTTTCCTCTGTCTGACTTGCTCCACTCTCTGTGACAGTCTCTAGGTGCACCCATGTCTCTTTGGATAGGTTTGTGCTTCAGTGGCGGTGGCACTGTCGTGAGAGCCACCATGGCACCCGGTGGAAAGTTCCAGAGGCGAGGAAGCAGCGAGTGGTGGTGGCAGTGACAGCAATGCCGGTGGGGCTCCGGGGGCTCCTTTACCTGCCCAGTGGCCTGACTGCGCTGTACGTCTATTTCCGATGACACACGTGACTTCTGGACACTCTCAGCCACTTCCAATCCCTGCGGCAAGTCAGACCCTTGACTCTGTAACTTTCCTTTTACTCTAGCAACTGGTCAGATGCACGGAGTCTATATGAACCATCACAGACTAGCTCTCAGCCAAGGAGGCTGGGACAGCATGTGTCACTAAGGCAATTCTTGACAATTTAAAACGCAGGATTTTAAAGGCTGGATCCAGGGTGGTTTAGGAGAAGGATGGGTCTTCTTCACACAGTGATGGCAGCTGCCTGTGGAAGTCGCATGATGGGACAAGGGGGCAGGGCCTGGTGGAGGCCCCAGCCCTGCATCTCTGTTGCCATGGCGACACAGGTGTCTGGGCCTGTCCCCCATCACAGACTTCTAGGGTGACTTCTAGGGTCCTGTTTTATTCTAAGTTTCTCCATCAAGCTCGCCCCCTTACACTTGAAAGTTTCGTGTTTGGAGACATGTTCTGTTACAGAGACTGACTGGCTTCAGTTTGAAGACTATTCTCTTGTGAAGCTCTACACTGGATTTTGACCAGGACATCCTAGCCTGTGGGGCTATTGGCTCTCCTGAAAGGAAGACTGCCTGAAGGGAGAGGGGGCTGGGTCCTTGTGGGGCTGAGCTTGTCGTCTCTACCAGCCATGACTCTATTTTCAGGTGCGGGCTCCGACCACAGCATCTGGGGCCAGTGTCTCAGGAGCAACGTGGCTGTAGGAGGAAGAGGTGTTGGAGAACAGATCACTGGGGGCCGAGTCTTCTCTGGCTGAGCTTGGTGAGTGGATGGGGCTCCTCTGATCTGGCCTTTGTGCGGTGTCCACAGTTGAATATCACTTCCAGAAACATCTGTCCTTAAAAGATCAGAACCGAACTAGATTGAGGGCTCCATTTACACACCCTGGATGAACCAGACCCCGCTTCGGCCTCCCTGGCATCGGAGAGTGGTGCCCAGCCTGCATCCTGGTGATTGCTTTTCTGCAGGATCTAGTTTTAGAAACCACGTTCTCCTTTTGGCTGACCTTTCTGCTTTAAAATTGCCTCTCACTGAACATGTTACAGCCCCAGGTTAGGATGTCCCTTCATTTCATTCTCTCACTGGGGGGAAAAAAACTCTGCAAAAACAGAACTCACAACACTGGCAATTCAGCCACACCACGTGTTGCTGTACTCTGGAGGGTCCCCCTGGTCCTCGCAGAGGGAGACTGAAGGGGATGCTTTATTCTCTGGTTTCTAATGGAGGCTGCTGCTTTCTCCAAGATCTCCTCCTAGTTTGGGGAAAGAAGGCTGAGAGGTGGGGTTCACCTGCAGGACCCTAAGAAGGGGTCCAGGTCTGGCCTGAGAATGCTGGGGAGGCGGCAGTCTCCAGAACACAGCACCTCTCTCACTCTTAAAAATTTTTTTTAAAAATTTTGTATTTGGATATAGTCGATTAGGGCTTCCCTTGTGGCTCAGATGTTAAAGAATCTGCCTGCGATGTGGGAAGCCTGGGTTCGATCCCTGGGTTGGGAAGATCCCCTGGAGGAGGGCATGGCAACCCACTGCAGAATTCTTGCCTGGAGACTCCCCATAGACAGAGGAACCTGGTAGGCTCCAGTCCATGGGGTCGCAAAGAGTTGGACATGACTGAGCAACTAAGCCCAGGCCATAATCAATTAACAGATGTGACAGTTTCAGGCAAACAGTGAAAGGATTCAGCCATACATATACATGAATCCATTCTCCTCCAAACTCCCCTCCCATTCAGGTTGCCCATAACATCAAGAAGAGTTCCATGTTCTATACAGTAGGTCCTTGCTAGTTATCCATTTTAAATATAGCACTGTGTACACGTCCATCCCAAACTCCCTAACTACCCCATCCTTCCATCCTTCCTCCCTGGCAACTGTAATATAACACTGCTCTTGAGGGAGCATTTGCTCCTCTCTGATGGTTCCCATCCCTCATTGATATTTTGTGGGTCAGTCACTCCATCGTGACTAAGTTGCTTCAGTCATGTCCAACTCTGTGATCTCGTAGACTGTAGCCCATCAGGCTTCTCTGTCCATGGGATTTCCCAGACAAGAATACTGAGTGGGTTGCCTTCTCCAGGGGATGTTTCTGACCCAGGGATCGAACCCTCATCTCTTATGCCTCTTGCATTGGCAGGGAGACTCTTTACTGTTAGGACTACCTGGGAAGCCCTGATCTTTTATGAGTAAGATGTCTATTCCCCAAGGGTTTTGAAACATAGCTTTGCTTGACTTGGAAATTTTAGACTCATGTGCGGAGCACAAGCCACAGGACTCAAGTCGATCAAGGGTGGGCTGTGCCTGGGGGTGCTTTCAGATGTCTCCATGGCACGCATTGGCTGGCCCTGGCTTGCTTGGACCAGGCCCTGAGTAGGGAGGGCAAGGCCTCCCAGGTGCCCTGAATGGTTGTGCTGGTTGTGTACTGCTCAAGGGCCCCTGGCCTAGCTGGTGAGCTGGTGCTGACATCCAGCCTGCGGCTGCTTACCAAGCCTTGTGCCTGGCTCACTACCGTGTCCCCTGGAGGATGGAGAACATTCTCCTTTGCACAAAAGCCTCTGTGTGGGTGGCCCTGGGACCCTCCCTGGGCTGATTCCAGAGGGGATATGTATTAGGCATGTCTTTTAGTTGCTGTATTCTGATGCTTTGACAGCTGGGGCCTTGCTGAGCCTGGGGGTTCCTCCTCCCAGGACCAACCAGTTCCCAGAGACAGACCCAGGGGGACAGTGCCTTTCAAGTCCAGAGCTCATCCCACATGTACCTTCTTTATCAGACCCTGAGACTCTTGGCTACTGTCCATCTGCTTCAGTTACCCTAGGGCAGGTACTAGCCAATGAAAGACTGCTGGTGCCCCGGAACCCACTGAAATGATCCAAACCAAACCAGCTGATCCTAAGCCTGCTTTCTTTGCCCCACTGCTGATCCCTTCTACAGAAACCACAATGAAGGCTCCTGCTCACAAGGCTACCTCTTCAGGCCAGCTACCCTCCCCTCTGAGACAGGTCAACAAGACCCTTCCTCCTGTCAATAGGACCTTCCTGCGGCACTGAGCTGGGATTTCGCTGCCAGGGTTGGGTGGGTGTGAATGGTAGCCAACCCAGCGTCCAGGAAAATTAGGTGAAAACATCTTCAGAGGCTTTCCCCACCGGGAAGACTATGACCCATCTTAGAAATTCCCTGTTGCCCTGATGAGGGTACAGAGTCCCCAGGCCCCAAATATCACTTCCAGTTGTTTAGCTCAAAAAGGCAGCTGTAAAAACATCACTGAGAACAGCAGCACATGCTAAGAGCGAGGAGACAAACCCAGAGAGGTAACGAGAGGCCAGACATAAGGCTTGCTTTTTCAGAATTGGAACTCTGCAGAGATGCCTGGTGGCTGGATGGGGTGTCAGAGAACCAGGGGTTAATTCAAGTCCTTAGTGATGACGAGGGCATTTCCTGCTTTGTCCCCCACTAGAGTCTTCAAGGTCAAGCCATTACCTCCACTTTGTGGCTGAAGAAAGTGGACTCAGGGAGGAAAGTTACACTGGCTGTGACTTTAGGAACATGCTTGGGTCCATCTCAGCCTTCTTGTACCTTACCCCTTCTTTGGTTCCTCCTTGATTTTCAAAGCAGGAGAGGTGCATACTTCAGGGGTACCCAGAGAGTCACACCTCCTCTGGGAGTTGGGTAAGACAACTGCAGTGTGGGAGGTGGAAGAGTCTCAGGCCCCGGGTGCTGACCTGGCAGTCACATGGAGGTCTGGCCACCCGATCATCAGTCTTCTGTGCTGAGGGTGACAAGGGCATTTCGTGGGGGAGGTAAGAATGCCACAGAAATAAAGGTTTAGGGACCAGTCTCTTATTGGTGTCAAAGTCTATTGAATCTCTGTTCACAAGTTTGCTGAGCATCTGCTACATGCCAGGTGTTGCCTTAGGGCTGGGGGTGCAGTTGAGTGACAGCCAATCAGCTCTTGCTGAGCTTACCCTATGCTCTTCCCAAAACCCTGGTACAGAGAGAAGGAGCTGGAGGAGGGCCTTGGATGGGTCTCACTTGCCAGGAAAGTAAAGGACACAGGGATTGGAGGTCAGGGAACAGAAGAGCAGGTAGACCAGATAGATGGATGCTGGGCTTTAGGATTAGTATTCAGCCCATCACTGGGGGCTTCTGAACACAGGCTGGGGGTTGTCTGGGGCTGCTCTGGTTTTAACCTGCCCTTCATCACTGCTCAGAGTCACAGACAGCATGCCACACAGGCTGCACAGCTACTGTGCAGTTCCCTGAGTCTGGGGGCAGGCCCTTGATCACCCCCAGTTCAGAGCGTACTGGGGAGCCTGCCTGGTGCTTTCCCATTCAAACACCTCTGGTCCACTGACCCGACTGCTGGGTGACTTTGGCCTCAGTTTCCCTGCCTGTGATGGAAGCAGCTGCCCTAAATGACCCCGGTGGGAGGGAGTGGGGTAGGGGTCTTTCCTTGCTGGGTAAAAGTTCCTACATGTGCCAGATGCCAGCTTTTGGACCAGCTGCTCATGAGCCGTGACGCAGTGCCTTTCCACCAAGGACAGTGAGAGATTTATCTGGTGGTAGGGCTCTTTTCCTCCCCACTGCGTCTGGCAATAATGACGGAGCGCCCGGGAGTGCCAGAGCCATTTTATTTTTATTTTATTTCTTCCTGAAGTTCAATACTTTCCAAAGCACCTCCACATGGTAATGCTATTTTCCTGGCAGGAATGCGTTTATTGGAGCTGTCACTCATTGCCCAGCCGTTCTATCTCAGTTCTGCGGCAGGCCTGACAGAGCGATACAGCCGTCTATAATTTAAAAACTGATGAACCCCAATTGCCAGCCCAGACCTTGCCGGTGGCACAGGCTCTCTGCAAATTGGTTACTAGTAAGTTCGTGGCCCTAAGTGACTGCAGTTTCTCTCTTGGCCAGTTTCCTCCCTTGCCAGCCTGACTTGCCACCCTGGGTTAGGGGGTGCCCTGCTGCTACATTCTATGTCTTGATTGACCACGAGGGGGTAGGACCCTAATGAGGGAACAGGAGGCTGGGGGTCATGACCCAGCAATGACCCAGGGCACGTGGCAGAAGGAACACAAGTTTGACAGCCAGATCTTGGATTTGAACCTGAGTCTGAATCCTGTTTGCTCCTTCTCAGCAATGAGCTTCAGGTTTCCCATCTGTGATGCGGGCCAGGGGTACCCTGGCTTCTGGGGCATTTGTGAAACTACAAGGGGTTCCAGACAAAATGGGGGGCTTGGGACAAAGCTGGTGCTTCTGCCTGGGTGGCTGTCTTGCCCAGAGTGGTCTCAGGCACCTGTCCACATCACAGGATTCTAGGTCTGGCCTGGGGGGCAATGTTGACTCCCCCGCCCAAAGCAGAAGAGTTTCCCTTGATCCCTGCATCTTGGCACTGGATCTGCCAGTTGTTCAAGTTCTTCTTCATTCTCCTCCATGGGCTGTTCATGTCCCCCATGGGGTCTCTCATCTCCCCTGAAGAAGCACCTATTTCATTTGCTCCCCTGGGAAGCAAGAAAAATAGCTATTTAAAAAAAGAGAATCTGCTGCAAACCCAAAACCATATAGAAGTTAGGTAGAGACAGGTTGCCTGCAAACAACCAAGTAAGATGATTTCTGCTTAAAACATTCGTGAGCTGTAGGCAAATGAAGTTTTAAAAATACTTAAAATGGTTTGTTTTTCTAAGTAGACTAAACCTTTTCCCTTGCTGATTTGTCATAGTAACTTGCTAAATATCACTTTCTTTTATCTTTTTTTCCCTCATATCTTCTTTTAAAAATTATTTTGTCTTTCTCTGAATCCATCCCTCCAGCTGAGTGATTACACCTTTCCCAGGAATGATCAGAACCAAAGTAGGGGTATTTGCATTTGTCAGTTGTGGTTGGAAATATTAATAGCAGGAACACAGCCCACACTGTCTTCAGCTCACCACTTCTAACCAGGGAAGTGGATGGCGCTGGTCCAGGGGAATGGGGTGTGAGTGCTGTCAGCATGGGGTTTTGTTTCTTCAGACATGTTGCCTTTCCACGACCAGAGCCAGGGCTACAAATGACCTCCTTTGCCATCTTCCAGCCTTGGACAAGACACTCCCTTCTCCTATCTGGAGGGAGAAAAAACCCAGGACAGGTATCTCATTGGTTCAGCTCACATTGCATTCCCACCCCCTGACCAATCAGTTTGGCCTCAGGGTTCAAATGTATGATGGACAGCTCCCCCCACCAATCAAGTGATTGGACCCTAGCAGAGCAGGAAAGAGGAGACGTAAATGTGGCCCCTAGCCACATCCCCTAGAGGGGATCCTAGCATCCAGGAACCTTATTTTGCATCCCCTGGAGTTTCTCTTCATGCTGCTTTCTCCCTGAGGAGAAGAAATGGAGGCAGCTCAAACCAGATTTCTCAAAGAACATACTCTAGGCCTCGGCTTCTGTGACATTCAGAGAACAGCCTCAGGATTTCCACTCTGCCCAACTTCACAGGAGGGAATTGCCGCAGCTGTAATTGGCCTTCCCCCACGTTCCCAGGAATACCAGGTTTTTCATTTTAGCTCCCTCCTGTCTGAAGGAGGATGATTAGTTGGTAGAGCAACATCCTAATGTTTTGGCTGAAAACCAAGGCACTTGGGGAGAGCGTTTGGGCTCATCAGATACATGTGTTCCCACACATCACACCCTCTCTGCCCCTGCCCCACTGCTGAGAAGATGAAGGGAGAAGCAGGAGGAATGGGGGGCGGGGGGACCAACTCATGTTCACAGACACAGTCCTGGCTGCTGGGATGCTTTGCATTGGTTATTTTTTGCCTCCTCTGTGCATAGGGGTGATGTGAGGGCTGAGAGTCAAAGGCATTTTTGATTCTTCCATGATGCATTTTGTAAGCGGCCACACCTAGGACTCCCAGGTGACTGTCTGGGGAAGGAGGAGCAGGGGGTGGGGCGAGTGGGAGTTGGGGGAGAGGGACACAGGTGACTCCCCATCTCTTGGCCTTTCTCTCCATCCCAGGAGAACTGTAGCCAGTGAGGGAGAGCTGGGTCTCTTCTTCCCTCTAATCCTTGGAGACACGTGCATGAGTGGGAAGCTTGGGGAGGCTGCTGGAGGGATGTCTTGGATGGACAGAGTTCACCTTGGAGAATTCTGACATTGAGACCTGAGAATAGGGTGGGCTGGGCTGGGGTGCATACCCTTCCTGGGGGTGGGTGGGGAGGGTCGAGCCCAGGGGAGCTGATCCTGAATCTGAGTCTATTTTCCATCTCACTGCACAATTGATTAATCAGGTTCTTTGGTTTTAATAAGTCGGTAGGTCCAGATGTTTCCCATTGTATGTTACAAATGTTAATTATCTTCTAATTACTTATTAACCGAGGCTACGCTGGCAGCGAATGCCCCAGAAGCCCAGCCAAATGAGTCCACAGCTTCGTAGCAGAACTGCTTCTTCTGGCAGCAGCTTCCAGAAATTTCTCATCCCTCATAGGGTTTTTTCCAATAGTTATTCTTTTTGGAGGAAAGACTCAGTGGCCTATGCACTAGGGACCCATAAGGCTAAGCGTTTGGAGCCCCATGGGGCAGCCTGACACCAGCCATACTGGTTTATCTAAGTTGGCTGCTCAGCCAGGGTGTGCCCAGGGCCCAGAAGGGTAGTGAGGTGCAGGAGCCTTATTCTGGCATCGGAATGCAGGTTCACCTCTGGGGCTGCTTTTCCTCCTAAATGTCCCTCAGTCTTTCTCCTTCTTCTGGAGTGGCTGGGCATCCATTCCTCTGGACTCAAGTCAAAGTCAACAGGATGGACAGTGTCCCAAGCTGAGGCTTCAGTGAGGTTCACCCTCCAAGTACTCACAGTGGGAGAGACTGGTCTCTCATTCTCTAATGCCTGGATTTGTACCTTGACAGGTGGCTCTGTCCCCAGGGTCTTGGTCCCATCTAATCTTAGCAGTTGGACCCTCTCTTGTTGTTGGCCAGCATGTGCCATTGAGGTACCTCCCAAGGATGGCACACTTGGGAGCTGGCATCCCCTTCTTGCTGCCCCTTGCTCAGCTCAGCTGTCTCACAAAGAGATTCTGCAGGATATCCTCCTTCAAGAAAGGACCTGCCCCATCACCTCCCTGGGGACAGGCATCAGTCACGTTACAGCAAACCCTCCTGTGGCTTCCTCCCTTGAGACCCCTTTGTTATTCATGAGGAATAAAAATAGGCGATGTGGAAAGTAAAACCAGATGGATGTCATCATTGATCGGGGTGGTTTGTGACAGTCATGTAGAAAATGACGACCTATTGTTTTCCTGGTGTTGAGGCTGCCTTGATCTCCATGGAATCTGGGGGTGTGATACATGCATGTTCCCAGCAGCATACTCTGCTCTGATTTGTGAGCACATATAGGCATGCCATGCATCCAGCAGACTCCTTGCAGCTTCTGGTGGCTCCCCTGTGTGTTCATTCATTCACTTATTCATGTGTTCATCTACCCACCCACATACCCATCCACGCACCCATGCCATTATATCCACTTATCCATCCATTCAACCATCCATCCATCCTCCCATCTGTCCTCCTACCCAAGAAACTTTGAGTACCAGACAGCCAGTGAGCTGTGATGCTTAGAAGGTAAACTGCAGGACAAGGATGGTGTGGGTGTAACCTGCCAAGTGAGTCTGTTCAGGCTCACTGAGTGACTTAACAGAATTTATTATCTGACAGTTGCAGAGGTTACAAGTTGGGATCGAGGTGTTGATGGGGCTGTGTTTCCTCTGGAGGCTCCGGGGAAGGATATTCCAAGCTTCTCTCCTGGCTTCTGGTGGCTCCTTGGCTTGTGTTGACATCACCCCTAGTCTCTGTACAGAATTCTTTCTCTGTGTTGTCTGTGTCCAAGTTTCTTCTTCTTTTTTTTTTTTTAGGACATTATTCATATGGAGTTAGGGCTCATCTTATTTACCGCCTCTTAACTAATTGCATCTAAGTTTTCTGGAGTGACACAACTCATGATGCCTGCTGTACTGTTGTTGTTCAGTTGCTTAGTCGTGTCTGACTCTTTGTGACCTCATGGACTGCAACATGCCAGGCTCCTCTGCCCTTCACTATCTCCCGGAGTTTGTTCAAATTCATGTCCATTGAGCTGGTGAGGATGCATTATTCGAGGTGCCTTCTCCTCCTTTTGCCTTCAATCTTTCCCAGCATCAGGGTCTTTTCTGATGAGTCAGTTCTTTGCATCAGGTGGCAAAGGATTGGAGCTTCAGCTACAGCAACAGTCCTTCCAATGAATATTTTTCTTCCCAAAGAGCCATCCTAGGCCAAACTGGGGCCTAGAGATCCAGGTCCAATCACAGCTCAGACCTTCTCTCTTGGCATGGAATCTTAATGGAGTCAGCCAGCAAATGCCACATTGTCACCTGCCTCTGAGTTCCATTAGGCACTGATTGCAGTAAACTCAGTGAATCACCTTGGCTTGGCATAGAGAGTGAAACCCCCATACCATGCTTTTCCTATTTGAGGCAAATGAGAGGCCAAGCTAACCATGCCCTGGGTATCCACTGATTGCATGCCAGGCTGGGAGTGTGCTTGGTGAGATGATATACGTGAGGGGTCCTTGATTATGTATATCCATCAACCTGGATTTGGTTAAATTCTGCAGCATTTAATCAAAACCCTCCACGCAGCAGTATCTGAAACAAGACAAATGTTTTATATCACTCTGTGTAACTGTGATTTGGAGGTGGGCGTCTGCAGGAAATTGTTTAAGATAGACACTCCAGCATACCTTCATCCTCATGGTGCAATGTGGGTGCCGGAACTGCCATTTCATTGATGGCCCTTAGGGAGACTTTCTGGAAGTACTACACCAGACTCACATCTCATTGGCCAGTGCTGGATCACATGACCACATTGAGTGCAAGGGAGGCTGGGGTATGTAGTCTTTTAGTTGGGTTTATCTTCACCCAGCTAGAAACTGACTTCTGTTTCTAAAGAAGATGATGAGGTTGGGTATTGGGCAGGGAATTGGGAGCCTCTGTCCCCTCTGTCAAAGGACTTGTCTGGCTGCCTCTTAGCAGTGGGGACCTGAGTAGATTTGGGGTACACAGTGTGTATGTGAGGAGCTTCTCCAATAGCTCAGTGGGTAGAGAATCTGCCTGCAATGACAGAGATGCAGGAGATGTGAGTTTGATCCCTGTGTGTGGAAGATCCCTTGGAGAAGGAAATAGCAACCCCCTCCAGTTTTCTTGCCTGAGAAATCCCATGGACAGAGGAGCCTGGTGGTGTGTGTAAAGATGCCAGGTTTGGTGTGTGGGGGCGGGGGTGGACATGAGACAACAGCAGGGAGTCCCACCCCACTCTCCTTGAGGTGGGCCATAGTAGTGTTTTCAGTCACTTGACGGCTAGAGTTCTCAGGTGGTCAGCTCGGCTTCCAAGGGGTGTCCAGGGCCCAGGAGAGCTGCTGCTGTCCTTCAGTACTTAGGTGGCCTCTGGTTCTTCTGCAGGCTGCAGAAGCCTTTCTTGGAGTGAAAAAGATCCATGAAGTATGCTGAGCACTTGACATGTACGACTCATCCAGACCCTCTGATGTCCTGGTCCCTCTCAGAAAATAGTCTTTAATTTATTTTAATTGGAGGATAATTACAGTATTGTGATGGCCTCTGCCATATGTCAACATGAATCTGTCACAGGCACACATGTGGCCCCTCCCTCCCTACCTCATGCCTCCAGGTTGTCACAGAGTACCGGCTTTGGGTTCCCTGCATCATACATCAAACTCCCGCTGGCTATCTCTTTTACATATGGTAATGTTTATATTTCACTGATATTCTCTCAAATCATCCTACCCTCTCCTTCTCCCACTGTGTACAAAAGTCTGTTCTTTATGTCTATGGGATCTAGAAAGATAGTACCAATGATCCTACGTGCAGGGCAGTGAAGGAGACACAGACATAAAGAAAATACAGTCTTACTGTCTGCGTTAGTTTCAACAGCTGTCTGACTTTTCTTTAAACCAGAGTGTTTAGTCCAGTAAAACACTTGAAACCTGATCTCCATCCCACATCAGTGTCTGCGCCCAGGGGTGGGCCTGGCCAAGGCCGCAGCCATGGTGTGGCCTGGCTGGGGGCTTGTGGCCTTCCTTGCTCTGGCCAACCCAAACCCCACTGCCCACTCAGTCCCAAGGCCTGTGGTCCTTCTGAGGTTGGAGTGGGAGAGAAGATGGTGGGACAGATAGAGCGTTTGGTGCTGAGGCTCTGGGGCTTCTTGGAGAGGCGCCACTCTCTAGCTTCCCCATGCTAGCCTAGTCACCCTCACTCTCCTGTACTTCCCCGACAGCCCCGGGCACCTGCCACCCACTCTCCAGAGATGCTCCCAACCCATCACCCCTTCAGGCAGCCTACTGGGAAGAATCTTTTTGAACTGGACCCAGGACTGTCATTCATCCTCAGGAGTCCCACAGCTTGCCCTGTACTGGGTGGCCCATGACCCCTACAGCCCTCTCTGCCTCCAGCCACCTGGAGGAGGTGCTGCTCACAGCCTCTGCTCTGGACTCTTCTTCAGGACTCAGCTGACTTCTGTCTCCATTCCACACTTTCTTGGAGAACCATGTCATATTCTCTCAGAATCTCCTAGAAGCTCCTCCTGCTCCTCCAGGGGAGAGTAGGGACATTCCCACCTATTGCCCAGAGGGGCTCACAGCAGACTGGCTTCTTTCCCAAGAACTGGACTTGCTGATTTCAGCCTCCTTCTCTTCAGCTCTGATGCCCCATGCCCTCCAGGTGGCTTGGGCTGAGGACCTGGGACCAGTTTGCCTGTCACACACAGATGCTGGGACTCTCTGCTCAGAAGAAACAAAGTCAGAAGACCCATTGTGGCATCCTGTCCAGCACAGAGAATTGTCTGAGGAAGTGTTACAAAGGAGGATTCCTGGGGACTGTGTTGAAGTGTTAGTTACTCAGTTGTGTCTGACTCTTTGCAACCCAATGAACTGTAGCCTGCCAGGCTCCTCTGTCCATGGGATTCTCTAGGCAAGACTACTGGGGTAGGTAGCCATTCCTTTTTCCAGGGGATCTTCCCACCCAGGGATTGAACATGGGTCTCCTGAATTGCAGGCAGATTCTTTACTGTCTGAGCTACCAGAGAAGCTGTAGCCACTAGGGAAGTCCCAGGATCTGGCTCAGCAGGGCTGAAGTGGGGCCAAGGAATCTGTATGCTTGAGTGGCACCCCAGCTGAGCCAACGCTGGGTCCTTCAAGGACTTTGGGGCTGTTCTGAAGGAAGCAGCACATGCTAGCCACCCACCTGACCGATCCAAAGCCTGCCAGCCCCCAGGCTTTCCATGGCTAGGCAGCATTTCCAGACACTGTGTTAAAATGGGTGTTTTATTTTTCCAAAGCCCACTGATCGAGTCAAATGCCTATAATACAGCAGTGTTATCTGCGGAAGACATGCATGCTTTCTTGACCAGATTTCCAAGAAATTTTATGAAAGGCTGATTTTCTTCGTGAGTACTGGCTCCTTTATGGGCTGGAATAGAATTGGTTGGAATTGATATTCTATAGCCCTCCCCCATCCTCTGCTGGTCTAAGATGTTATGGTCTCTCCTCTCCCTTCTTCATCTTCAAAGGCAGAGCATAAATTAGACGAAAAAGGTTTTTCAAACAGTATTTAACCTCTCCTTAGCTGGCAATCACAGACTCACTCTTATGATTACAGAGCCCTTCATAGAATGGACATGGCATCAGAAACAGCAGTGAGATGAACACGGCTGAAGGAGTATCCTGCAAACTGCTGACAGCCCCCCAGACCCCCCATCAACCTCCCTTCCCACCCAGTTCCTGCTGCCTCCTCCATCTGCCCTCTCAGATTCAGTCTGCACTGTGGCTGGATCCCTGGAGGGTCTTGGACCCCCTGCTCTGCCCAGGCTAACCATGTGTCTTTTCCAAAACCAGCTTGGTTTTTATCTCCTCATTAGTCATGGATACCTATTCTAGCCTATGTAAGTACCATCTTATAACAAAGGTCATGTCATCTGCCTGGAGGAGGTGAGGACTGGCAGATTCTAATCACATGGTGGGTTCTCTTGGCCACCAGTCCCATCCTTAGGTGTGGTACCAAAGTAATCTGATTTTTTAAATTTGTTTGCAGTATTAAGATTTATTAAGACAATTTACATATGCAAAATTACTCTTTTCAATGTACAGTTTGGTGAGCTTTTATAAACATATACAGTAAGTGTAATCGTCATACTCAAATACAGAAAATTTCTATCACCCTCCAAAGTTTCCTTGGGTACTTATACCATCTACCCTCTCCCCCAAGACCCAGCTCTGATTTATGTCTTTATAATTTTTCTGTTTCTAGATTGACATGGTCCATGGGGTTGCAAAGAGTCAGACACAACTGAGTGACTGAACTGAACTGAGATTGACGTATAGATAGGTTCGGATAGTGTGCAGCCAAAGTCACCTCATTAACGTAAGAGATAACTTCGCTGCTCTCATCACTAAGAAATTCCAAAGGTTTTAGGAGCTCTGTGCCAGAGATGGAGACGAAGACCAAATGTGTTTCTTTTAATCACAGTATCACACTAACCTGTGTATCAATGAATTGTTTTTCAGTCGCTCAGTGGTGTCTGACTTCTAGTGACCCCACAGACTACGGCACACCAGGCTTCCCTGTCCTTTACTATCTCCTGGATTTTGCTCAGACTCACGTCCATTGAGTTGGTGATGCCATCCAAACATCTCATCCTCTATTGCCTCCCCTTTCCTCCTGCCTTCAATCTTTCCCAGCATCAGGGTCTTTTCCAATGAGTTGGCTCTTCACATCAGGTGGCCAAAGTATTGGAGCTTCAGGTTCAGCATTGGTCCTTCAAATGAATATTCAGGGTTGATTTCCTTTAGGATTGACTGATTTGATCTCCTTGCAGTCCAAGGGACTCTCAAGAGACTTCTCCAGCACCACAGTTTGAAAGCATCAATTCTTCGGCACTTGGCCTTCTTTGTGGTCCAACTTGCACATCTGTACATGACTACTGGAAAAACCATAGCTTTAACTACATGGACCTTTATCGACAAAGTGATGTCTCTGCTTTTTTAATATGCTGTCTAGGTTTGTTATAGCTTTTCCTTCAAGGAACAAGTGTCTTTTCATTTCTTGGCTTTAGTAATTGTCTGCAATGATTTTGGAGTACAACACCTATGTGCCATATCTTTTATCTCTAGTCCAACAGATGCTACTTGATTTCAAATGTACCTTAAGTTAACATCCCCCCACAACCCCTTCAGTGAGGTTAAGTCATGTACTTATATTACAGCTAAGTTCTTTTGTCACAGTCTCCATGCCATCCTGGAATCCTCTGATCTCATTGAGTTTTAAAACAATTTTATATGCATTAAGGTTTACTCTTTAAAAAAATATTTATTTATTTGGTGGCATTGTATCTTAGTTGTAAATGCAGAGTCTTTGTTGGGTCACATGGTATCTTTCATTGCAGCACACAGACTCTCTAGTTGTGGCACATGGGCTTTGTTACTCCATAGCACGTGAGATCTTAGTTCCCCGACCAGAGATAGAATGTGTGTTCCCAGCATTGCAAGGTGGGGACCACCAGGGAAGTCCCAAGGTTTACTCTTTGTGCTGTAAAAATTCTGTGTGTCTTGACAAGTGCATGGTGTCACGTATCTACTGCTATCATTCAGGATTAGTCCACTGTTCTAAAATATTCTCTGCTCCACCATTTCAACCTCTCCCATCCCTAAATCTCTGACAACCACTGAACTGTTTTCTGTCTCCATAGATTTGCCTTTTTCTGAATGTCATCTAATTGAAATCATAAAGTATGCAGTCTTTTAAAACTGGCTTATTTCACTTAGTACTATGCATTTAAGGTTCCTCCATGTCTTTTTTTGTGACTTGACAACTCATTTCTTTTTAGCACTGAATAATGCTCCATTGTCTGGACCTATCACGGTTTGTTTACCTCTTCACCTACTGAAGGACATCTTGGTCGCTTTTAGTTTTTTACAATTGCTGATAAAGCTTCTGTGAAGATTCTCATGCAGGTTTTTGTGTGGACAAGTCTTCAGTGTATTTGGATAAATACCAGGGAGCATGATCATTGGAATGTATGGTAAGATAAGTTTATCTTTATAAGAAATTGCCCACCTCTCCTCCCAAGTGGCTGCACCAGGCTGCATCCCCACTGGCAGTGAATGAGTGTTCTTGCTGCTCCACATCTCCAGCGTTTGGTGTCATCAGTGTCCTGGATTCTAGCCACTCTAGTCGATGTGCCTTTGTATCTCATGGAAGTGTGGTTTTAACTTCACCCTTTACAGATGGAGAGGATTCGTGTGTCCAGCCCCTCATTGTCATGGGTACCTTTATGGAATAGACGGAAGGTTCTGCAATCCTGTCAGTGGCCTTAGTTCTCTCCTGTTGGGGATGGGTCCCTTGGACTTTGACGATTTCAATTCACTGTTTGAGTCCACACAACTGTTTGCATGAAAAGCACTCAGAAAACCTAGAAGCACAGTTCATCAATGGGTAACTTCATGTTTATGCAGCAATTATCCAACCTGGTGACATCACTCTAGTGCAGGAAATATAGATCTTTCCCTCCCGATAAATCAGCTGGCCTTCACTGCCATGGGCATCTGTTTTCAGGAATGGTTGATGAACAATCACCACTAAATTACATGTGAACTTTCTCCCTTTATGTTAAAAGTGTGGTTTCTGCCTAGCAGGTGGAGGCAGCAGAATAAGGATAACCTCTGACTTAAAGGAAGTTGAGCAGAAACACAGTGGACTCTGGGAGAGGCAGATATCTGAATGAAGTCTTTTCTTTCTGCTTCTTTCCCCTTTTTTCTATTTGTTTGTGTCAGTTTTTCACAAGTGCCTGTTGATTTGATTTTTGAGATATGAAACCTTCAACTTTTCTTGCAGTATTTCTCAGCAGAGCAGAAAAACTGAATCCTATTAAAATGATACAAACACCCTGGATGTGTGTATGTGTGTGTGCACATTTTTTTTATAACTTTTGAAAAGATTTTGGAACATGTTGAGCCCAGATTGAATATTTACGGAAAAGTAACCAGGGCTTCATTCAAAGACACGTCCCTGTGAGATGAGACGGATAAAGAAAACAACTTGTCATTCAAAGCAAGTCTTTGTGCCCTAGAAGTGAGCTACGGCAGGGACAGGGGAGGCAGCTGGACTGGTTGCCAAGGACGCTGGGGGGACATAAGGGTTTCTGGAAGACCCTGCTGGGGGTGTGCTGCAGCTCAGCCCCTCCCTCCTTGCAGGAGATGCTCTGCAGGAGTTGAAACTGCCTGCTGGGGACCTGGAGCTCACACAGTAGGGATGACAATGAGGAAGCCCCTGGGACTCCTTGGCAGGAATGAGGCCCAGTGAGGTCCCGGCTTGCCAAGATCATGAAGCGGGGAAGTGGCAGCTGGGTTCTCAGACTCGGCCTCCTCCTTGGCTCTAAGTGATCCAAACAGTGTGAGGTGTTTCCAGGACAAGTGTGTGCTCAGTTGCTCAGTGATGTTTGACTCTTTGTGACTCTATGGACTGTAGCCTTCCAGGTTCCTCTCCGTGGGATTCTCCAGGCAAGGATACTGGAGTGAGTTGCCATTTCCTCCTCTAGGGGATCTTCCTGACCCAGGGATTGAACCTGCATTGTAGAAATAAGCATTAGTAACTTCCTCATGGGAGGGCTTGGGGACTTCCCCCATGGCGGGATCCATCCATTCATTCAAACAATGTTTGTTGACCGCTTTCTGTGGGACAGGCCCTGCTAAGCACTGCCAATCAACGGGGCAAAGGTACTGATCTTCCAGATCTTGCTTGGGGGAGGGTGGTCTGGGTGCCGTGGAGACCCATCTGCTGTCTCAGAGCATCCTGGTTGACCCCACCGTCTCCCTTCGGCCTTCCTCAGTCTTCCAGAGGGCCTGTCCTTTTTCCCAAGTTTGCATCAGCTTTCAAAGATCCCCTGAACCCCACCCTTTGTATTCAGTCTTTCTGAGCTGGTTAGAGGGAAAGGAGCATCAGAGGGGGAAGTGGAGGGCTGCCACTGAGCGTCCTACCTGAAGCCATCACCTGCCTTTTCTGACCACAGGCATATGAACTCTTTCCTGCCCCCTTTATTGTCCGCCACTCATTTGGGGCTTCCCACATGGCTCAAGTGGTAAAGAATCTGTCTGTAATTCAGGAGACTCAGGTTTGATCCCTGGATTGGAAAGGCCCCCTGGAGAAGGGACTAGCAACCCACTCTAGTATTCTTGCCTGGAAAATCCCATGGACACAGGAGCCTAGTGGGTTACAGTCCATGGGTTGCCAAGAGTTGGACACGACTGAGCAACTAACACTTTCGATTTAAACAAACATTTATGGGCATTGACTGATTGCCAAGTTTTGTACTGGCATAGGTGTTCAGTTACCAAGTCGTGTCTGACTCTTCTGTGACCCCCATGGACTGTAGCCCGCCAGGCTCCTTTGTATATAGGATTTCCCAGGCAAGAATACTGGAGTGGGTTGCTATTCCCTCCTGCAGAGGATCTTCCCAACCCAGGGATTGAACCTGCATTCCTGAGTCTCCTGAATTGCAGGCGAATTCTTTACTGCTGAGCCACCAGGGAAGCCACTGGAAAAAGGCTTAAAAATAGAAAGAGGCTGTGTGTGGTCCCAGCCGTCAGGGCCCTGGGCCTTTTGCTTAGTCAGTGTGGATGGTGCTTAGATGAGAAATCCCGGACTCTAGGAACAGGCCCTGCTTCCAGCCCATCTCCCAAGGGCTGAGGCTGCAGTGGGGTGAACTTGCAGAGTTCAGGGTTTGTCAGCATCAGGGACTCCTCTGTCCAGGATGTGGAGGATGCCAAAATGTCAGGCTCCCAGACCACCTGGTGGAGCCATTCCTGAGCGCCCAGGAGTCCTGGCCTGGCCCGTCTCCCATGTGTGGGAACTGATGTCAGCAGAACACTGCTGCTCCTGCTGGCAAGACCTGCCTGTTCACGGGCATTAGGGGCTCCATTAAATTGTTAATACAGCCATCAGAGTGCCAGCATATTATCTCTCTGCCTGGGAGGGATCTGATGGTATTTGCATTTCTATCACTTTGTTTTTATTTATGTAACTTTCACCTTGATGGAGAGCATGTGTATACAAAGTCCTGGTGGATGGAGAGACCTAGGAACCAAGAGACAACCCCATGGGGGGTTTCACATGGGCATGGCCCAAGCTGCTTGCGGGTCCTGCAGGGGTCATTCCAACACCAGAAGCATCAGTGAGGTCAGCCTCCAGCTGGGCCACCAGAGACTGCCCTGCCCTGGCTGGTTCCTTATCCTCCAGCCCTTTGGTTGGGCGCACATAGCCAGCTTGGGTGCCAGGAACTGTGCCCGGTGATGGATAGGGTGGGAAGGAAGGCAGATGCCCCCCGTGCCTTTGTGGAGTTCAAGGTTTGCAGAGCAGTGGCCCTTGGTCATGGGGAGTTCTGTCCCCAGGGGACGCCTGGCTAAGTCTGGATCATTTCTGCTTATCACACTGTGAGTAAGGAGGGATTCAACAGGCAGCTGTCTGTGAATGCCTGCATGAGGCTAAGCGCCCTGCAGTTCCCAGAGGCTGATCCAGCCCCTGTGATGATAGAGCTCTTGGGAGGAAGATGGGGTTCAGGCAGGAACTGCCGAGGTGTCTGGTTAAACTGACACTCTAAGGAGTAGGGGAAATTAGCAGGGGCAGGTGTGTGCCTGTGTTTGTATGTGTGCGTGCACATATTTGTGTGTTGGGAAGGGAGGGAGGACGTGAGAGGAGTGTCATGTGCAGAGAACATGTATGACAAAGCTGGGAGGCGAGCAGGAAGGTCCTTGCAAGGGGGGCTGGGAGAAGCCAGTGCCCTGCAGGTCCTGGGGTTGAAGTAGATGGGAAGCCCCATCAGCAGGGCCTGTGATCTCTGCTGGGATTCCAGCCTCTGCTGAGTGCAGGTGATGTGTTTTTTGTGTGTCATTGCTATGACACGCTCGAGTTTTTAAAAATTTCCCCAACTGCCTTTTAGAGACAGCCTTACTTTTGTTTCCTGCGGCTGCTGTCACAGATGACCTCAGACTGGGAGCCTTAGACAGTGCAAATCCATTCTCTTTCAGTCTGGAGGTCAGACGTCTGAGATCCAGGTGTGGGCAGGGCAGGGTCCTTCTGAGGCTTCTCCCCTTGGCTTGCAGACGGTGGCCTTCTCCCCATGTCTTTGCAGCATTTCCTCTCAGTGTGCACCTCTTTCCGGGCTCACTTTCCCCTTTTCATAAGGACACCGTCATACTGAATGAGGGCTCGCTGTGATGACCTGGCTTTAACTTGATCACCTCTCCAAATAAGGTTATGATCTGAGGTCCTGGGGGTGAGCACCTTACTGTGTCTTCTTGGGAGGAGGGGGAGATGTGAGAGGCACGGAGACAAGGCGTGTTGTCATGATCAGGTGTGAGGGGAGGTGGCTGGGACAGGAGGGGGTGGCAGCGGAGGGGTGGGCAGATGGCCTGGGAGGAGCCTGGTGGCAGGACCTGGATTAATTGGACCCCATGGGGTCTGCTTTAGAATCTCGAGAAACCATCTCCAATAGGTTTTACCTTCATTTCTCTCTGTTGTTAAGAGTACAGCCTTGCAGTGTTACGGGAAATTTGACAAAAGGCCAAGTTCATGCTGAGTCTTCATAACTTTATACAACTGTTTTCAAATGCCTAACTCTTAGCTCTAGCCATAAATTAAAAAAAATTAATTTATTTGCTTTTGATAAAGTCATGCATACTCATCTTGGGACATAGATGATTCAGAAAGTCCGGAAAAGCATAAATTATAAGACAAAAACCACCCATAGTCATTTAAATGGCAACTTGGAATTCCTTCGCATGGTTATTTAAATGCTCTCCCCAGGTTGGATGTTTGAATTATTATAAAAACTTTCACTGTATTTTAAAATGTCAGCACCCCGCCCCCCCCCAACCTCATTATCATAAAAGTGTTTGTCTGCACTTTGAGAGCGGCACTTCATCAGTATGGCACTTTGCATTTCTTTAAACAAGGAGGGTCATATCTCTCATATTTTGCTCTCATCCTGCCTGAATGGTGCCAGCCTGCCTTTGTCCTTTCTTCACTGAGTCTTGAGGATGTTCTCATAGCCCCGTGGGAGTTCATTGTGAAACAGGAAGGAATTCTTCCAAAAAGAGAGTGTAGATGCCAACTAAAACCAGCCTTGAGAGTTCGCCCACCCCAACCCAGTGTGGCTCCAAGCACATGCTCTGCCCAGCTGTCTCTGCTTCACATGAGGACAGGGACAGTGTAGACTGGGGGTGTGGGGTGGGCATCAGACCCGTGGTGCGTCTCACTTGGTCCTCCACGCCAGGGAAAGAACCCCAGCGACTTGCCCCCATCTTGCTGGGAGCTGGCTGAGGTAGCGCCTAAACCTCATAGTCAGACCCTGAGCCCCAGATCCATGCCCTTGTGCCCTCCTGGCTGCATGTGGCAGGGCTGGGTCCACACGAGAGGAGGGGGAAGTTGACTCCTTGGGCACTTTCTGTTTTCTGAGGCTCCCGCTGCTCGTGGAGGTCCCCCCTACTCAGGCCGAGGCCTAACCTGATTCCTTTCTCTTGTTATAACCCAAGCTGGAACCCGTGTGTCTCTGCCTCCAGGGAAGATGAGCAGCCCAAGGTCTCCAGAGGGAAACCTGGTCAGCCTGGACATCTGACTGCAGCAAGATTCCCCAACATGAAGGGAAAAGTTAGCGTGCCCAGTCAATGCATCATCACCTTCATCTGCCCTGCTGAGTGATTATTTCCATTCTACAGATGAGGAAGCAAAACTAGAGATGCTAAGTAATTGCACTGAAGGCCTGTCAGTGAACAGCATCGGAGCTGGGGTCTGAGCTCCCTCTCTGTCAGGGTGAACTTTGGGGACCACATTGGCTTCATGTCCTCACTTCAGGACTGCCAGTCACCTTGGATCATACACACACACACTCCATACGTGAACATACATTCTCACACAGTTATATGGACCCACAATTAATACATATACTCATATACTTGTATATTTATGCACACACAGCCCCACTCTCAGGCTTGTGCTTTGCTTTGTTTGCCTGTCTATACATTTGTGACTGTCTCCAAACAGACACCGGGCTGTGCAAGGTCTCTGCCTCACTGGGATATCGACTCTGTCATGTTCCATGTTGTCATTCCCCCCGGCCTCTTGTTTTTTTTTTTTGTTCTAGTTTTGTGTGCTTTCACTGTACAACTCTCTCCTTCCCTCTTTATTCTTCACTGCCTCCTTCTAGATGTGTTTCTATTACTGGTGACTGCAAATTGTTTTTGGAGGAACGTGCTGATTTATACACGTGCATGGGACTCCATGTGGTGGGGGTGGGTCTTGGATGCTGGAGCTGGAGGGTCCCAACCATGGCTGGCCTGGGTTGGGGGTGGGCATCTGTGGGGAAGAGGGGGTGGTAAGGATGGTGGGGGGCAGAGCAGTGGACATCACGGCTTCTTGGTGGGTTTGCACACAAAAGGGCAATCTTTCAATTCTGTGAGCTAAAAAGACATTTTCCAGGAACTATTGTTCTGGTGACTTCATGTGGCTTCAAACAGGGAGACTCTTTCAAGGGTTTGGGAACAGTTCTCCTTCTACTGAAAAGGGTAAATTTCATGCCCTTTCTGTGGATCCTGGGAGAAGCTATTCTTAGAAATAGTCTGAAAAAATTCAGTATGCTTGGAAATGCCATAGATTGCAGAAAATTTGAAGGGGAGGGAAACTATAATTCCTCCAAACAATTGTCTTCTTCTGTTGAACAGAGATATCATTAATTCTATTTTTAATCAGCAAATGCTGTATTTCCAAATATAAATATAAAGGGGCCTCGCCAGCTATCAGCCCACTCGGAAGGGGAGCCCTGGAACCTCAGTCTTGCCAACAGAGCTTGGCCAGGATTTTGGGAGAGGCAGAGGGGCCTCTAGCCCAGGCCTGCCCATGGCTCTTCTGGCTCAGGTGTCTATGAGCTACAAAGACCAATTGCCTGCTCCCCTCCATGGATTGGAAGGGCAGAACAGGGACAGGATCTCCCCTCAGAATTAATCACACTTTTCTATGAAATCAGGCTTGGTTGGGAGCGCCACATGGACAGACTCTTTTTCGATGGGCAACTCTGTCCAGCTGGAAGGATGAACTGGGGGCCACACCCCTGACTGGAGCTGTTATCCTGAGCCTGCAAATCCATTCGTTTATCTCTGCATGGGACACTGTTCTCTCTTCACCACGTGGCTCAGTTGCAGTCTTTCCTCAAAATGTTTACTTTTACCACTTGTGGTTGGGAAGAGCTTGACTCTTGCAGACCCATGAGTCCCTGAATTTGGGAATTCCCTGTTCTCCCTTTTTGACCTCATCTCTCTCTTGCAACACCGTACTAGATTCTGACAGCAGCCAGCACAGGCTCTCAGTCTCTTCCAGCTCCTCCCCCAGGGCAGTAGCTATGCTGGGTACATGATTTACTTCTCAGGTCACCACAGATGACCGTGTTGTCAAGTGTCCACCACCACCTAACAGCAGCTACCATCTTTCCAGCCTTGAGTTTTCTAAACTCGTTGCCTGATCATGAAGCCCAAGTCACACATTTTGGATTTTTGTTGCAGCAGCATCTTACTTCTGGGATCAACCTCTGTACTGGTTAAAATGGGCTTGATTTTGATGAGGCAGCAACCAGCCCCCAGGTTTCAGTGGCTTGAACATATTCTCATGCTCCCTGTCCATGCTGATTTGGCTGTGGGCTCTGATGCATGCTGTCCTCCCTCTGGGAGTCAGGGTGCAGAGGTTTCACCACCTGCAGTGTTCCTGGGCACCAATGGACTGGTGAATGCAGCATGGGGGCTCATAGGATGCTGCTCCCCTGCCTTTATCAAAGTGTGTCACATGACCAAACCTAACTTAAGCAAGTCTCATGAGTGCACCTAGCTTCTGCTCCCACTTCACTGGCCAAAGCAAGTCCATAATCATACTTCACTTGGGCTCCCATTCCACTGGCCAGAGCAAGTCAACATGAACATACCTAACTCCAGGAAAGGTAGGAAGAACAGAGCCTTGCTCAGAAGGAAAAAACCTGGATGTTGGGAGACTCTCTAAAGGACATAGGTTTTAAACAATAGTAATGGTTTCTCTTTGATCTGCATGCCTGCCAAATATGCAGAAGGCAATGGCACCCCACTCCAGTACTCTTGCCTGGAGAATCCCATGGAGGGAGGAGCCTGGTGTGCTGCAGTCCATGGGGTCGCTAAGAGTTGGACACCACTGAGCAACTTCACTTTCACTTTTCACTTTCATGCATTGGAGAAGGAAATGGCAACCCACTCCAGTGTTCTTGCCTGGAGAATCCCAGGGACGATGGAGCCTGGTTGGCTGCCGTCTTTGGGGTCGCACAGAGTCGGACACGACTGACGCGACTTAGCAGCAGCAGCAGCATCCTGCCAAATAAAGGCTCAGTTCCTTCAGCTGTTTCTGATAATATTCCAGACTCAGCTTCTTTCCAGAAGCCTTCTCTGTGTTCCTCAGTTTCTCTCTCTTCTGCTTGCAAGCTATTATCCACATTTAACACAAACTCTGGAGCTGAGAGTCAGTGCTCTGGGAAGAGTAGAGAACAAGGCTGGGTGTGTTTTGTAATGGTTCAAGTGTCAGAATGGCCAGTGCAGACAAGGGAGGGGCTGGGAGCACTATGTCCCCAAAGGAGAGGGCACTTTCCTTCAGGTCGCTTTCCTAGATTTTACTTCAAACTCCCGCCTCCCCACCCAGGAGGGGCTCTGGGATGAATCAGTGCCCTTTCTCTTCCTCTCTTGCGGTGTCACAGTCAACATGGGCAGTGTGGGCTGGGGCTCTGAGAAGCTCCGTAGTCAAGATACTTCTTGCACTTGGATTTTGTAGTTTTGTTCAGTTTGGTGTGTTCCCAACCTATTCGATGAGACAGCCCTGTCTTTCCCCTATCCAGGGCAGGGCAGCCTGGAAGGACTGCTGTCCCAGGACCAGAGGCTGGCCCTTCCCAGTGGAGAAGGGCTTCCTGAGTCAGTACACTGCCGCAGGCTCTGGTTTCCAGGCACTGGATTCAGCGATGGTCTGGCTATTAATCAAAGTAGGCAGCTGTTTATTGTTCAGTGTGCTCCAGAGTTGGAGAGATTCTTCCTTAATTATAGTTTAGAGGTTTCATCCAAATGAATTAGTAACTACAGCCCACCCCCACACCCCACCACCCCCTTGTGGTATGTCTTCCCTCTCTGGTGCATAATTCGACTCACGCTCTATTTCCCAGACCCACTGGACTCTTCCCTACAGCCCAGGTTCCCTCAGCTTAGCTCCCGAAACTCAAAGGAGATGTAGGCACAGAACGCTCCAACCAAACTCTGCAAGAAGATATCTCTCAGCCTTTGAGATCTTTGTATTTCTGGGCCTGAGCTGAAGCACTGGCTCACTTCCTACTTTGGGAATTTATTTCTTTGAAAAGCAGAGTGACACTTCCTTTTCAGATGGTTGCTGTCTTGCCAGGAAGAACCAGGGTGGGGGTGCTGTCTGCCAAATTGTCCCCTCTCCCATTGCCCCAAACCCACACAAAAGAGCCGTTTCAGAGGGACCTTTAAAAACCTGGACAAAAGGACAAAGTGACAAATGGAATCCCTCGTCCAACTGAGCTCAGTCTGCAGGGCCGCTTTACCAGGCTCCCTCCCAGCCTTAGCCTTCACAGCCTGCCCCAGACCCCAACATCAATCAGTTCTCTCCAAAAGGTCACAGCCTTCTCTTCCAACATTTTAAAAGGCAGTGAACAAATCACATGACTTTAAGATAGTTGTGCCTGGTATCCTCACGTCTCCTCTGGCCAGTGACCTGAGAGTGTGTGATGTGATAGAACAGCTCAGGCACAGTTTATTTCCCCATTCACAAACCTGTATTTCAGCTGAACAGCCCACATCACATGTGCCTGGCAGTGGGCTAACTCTGGAGATGTGTAGAGGTATAAACCTGAACCCTGCCTTCCAGGGGCATGTGGTCTGCTGGCAGGGAGAGATGGGCAGGGGTGTGAGGCTCTGTGCAGGGACAGGTGGGCAGGTTCTCTTCAGGGCCTGGTGCTATGCAGAGGAGGGAGATATCAGCTGTTCTTTATCCAAGAGGGCAGGGGAGACGTCACAGATGAGCTGAAAGGCTCTGGAATCCAGGAGAGACTGGTCTGGATGAGACCCAGGTCTCTGTGCAGGCGGTGTCGCGGCTTCTCCAGTGCCTCTCCATCAATCCCTGGGCATCTGGTAAAGGGCAGGTTCTGCCTCAGCAGTTCTTGGGTGGGGCCAGAGACTCTGCATGCCAAGCAAGCTACCAGCAGAGACCGATGCTGTTGGAAGAGGACCACAAAGATGGAGAGAGTTGGAAAGCTGAGGGTGTGACAGAGAGAAAGATCTAGAGCATTGAAGGTCCTGATGTGTGTAGCAGAGTATGGATTGGGATAGGGAAACAGAAGCAGAGTCCCATCTTCAGTGCGTTATATGACTGAGGAGTGCTGGGTTCTTCTTTGGGTTTCTGGAATGTCCTCTTCAGGTGTCTATCTGACCCCTCATCCCATTACCTGTGTTTTCTTTCCCCCTTTAGCACATATGAGACTGGGGTGGGTTACCGTGTCTTTCTGACACTGAGGGTGACTGGATCCACCTGCCTTTTCTGAGCTCTCCCAGGTCTTATTCACTTAACTTGGTATCTCTGTGCCTGAGATGTAGAACTGATTCAATTCATGCTTGGGAATTTAACTTCTTCGTCTATGCATTGAGAACTTCTTTGCTCGCTTGCTGGCACTGGAGCCCCACAGTAGTGGGCAAGGTTGCCATGTCTGGTTGCCCAGGTTGGACACTGTGGGAGGTGTGCTGCCAACAAGGCCTGAGCAGGCAGGAGTTGTCCTGGTGAGGCAGTGTGTGCTGGGGCCTCCATTCTTTGGGCCTAAAGTAACATCTCACCACCAGTTGTTGCTTCTTGCTTCATCTCCATCCTGCAAAGGCCTCCGGCAGGTCCTGGCCTGGGTTCCGATCAAAGTGAGGAGAGGCAATGTCATCCATCTAAGATGGTTGTGAAAGTTTCACGTCCAGGCTGTGATTCCTGTATCCAGGCATGTAACACACCTGCTGCCTCTTCATGCATGAGAAAACAGCTGTTCCCCATGGACAGAGTGGTACTTGCTCCCTGTGGATGGAGTGGTCCCCAGCACTTGGCTTCCTACTGAGGCTCCAGCTAAAGATGACCAGGGGGATGTGGGGGAGTGATTGGCACTGGGTGAGTTGGTTGATGCTGAGCTGGTGTGGCCTGAAAGTCTTGTGGCACAGGAGGTCCTGCCTGGGATCGCTGTCTGAGGGGACTGACTCTCCTGCAGGACTTGTGAGCCTTCTGCTGCAGAGTGAGTGGAAGCTTCAAGGTGACATGTCCTCCCAGCCTCCACAAGCCTGACCGACAGATCCAGGTTAAAAACCAGATGGATGCACAGTGATAACCACACTCTCTAGCTTTTCACAGAGCAGCTCATGAAGCACTGGCCACGTCCTACTGGTGTGGGATTCTAGAACTCTTGGTTGTGTCTCTTGGTGGTGGGCTGATTAGGTCTGGGCTGGGAGCTCAGGACATCCAGAGGGAAGGGACAGGCCATGCCTTTGTGTCCTCAGAGCCACCCACTTTGTAACCATCTACAGAACTGGGTGCCTTCTGTCTGTTGGCTGATATCTGAGTGAAGCCTGGGGTGCTGAGCTGTGGACAACTGTTACCATTTCCACCAGGGCCTGGAGCTCAACTTCCCAACGTTCTGTTCCCACTTGGATCCTTCTGCTAGGAGCAGGGTCATTCTCTCTCTCCCCTTGGCATCTTTGCAAAGGAGCTTCTCTGTCAGGACGGATTCTCCAGTGAGCACGGCTGTCCTGAGCTGGAGTGTTAGACATGATTTGCTCCAAACCTTGACCTCAAAACCCCAGACTGTAAGCTTTGAAAATGCAGGCTTTTCAACACTGGGTACAGGGTAGGGGCTGGAAAGTTTTCGGCAGAGGCGGCTCCAGGCTGCTCTTCCTCTCTCTTTGATCCTTCTCTCCTAATTGCTGGTGCATCCTCTCAAAGGCTGTTTGTCCTTTTATACCAGGAAACAGGAAGCCATCTGGTTAAGGTCCCAGGCTCCGGAACCCAAGTGGTTCAAATCCTGGCTGCACAGCTTACAAGCTCTGTACCTTGGGGTCAGTTCCTTAGTTAGGCTGATACTCAGTGTGCAGCTTTGCAAAATAGGGACGTAAAATGAGGTGGCCATGAATGTGAACTGGGGACATTGTGGGAAGAGGATTCGGCAACATGTAGCATGTGGAGAGTTCCCTTCATGCTGGTGGTATCTGTGACTCAGTGAGGCTGCGGGGAGGGTGAGGCAGGCAGCCCAAAGCCTGGGGGCTATTCCGTGACTCCTGAATCAATATGACTGCTTTCACTGGTTTTGACTCAACACGAGGTTCTCAGTTCCAAAGCTTTTCATGAAGCTAATTGCTAACACAGTGTGACAGTTAGATGATGACATGGGCGATGCAGACAAGTTAGTTAGGAGTGGGACTCCAGCCAGGTGAACAAACAACAGGTGTTACAGGGTGGAGTGGATGTCATAAAATTGATGTTGACTTCATTCACTGAAGATTGGTCAGGGTGAGGAAAGGAAAGAAAGATGGGTGAGAAGGGCTTCCCAGGTGGCACAGTGGTAAAGAACCTGCCTGCCAACACAGGAGATGCAAAAAATGTGGGTTCGATTCCTGGGTCAGGAAGATCCCCTGGAGTAGGAAATGGCAACCCACTCCAGTATTCTCACCTGGAAAATTCCATGGACAGAGGACTCTGGTAGGGTAGTCCATAGGGCCGCAAAGAGTCAGACATCACTGAGCAACTGATCACACATGTCCGAGGTCTCGCTCCTTGGAGCTATGGTCCTGGAGCTCATGAGTGGTGGGTGGGGAGGTGGGTTTTCAAGGCAGGAGTTGCTCTTGGATGGACTTGCTGGGCCAGAGGGTGAGGTGGGAGTGGGTGGCTGACGGGTCTTCTGGGAGCCTTGGGCTCTCCTTCTCATCGCAGTTGGAATATCTCCTCCTTTGGTTTGAGCCTTTATGTCTGGAATGTTTTGAAAGAGCAGCTGTACTGCTGCACTGGTCCAAACACATGCTCTTGAACAAAAGGCTGCTCTGATCAGTGAAGCAGGAAAGTTGTGATCCCTTCCATGAAGTCAGCAAGGGCTCTGGTACTCAGTAGGAAGAGCAGAGATGAACAGAGGGAACAGCTATTGGGAGGGAAGTAAAACACTTTGCTTTTATGCCCTGACATGCCAAGTATTCTATTAAACTAGTACAAAGAATTCATCCTCTTGTTGTTGTTGTTCAGTAGCTAAGTTGTATCTAACTCTTTGTGATCTCATGGATTGCAGTGCGCCAGGGTTCCCTGTCCTCCACTATCCGAGTTTGCTCAAACTCACGTCCATTGAGTCAGTGATGCCACCCAGTCACCTCATCCTCTGTTGCCTTTCCTCTTCAAATGTGAACAGAATGGATTGAGAATCCACAGCCAATATTTTCAGTGGTTATTGGCCACCTAGACCACAGTGAGAATGAGTTTCGAGAATCCCAATTTAAGAACGAGGTTCTGTAGAATAAGGCAGAAGTGGTTTTGGCAGGCAGAAGGCAGGATGCAGATAGGGTGGGTAGGTGGGTGAGTGAATGGGGATGTTCAGGAAAGAGAGACTGGATGTCAGAGAAGACTTGGCCACCAGACTTGGGAGTGCCAGGGCCAGGCTCAGCAGCTCTGCCTGGCTCTCAGCATGGAGAAAGGGCTTGTGGGGAGCAGGGCTGTGCTCCTTTCTAGGGAGGGGACAGAGGGTAGGCTTGAGGACAGAGTGGCCATTACTACTGTTTCTGCAGCCTTGGTTCTCTTCTCTACTCTGGGTGGAACTAAACCAAGTGGCTGCTTTCACTTAGCCAGCAGCACAGGGGCCGAGCCATAAATTACAAACCATTAGTCTCAGTCCAGTTGGAGAAGGACCCTCCTGGAGGATGGAGGAGCAGCAGCAGCCAAGGGTTGTGCTTGCATGTGTGTGTGAGCTGGTGGTGGGGCGTGGTGGCCAGCTGGCTCGTGTGATGAGTAGGTCGATGTGGTCAGGAACACAGGCAGGCTTCGGCTGAAGGGACAAGAGAGTACCCGGGGCAAGACCAGACCAGTGCTTTGTCTCTTGGGGCAGAATTCCTGAACCATGATAATTTCTCTGCTGCCAAAGCTGGACCCACAAAGGCTGTAATTAATTGAGACAGGAAAAGATGCTTTAAATTTTTTACAATTTGCATAATGGATCTTTGTTTTAAAAAAAGAAAAGAACAAAACGCAAGCTCTCAGGCATCCTGGCAGTGCTCCACCTGCAGACGCAACCTGGCAGGGGCTATGCCTCTGACCACAAAGCTTTTCTATGAAAAATCAGGTTTACTGTGGGTTTTTTTTTTTTGGTCTGATTATAAAAATAATGCAGGTTCGCTGTAGAAGGCTTGGAAAATGTGGAAAGGGATAGGCACGCTTTGATGTCTTGCCATTGGGAGGGCCTGGCAGTGACGGGTGAGGTGTTTTTTGTTCTTACCTCGGAAGCGGTCCCCTGACGACCTCTCTTGTAGTGGTACAAGCTTCCGCGGAGTTCATAAATCCCTATGGCAGCCCAGCTGATGGCTCTGTGTACTTTCATTACTGAAGGCTAATTGCTCCATCTCCACATGCTCCTGGGATGGAGGGGGATGCTGGAGGTGTGGAGAAGGGAGGGTGGTGCTCTGAGAAAAGTGTGTTTCGGTGCTGACACGGCCCTGGGAAGACGGATGGGAGCAGGCAAAGTCAGGTGCTTAGTGAGTCCTCCTTGTACCCTCGGCCACATGCTTGTGTCCTTTAACCTTCAAAATGACCTAGCAGATGGGTACTATTATTGAACCCAATTTACAGATGAGAAAGAGGAGGCACAGAGAGGTTAGGTGGCTTGCTCAAGGTCACACAGCTATTATGAGTCAGAGCAGAGATTCAAATCAGGCAGCCTGAGCTGCAGTGCCACTGAAGTCAGGCAGCCCAAGTACAAAAGTGTTGTAAGCTGTGGTGGGTATATTTTTAAGGTGGCCTTTTGGGACACACCCGTGGATAATCCCCTCCCTTTGAGTGTGGAGGGGCTGTGAATGCAATGGGATGTCATTTGTCTAATTAGGTTACTTTATACGTCACGGAGAGTGCAGAGATGATTGCTGTTGTTCAGTCACTAAGTTGTGTCTGATTCTTTGGGACCCCATGGACTACAACACTCCAGGCTTCCCTGTCTTTCACTATCTCCCAGAGTTTGCTCAAACTCATGTCCATTGAGTCAGCGATGTCATTCAACCATCTCATCCTCTGTCGTCCCCTTCTCCTCCTGCCCTCAATCTTTCCCAGCACCAGGGTCTTTTCCAATGAGTCAGGTCTTCACATCAGGTGGCCAAAGATATGATAAATGTTCCTAGTCAGTTGACTTTAAGTTCATGAAAAAGGGGATTGTCCTGGGTGAGCCTGACCTGACCTAATCAGGGAGCCTTTAACAAAAGAGCCCAGAAACCAAAGATTGAAAAAGTCAAAGCTGAAGCTGCAGACACCCTTCTGTTGACCTTGAAGAAGCAAATATCCATGCTGTGAAGGGGACCCCATGGAAGGGAACAGTGAGTGGCTCTGAGGAGCCGAGGGTCTTAGTCGTACAACCACAGGGAACTGAATTCATCCAACAACCAGTGAGTCTGGGAGAGAATCCCAAGCTTCTCACATGAGAAGCTCCCTGTCACCTTGATTTCAGCCTCTTGAGACCCTGTGTAGGGGACTCGCCTGAACTGAACCTAGACTCCTGACCCTGGAAGCTATGAGATAATAAATGGGTGTTTTGCTTATATGTGGAATGTAAAAAAATTGTACAAAGAAACTTATTTGCAAAACAGAAATAGAGTCACAGATATAGAAAACAAACTTATGGTTACCAGGGGGTAAAGGGGGAGAGGGATAAATTGAAAGATTGGGATTGACATACATACTATATATAAAATGGATAACTAATAAGGACCTACTGTATAGCACAGGGAACTCTACTCATTACTCGGTAATGGCCTGGCCTAAATGGGAAAAGACTCTAAAAAAGAGTAGATATATGTGTTTGTATAACAGATTCACTTTGCTATACATCTGAAACTAACACAACATTTAAAAAAAATCAACTATATTCCAATAGACATGAGTTTGAACAAACTCTGGGAGATAGTGAAGGACAGGGAAGCCTGGAGTGCTGCAGTCCATGGGGTCTCAAAGAGTCAGACATGACTTAGAAACTGAGCAACAACATATTCCAATAAAAATTTTAAAAAATAAATGGGTGTTGTAATAAACCTGCTGAACTGGTGATAATTTATTACACAGCATTGGTAACTAATACACATGCAAACGAAACACTGGAAGGCACAGCCCCTGTGCAGAGCAGGGGCTTAATTAGCATGGCCCCACCCCCATCTTCATCCCAGAAGCCAGCTGTTTTGAGCAAGGGCTGGGTGCCTCTGCACAGGCAGGTGGGCATGACGGCAGACATGCTTAGGACACCTCAGTCCTTTGGCAGTGTCGGGTGGCCCAGACACTTGTTACTTAAGAAAAGCCAGCTAAGACTGGATTCCTTCTCCAGCCACCACAGGCTCTTAAGAAGTCATAGCAGTCACACGGTTGCATAACTCTTTCCCTCTAGGCTTAGAGGCTTAGAAATGAAAATATTTTGTCTCTTTTGCTTGGCGGGGGAGTGTGGGGGTGTTGGAGTCCTGCAGGTCCTTCAGCTGTAATACATAGCACTGTAGGCAGCCCTATTACCAGCCTCTAAAATATGCAATCGAGGGGAAAATGGATAATGAGATGAGGTTTGAAGAGCGAGCTCTGCCTGGTGTACGAGCACCCAGAAGATGGAAAAGGAGTCATAAACATCAAAAGTGGAAGAGAAAATGTAGCAATCATGTCCTTTGAACAAACACCCTAATCATCTTTCTAAGATCTCATGCCAGGTTGCCACAGGGCATGTGTGTTAAGAATGACATCCTCCTCTTCTTCTGCTCCAACAAATCACAGCTGAAAAGCCCCTCCATGTGCTCAGCAAGATTCAGCCTCATGAGGCAGAGGGAAGGGGTTGTAAGGACTCAGATCATATGCTCTAAGCTAGAGGCAGTATGCTCTCACATTTGAACAAATCCCCTGGGGCCTGATAAGGTGTCCACAGAGTTACAGTGTGTTCCAATTCCCCAGACTTCAGAGAGAGACCCTAGGGTGCTTGTCATCTCTTTCCCATCATCTGCCTAATGTTTTCCTGTTCATCTGTGATAGTCACCTCCTCCAGATAGCCTCTCTGACTGCAGTCTGGGATAGGCTCCCTGTTCAGGGTCCTGATGTCCACTGGACTCTCAGAGCAACTATTACAACTGTGGTTTTCAACCTTCTTGACTTACTATCTCACTTGACATCCAGATCCTAAGCTTCTGGGGGCAGGGATAGTGTCTGTGTGCCCCAGTGTCTAGTCCAGTGCTGGACATGCAGAAAGAATATTTATAAACTCCTACTGGGAAGGTGGGTAAGAGGCCATGCAAGCCATCGAAGGAGGGGTTGCCCTAAAGGTTTTTTGGAGTGTTCTGCCTTTCTTTTCCACCCTCATTTTGAACTTGAGGTGAGTCCAACCTCCCTTGTTTTACACAGAAGAAGACTGAAGCCCAGAGAGTCGAAATAGGCTGATGGTTCTAGATCCAGAACCATGCAGATGGTTGTTCTGTTACATCATCTTGTCTCAGTGGAGGATCAAAAGACAGGAGGTAGAACAGACCATTGGAACATCCTGAGCATTTGCATCACATCACACTGACAGACATCCACCTCTGATGGAATGTTAGTTTCGTTTACAGAGGAAGTAGGAATGTATGGGAAATGCTAAATGGGGTCAGGATTAGGGTCAGATGAGTAAGGTTCCTAGGGCATCAAGTTCAAGAGGTGTTTACTTGAAAGCACTTGCCTGACTCTGAGAGTGAGCCCCTCCATACAGTTCACCTTATATCAGACCTGCCATTCAGTCATGATTAGGACCACGGAAAGTGATGCTGAAGGATTGAAGACTTGGAGACAGACCATCTCAGGAAGATCTATCCATCCATCTATTCATCCAACATCCACCCATCTGTCCGACCTACTATCCACCCATTCATTCACACATCCATCCATTCATTCACATATCCATCCATCCACCTATCCTTCCACACATTGATCCACCCATCTACCTATCTGCTTTTGCAAGCTTATATTTTCAATGAATCCTTTAATTATCTTTCGTTCTTTCTTCTCTTTCTCCCTCTTCCTTCCTCTCGTTTTCTTCCTTCTTCTTACGCTTTGTCATCATCATCTATCCACACATATATATTTACCCTGTTTGTATATCTTTATGTACAGATGAACTGTCTTTCCTTTGGACAATGGGATTCACCTCTTATTACCTGACATACACACTCACCTCAGAGCCTTTGAACATGCTGTTCCCTAGACTGCATTTCCTTCCACTTTCAAATGTTTGTTCTTTATTCTTCAGTCTCAGTTCTAGGCAGTGTCTCCTCCTCTGGTTGACTTTTCTGGGGCTGCTGCATCTGTTCTCCATGCCTGATAGCACCTGATTTTTCTAAAAATAATCTTTTCTCCCCTCTTAGGAATAACCTTGATGGGGCAGCAAACATGAAGATGCCTTTTTGTTACCCATCCAAGTGGCAGGCGCATAACACAAGTGAGACCAACTGGATTCTCCCTTCTTCACTGTAATTCCCAGGGTTTTTGGTCTTGAGTAGAGAGAAGAAAGGAGGGAGGTAAATATATGGTTGGCAGGTGTACTTTCCAGTAGCTTTGTCAGGGGTGGTTTATTCTGCCAGACCCTTGGAGAACCCCATTGCTGACCTCTTCTGAACTCTGGCCCCTACCTCATGCCCTTTTACCCTGATGGACACAGAGGTGGTCTTTCTTGCTTATCCAAAGGCTCCTAACAGACAGACCTCTTCAGAGAAGACTTGATTACTTCCTTTCTTTTAAAAACATTTTGGCCCTGCCGCACAGCATGCAGGATCTTAGTTCCCTGACTAGGGATTGAACCCACGCGCCCTGTGGTGGGAGTGTGGAGTCTTAACTGCTGGACCACTGGGAAATCTCTGTGATGACTTTCTTTAAGTCTGTCCCTCTCTACCCTGCCTCAGTTTCCTCCTTGCTTGCTTAATAGCAATCAGCACAGTTTGTTTATGTTTATGCACTTGTTTGGTTTCTATTGGTAATGCCTTTGCATATGTTTGTTGTCTCTCCCAGTAGAATATAAACTCCGAGCTTCCTGAAGGCAAGGGCTATGTCTATCTTGATCATTGATTTCTGTGTCTGGCACAGTGCCAGGCACAGAGTAGGAACTCAACACATATATGCTTAATTATGATGAAATTTTGAAATTGTGATTAAGAAAGTAAATTTTCCAAGCCTTCTTCTCAGTTGTGGAGTCAGGGCGTGAGTGCTGACCTCCTGGACCTCAGCTATGTCATCTTCTGTCCCACCATCCTATTTATTTCCTGCAGTGTTTATATGATCCTGGATTTAAAGATGATTTAGAAGAAAAAAAATCCTTGAAAGCTTGGCGTTAGAAGTTCTGGCTCTGGATTCAGAGAGACCTTGGCTCCAGTTCAGTCTCTGTACCTTCCTGCCTGTGGGACACTGAGCCTCAGTATTACCATCCCTAAAATGGGAATAGGCACATCCCCATCAAAAGGTTGCTGCAAGAATTAGCACAGTGCTGATCCTTGAGCCGAAAGAGCTTAGCACAGTGTCTGGCAGCTGGAAAGCATCCAATAAATATTTATTGTATAGGAAAAAACCCATGAATGAAGTTTGAAAAAGTAACTACTTGGAAGGAAATGTTCTCTCTCAGAATCCTGATGAGCCACAATGCATTTAAAATGCATGCTGTTGTCTCCATCCCATTATTACTCTTCAATCCCCCTTCCTTCCTCCCCACCCTCCGCCCATCTGTGCCCACCTGGCTAATCACAGGAAGCTATTTTTATACTTGACGTAGTGGAAAGGTAGCAGATTAACAACCCCAGAGACATCCACTGCTTCTATTAATATTAAACAGGGTATTAATTTTACCAGTAACTGAAACATTAAACATGTATATCCATTAGCGGTCATTATTTTAATCTCCAGAAGCTGTCTAGCGTATTCCAGGAATAGGTCTGATCCACTCTTCACTATCTCCTTTTCCTAAATTCACTGGTGAATCGAGGATCATAGTTTTCATTTCCCTGAGGGGACCTGGATAATTATAAACTCCTAGCTGTTAAGGGAGAAAGTCTGAGAAACCATCACGTTCAATTCCCTAATTCAGTACTATGAGACCCCCGAGACTAGACTCGCAGCATGTGGAGTGCTCGCTGAGAGTGGTCTTCATGAGACTCCAATCTCACAGGGCTGCCATCCTGATGTGCTGACTCGGAGCACTGGCTCTTAACTATAATTGTTGAACATGCAGATCTTGGCTGGTAATGACCCCAAGTGGATCTAGCTCAGCACCTTTGGAATGGTGATATGAGGGGCTAAGATTAGTTAATCATGATAGGCTGCATACTATGGAGTGAGTGCTGGGCAGCTTATTAAGCAGTAACATAAGGATATCCAATGTCAGCTAACAACTAGTAACACATAGAATAGTGCTGACGGCAACTCCCAATCACTTCTCTCTAGGAAGCTAGTGAAACCCTCAGGGTGAGACTGAGGGATGGGTGTGGCCCAGTGGTTAAGAGCGTGGCCTCTGTTGTCAGACATGCATGTTTGCTTTATGCTCAGTCCCTCAGTTGTGTCTGACTCTGTGACCTCTTGAACCACAGCTTGCCAGGCTCCTCTGTCCATGGGATTCCCCAGGCAAGAATATAGGAGTGGCTTGCCATTTCCTTCTCCAGGGTATCTTCCCAACCCAGAGACTGACCTACATCTCCTGTGCATCCTGCAGCGGCAGGCAGATTTTTCATCACTTAGCCACCTGGGAAGCCCTCCAGTGTCAGGCAATTTAGGCTCAAATCCTAACTCTACAACAGGTTATCAGAGACATCAGGCAGTGTAGGACAATGGTCCCTGAGAGAGCATAAACAATTGAATGGAGCCACATGGTTGTCCCAACTTACTGCTTATAACTGCTTAATTCCTAGGACATGGCCCAGGGATGGAGACTCTGGGCTGAGTCTGGTGTTATAGCTAAGTTGTGGAAAGGGAGCTGGAGCTGGGATTCTGGGGAGACCAAGGCAGATAGATTATGCAGAGTGAGTACCCAGATATTGGAGAGGGGAACACTGCAAAGGGAAGTCTCCAGTCTCAGCATGATACTGATCAGTGCATGTATGTGAATAAATCACTCAAGTCTAGGGGGAAAGGGATCACCTGGAAGGAAGAGAAGGAGCAGTGCTTGAACTCACACAGAACTAGGCACAGTTCATATTCTCACCAGCAATGGTGAACAAACCTTAACCTTCCAGGACATTGGATAGAGTACTCAAAAAAAAAAAAAAAAAAGTCCCAGTTGTGTGGAAAATTAATGCCAAGACAAAGTTGCTCTAGTCCCACTTTAAAAAGATTAAAAGAAAGTCTTCAAAGGACCAACACCTTTTCACTTAACTTAGCTACATCCCAGAATAAAACTCAAGAATATTTAGAAACACAATAATATCCAGTACATGGTAAGGTAAAATTTTCATTGTCTGTCATCTAATAAAAACTACCAGGCATGCAAATAAATAGGAAACTACAATCAGTAATGAGAAGAAAAGTCAGTAAGATACAGACACAGAAACAGCACATAAAATGAGTAGAAAATTACATTAAAACTCTTAATATCACTAGATTTTCCACATCAAGAAAGTAAAGGAAACTTAAGCATGTTAAGTGGAGACATGGAAGACCAACACTGAGCTTCTAGAGAAGAAATGTATAATGCTTCAGATAAAAAAAAAAATATTGGATGGGATGATTAACAACAGATTAAACATTGTAGAAGAAAAGATTTGTAAACCTGAAGACATAAGCAATAGAAACTATCAAAAATTAAAGATGGAAGAAAATACTGGAAAAAATGAACAGAGAATCAGCCCCAACAGATACAATATATGTATAATTAGATTTTCCAAAAGAAGAGAGAACGAGAGAAGAAAAAATATTTGAAGAACTTATAAAAAAATTCAAATTTGAAGACAAGTATAAACCTAGATATCTAAGAATCCCAATGAACCCCAAGCATATGAAACACAAAGAAAACAACATCAAGGCACATAATAATCAAATTGCTCAAAACCAGTGAAAAAGAAAATATCATGGAAGAAGCCAGAGGAAAAATAATGTGACCTGTGGAGAAGGAAATGGAAACCCACTCCAGTGTTCTTGCCTGGAGAATCTTAGGGACGGGGGAGCCTGGTGGGCTGGCATCTCTGGGGTTGCACAGAGTTGGACACGACTGAAGCTACTTAGCAGCAGCAGCAGCAGTAGCAGAGGAGAACAAACATGAAAGTGTTGGCAGATTTCCAGTCAGTACCAGCACTACCCAGGGGACAGTGGGCCAATGTCTGTAAATTATAATGATGAAACAATTGTCAACCTCGAATCCTATACCCAGCAAAACGGGCTTTTAAATATAGCAGTAAACTAAAGACTTTCAGACTTTAAAAGCTTAAAGAATTCATTACTAGCTGATTACCTCTATGAGAAATGATAAACGAAAGCTTTCAGGCAGTAGGAAAATTATATAGATGGAAATTTGGATTTACACAAAGATATAAAGCACACCCCAAATGGTAAATACGGAGGTAAAAGTGAAAGCATCAAAAATGTTTTTAAACACAGTTGACTGTTTAAATAAAAATAAAAATAGTAACAATGGGGTATGGGGTTTATAGTGTATGTGGCAGCAAAATGCATGAAAACAATAATACAAGAGCCAAAGAGGGGAGAATAAAGTATTAATTTAGGGTTCTTATTCTATATGTGAGGGCTTCCTAGGTAGCTCAGTGGTAAAGAATCTGCCTGCTAAGGCAGGAGACTTGGGTTCAATCCCTCAGTCAGGAAGATCCCCTGGAGAAAGAAATGGCAATGCACTCCAGTATTCTTGCCTGGAAATCCATGGACAGAGGAGCCTGGTGGGCTACAGTCCATGGAGTTGCAAAGAGTCGGACATGACTTAGTGACTAAGCAACAAAAACTCACATGTGAAACAGCATAATGTCATTTGACAGTAGCCTATAAGTTAAAACGTGCACTATCAACTGTAAAGCAACTACTAAAAAATCAAAGCTATGCCAAATGAGATAGTTACACCTAATAAGCCAACCAAGAAGATAAAATGGAATAAAAGTACTCAACCCAAAAGGAGACAGGATAAGATGAAAAAGGGGATAAATATCAGATAGGGTAAACAGAAAGCAAATGATGAGAAGACAAGTTTGAACCCAAGTCTCTGATGTTCCACCAATTGTGCTCAATTATTTAACAGATTTGTGCCCAAACAACAACAGTTTCTGCACACAGGCTTGCCAACACATGATATCTACACCCGAGAAAGCACTCATTACTACTCATGATTGCTGCTATTGGCAGAGAGTGTTTATCAGTCACGTTGAGAGATTTCTTCTCATTGTCCTGACTCCCCATCCCTCCTACTTGGATCCCTTTTGATACTTCCACACCAAACTGTCTCACTGGGGAAGAGTCACGGCCTCTCACTCTGCATGAGTTCCAAGTCCATGAACTGAAGATTTCACAAACGTCTTACTGTTCATTTAGCTACCACCTGTGGGTCCGGGAGGGCTGCTTGCTTTCCTGCAGGGAGTCTGAGGTTGGTGATACCAAGAAGGTGCACTTGTGCCCTCTCTTTTCTAATGGAGTGTTTCTCAGATGCACTGCATCCCTGGGGAGACTTCACAGGGATGACTATGCATTTCAGGAGGGAGAAGAGAAGATGCCATTTGTGGACCATCCGTAAATGTTCCTGATGCCCTGAGGCGGACTTGGGGCCAGGCTTCTTGCCTCTTTACCCAACGCCTGTCTCCTCCCAGGTTGGCTGCAGTAACTTGACTTTGCTGTTCAGCTATGGACATGCCTACTCTGGAGGGACTGTGGCTTGTTTTATGCCCCAGCCAACAGCACATGAAGCCTCTGCTCAGTACATACCTGCAGAGGGATTTCATCATTGCTGTGCCTGTGGGGGACCCGTGGCTGATGAGATGCTCAGGCTATATAGTTGGTTGAGGCTCAGCCAGACCTGAGTCCAGGCCTTCTGGGCTCTGCTCTGGAACTATGTTGATGCTGCACAAGCCTCTCATACCTGCTGTGTCTGTGCTACTGCCACTGTGGGAGTGGGGATGTGGGATCCCTCTACAGATGGAGCTCATCCCTGGGATAATGGTCCAGCTTTGTGCTGAAGGCCTGGAAGCATCCATCAGTTGCTTCCCCCTTCCCCAACTCAGGCCGCCTCATCCTTTACCTATCTCACTGTCCCTGGTTGCCCATTGCAATTAGAGACCCGGGGATGTTTGCTGTTAGTTTATGCACTTAGGAGCTGTTTGGTGGTAATGCCTAGGTGGGAGAATTCTCCTTTCTGTTGTTTTCTAAGAACATAGGCACTTCTTCCATTCTCCAGACCTCACTCCTTGATTACACCATCCGCTTGAGGACAGGACATGGAGACAGAGCATGAGGCTTCTTCCTCAGTGAAGGCACATTCTGTGCCTCTTGCATTTTCTGTTGGTTTCCAGACAAGAGATCAAAGGTGAATACACTCCAGAATCCCAAAACATTGCCGTTTTCTCTCCTAAGCCCAGGGCATTCCCTCTGCTCCCCCGTTGCCACCGCAACCCCCCTCAGTCCATACCATAAAATGTACAATGTCAGTTTGTTCGACTAAGGACCCTGCTGAGTATTTAATCCTTACTTAAGGCCGATGTTTATTTTATTCTGGAGTTTAAATTAATCAGCCTCAGGATACAAAATTAGATAAGGCAGGGATTTAGTTCTCCTGGAATGAATCATTTCGCATGGAGCCTTCTTAACTCTGGCTGTGGGGGATGAGTGTCCATATCTTTCTCTGCAGAGCTGCCCCCGGGACTGGACAGGTGAATGACTGTGTCCCTGCCTCGGCATCCTTCCAACCCAGGGCATGCTGTGCTCATGACGCAGTGGGTCAAAATACATGCTTTTCTATCATAACAGTAATATATTCTCATGAAAGGAAAAAAGATAATATAAAAGCAGAGAAAAAAGAAAAAAGAAGCTACCTATAAGCCTACCACCTAACGATAAGCATTGTCATCATTCAGGCATGCTTCCTTTCATGCATATCATCTCTTTAAAATTATTACACAATCTTACAAACACACCAAACAGGGTGCAGAATAATGATATCCAGCTTTCATGTACCTACCAGTTAGACTTAATGCCTGGCAGCTTTATGACACGTTTGCTTCAGAGTTTATTTTTTAGGGAATAAAACATGACGGAATCAATGGAAGCATGAGTTTTACGCCCCTTATCTAGTCTGCCAGCTTCCCCCCACGTTCCCCAACTATTTTGAAGTCAGTGTGTATTCCTCCCATCCACATTTTAATACTGAGTATGCCTGTCCATAAAGAAAATAGAGTCTTTTTCGTGTGTGAAATTTTATACAAGTTGTCCATACAGTTTCTTCTGTAGTTTGCTTTTCCCTTCACCAACATTTTCTGGATGAGTCTAGAATTCTGCACATCTGACAAGCAAGTGGTGCTCTTGCCTCCCTCAGGTGATATTGATGCTCTGGTCCTCCCCTCTGCCGCCTTCACAGTGTGGTTTGGGGTCTTGGGATCTTCCATCTTCAGTTCTGCTGATGAAACACAGCCAACTGATCTTCAAGATGGAAGCGTCCCTTTGTACCTTCATCAGCAGCGTGCAAGTTCCTGTTTGCTCATCTTCATATTCTAACCTCCTGACAATCTCTTGGGTGTGAAATAACATTTCCTTGTTGTAATGTGTGGTTTCCTGGTACTGTCCTGCCTTGTATTTCTTGGTCCTTTGAGTCTCTTCTCTGACACATTGCATTTTCATCTCTGGATCTTTGGGTTCTCCTGCTAACTTCTATGTGCTCTCTGTGTGTGTGTGTGTGTGTGTGTGTGTGTGTGTGATCTGAACAGTGATTTTGTGGCCAAATATCCAAAAAACATGTTTTCTCTAGCTGTGCGTTATCTTTGTCTTTTAACTCTATTCATAGCCTCTTTTGTCAGATCCTATTTTCCACTTGTAATGTAGCTGCATTTTGTCAGTATTTTGCTGCACGGTGCTGGCTTTTCTGTATCTCATTGTAAAACAGCCTCTCCACCCTGTTGTCATAAAAACATTCTGCCCAATTTTCTTCAAAAAATTGAAAATTTGTTTTTCCTATTGTATTTTTTAAACCCTTTAGCTGTTTGTTCTATAGGAAACGTGGAATAGGTATCTGTATTTCTTAAATCATGCTGCATAACAAACAACTCCAAATCTTAGAGACCTATGTCATAGGGAAGCGTTTCTCACTTCCGAGTCTGTGGGCTGGCAGGGTAGGCGGGTGGCTCAGGCAGCAGCAGCCAGCGTTCTCTGCTCCAAGTGAGATGGGACCTGGGACCCTTTGCTGTAGTGCTTGCTCCTGGACAAATGTCTCCTTCGGCAACAAAATACAAAGAAATTGTAAGGGGCTAAAAATAGTAGTATGTGTGCACAATTGGGATAAACTAGGGACAACAATAAACAAAAATACAAAAAAACACCCCAAAACTAACCCAACAGCCACCCAACTGCCATGTCTGAAGAACTGGGAGCAAAAGCAGGGTACTTCTCATGTCCCCTGCATACAACACTGCCAAAGGGGTGGGCAAACCCCCTAAGCTGCCCCTCTGACCTGACCCATGGACACATTGCTACCCTTGCTCCATGTAAGGAATCAGCTTGTCCCCCTTCCCCACCTCACCCCACTCAGGGAGCTAACAAGGGAACCTGTCTGTTTTTGCTACCCCTGCTATAGCAGTGGCTCCAATAAAGCCTTGCCTGAATTTCTTCTCTGGCCTCTGATGGCTCTGCCTGCCAACGCAGGAGACATGTGTTTGATCCCTGGATAGAGAAGATCCCCTGGAGGAGGAAACAGCAACCCATTCCAGTATTCTTGCCTGGAAAATCCCATGGACAGAGGAGCCTGGTGGGCTACTGTCCATGGGGTTGCAAAGATTCAGACATGATTTAGTGACTGAGCACACACAAGGAGGCCAAGAGCCTGGGTCAATATCACAAGCATCTCTCACTCCCCTCCTGGGGGCAGGCCTAGCCTAGGCACATTCTTCTTCTGGCAAAGGTAGAAGCGGGTGTTGGTGGGGACAAAAGGAGGCACAGAGGTCTCTCTTAATTTCTGGGCATTGGGACTTGCCCAGAACCCATTCCACTGGTCAAAGCAGGTCACGTGGCTGCACCAGAGGTCATGGAGCAGGGAGAAGTTTCAAGGGTGGACCCAGTGGTCATGTGCTGTGGTCACCTTCAATGTGTGGTAGGTATTCAACTCCTTGAGGCTAATTTTTTTCCCCTCTTCCCCAAATCTCAGAAGACACATTTCCTCCGGATTCCCTGACCCAAAGGGCAGCTTTATTCTCGTGTGTAAGGAAGAGGAGACCTTGAGATCCCAGGCTCTCCAGTGGACTGATCCTACTCTTCCATCATGTGGCCACCAAGGTCATGTCCCTTGTCCTCACCTGGGGCCGAGGTTTTATCCAACTCCTCCCCTTCTTCCTCCCCAGGCATCAACTTCTTACTCTTCTGACTTCGTTCCTTTGTGTCACATCCATTATGTGAGGGCTGTGCATTGTTGTTGTTTAGCTGTAAGTCGTCCAATTCTTTGCAACCCATAGACTGTAGCCCAGCAGGCCCCTCTGTCCATGGGATTCTCTAGGCCAGAATACTGGAGCGGGTAGCCATTTCCTTCTCCAGGGGATCTTCCTGACCCAGAGGTCGAACCCAAGTCTCTTGCAAGTGGCAGACAGATTCTTGCCTTGGAGCTACCAGGGAAACCCCTTTATGTAAAGGTATCCTTTTTATTTATTTTTTAAAAATGTCTGGCTTTATTTTGGTATGATGCACCCAGCCACAGCCCTCCCTTAACCCTGTGTCCCATTGCGTAGTCAGCAAGAGCAGGTCCTCCCTGTCTTCTCTCCCAGAGACATCAGAACTGGACAGACACTTGGGAGACCTGAACATTTGTTCCAATTCTGCCATCATGTTTCCATGGGAACTTGGGCCAATCACCAAACATCCTTATGCTTCAAATATCCATTCTTCGAGCAATCTAGAAATACTAACTCCTGTGTATAAGTAAAGGCAGTGACTCAGTTCTCCTGTTGTTGTACATTCGGTAAGTTGTGTCACATTCTTTGCTACCCCATGGACTGCAGCACGTCAGGCTTCCCTGTCCTTCACTCTCTCCTGGAGTTTGCCTGAGTTCATGTCCTCTGAATTGGTGGTGCCATCCAACCATCTCATCCTCTGTCACCTTCTTCTCATTTTGCCTTCAATATTTCTCAGCATCAGGGTCTTTTCCAATGAGATGGCTGTTTGCATCAGGTGGCCAAAATATTGGAGCTTCAGCTTTAGCATCAGTCCATCCAATGAGTATTCGGCGTTGATTTCCTTTAGTATTGACTGGTTTGATCTCCTTGCAGTCCAAGAGACTCTCAAGAGTTTTCTTCAACACCACGGTTTGAAAGCATCGATTCTTAGGCACTCAGCCTTCTTTATGGTCCAACTCTCACATTGCACCTGCAGCTCCCTCAAATCCCCCCACCCAGTTCTCTGTCTCTCACAGCCTAAGGCTTTCATACCTAGGCAAGAAGGAGGGTGACATCAGGCACAGACATTTATGGACTTTCATTTAAGAGAAGATGCCAGGGGACAGAGAGGAATGGGGAAGTAGGATCTTGGATCAATGATGGAGAAAAACTGCAGCGCAGGTTTTGAAGAGTTCAGATGGGTAGAAGTCTGGGTCCAAGCAGGAGATAGAACTACATAGTAGGTTAAATGGGAAAGTTTAATGTAAAGGATTATTAGTGATGATAAAAAAAGTGGCTATAAGGTAAAAGGAAACCCTATTTGGTCCTCTAGGGCTGTGGGAGGGCATTAAAGAAGCACAAGGTTTTTTTTTTTTTACTTTCTTTTTGAGCAGAGTAAAGCTTATTGCAAGGCTGTGCAAGGAGATGGATGGCTCATGCCCTAAAAAAGCCTCCAACTCCAGGGAAGCACAAACTTGAAAGGGGTCCAAATATTGTTAGTGAAGGTGTAGTTCAGATCCTGGATAAGAGAAGTTTGTGGGTTTGGCCAGGATGGAGCTGGCCTGGAGCTCCTGACTACACTCTGGAGTTTGATGGAGTTGCTGGAGGGCAGGAAGCTGCAAGACACAGGAGCCTTGGGGTCCTGCAGAAGGACTGGCTCAGTGTGGACCCTCAGGATACATGTGGGTGTGTGATGCCTTCACGGGGCACGCAGACAGAGTCTGGGTGGCCCTTGCAGGGACCTTCAGATCACATGGGCCTGGGGTTTGTGTCAAGACAGTGCAGAGTAGTGATCACCAGGCAGAGACCACGAGACTGCAGAGGGATCACATCTGTGGCTGGGTTCTTCCATCACCATGCCTCTGTTCTCAACCTGATCTCTCCAGCCTCCTCTACTAAGAAAGCCCCAGATTGTGCTCACTTGGAAGAAGTACTGAGAGAAGTCTGCTTGTTGAGCACAATGCTCACACGGGAAGGTGCATCTGGGCATGGGAGGCACTAAATTGGTAATGAACACAGGAAACTTTTACTCCAAGGAGTGAGTGGGGGCTGGGCAGAAGCCAGTAGGAAACACTGGGTCTTTGATGTAAATGATCTGCATCTCTGTTTCCTTTCCTTCTAATAGGAGGATGATTCATCTGGAATCTCTTCAGTGGGGTGTGGCCAGTCAGCCTGCTGGTTTTGGGCAACACCGAGTGAGCAGAAGTGATGATACCTCTTCGGGGCAGGTTTAAGCAGCGACATGTGGTTTGTCACATTTTCGTTTCTCTGCCTATGGAGCTGAGGAAGCATCTTTGAGATGGGTGTCCATTTCTCTGAGCCCCTGAGTGACGCCAGTGAGCCCCACCTGTCTCTCCTCCACCTGTGACAGACACGAGACCAGAATGGAGTCAGTCTTGATGGTCGAGTTGCTGAGATGCTTTTGTATTTTGTTACTGTAGTATAAACTGCTGAGCCTGATGGACACGAGATCCCATTGGTCTTCAGCACAGCCTGTGGGACAAATGGCCTAGCCCTTATTTCACAAATGAAGAAAATGAATCTCGGGGAGGTCAGCAGCTGCCCCAGGCTCTCACAGCCAGGACTGGGGTCAGGCTCTGGATCCAGGTCCATTTAACTCCAGAGGCTGTGGCAGGATTCTCATGTGCCATCACTGCAGCTCTCTGGCTTCTCAGGAACCCATGCATGACTCACTGGATGGGCTGGTTCAGAGGTTCAGACGTAGGACAGAATCATAAACCCACATGCTGAGTTATTCCTTTTCTAAAAGTGATCAGAAGTTTTGAATGTGATGATGTGGGAGAAGGCACTTGAAAAGTGAATCTGGCATTATCACTAGTGATTCTGGGATGTACTTCTGCTTGAGCAGCCAGTTAGGGAGCCGGGGTTCAGTGCTGCTGCTGCCCTGGGCTGGGAGCTCAGCAGCTCCCTGGGAAAACAAAGAAGGAAGTTATCTCAGGTGCCTCGGCCTGCAACGACTTGGAGTGGGGCTTAGTTCCCAACCAGAGATTAGGCTGAGTGCTGGTGGTGAAAGCACCAGATCCCAGCCACTAGACCAGTGGTCAGTGACAAGGGCCTAGCCCTTTGGCTTTGTAGAAAAGGATTTCCACAAAGTTGGAAGGAGTGAAGCAAGTAAAGTATCTACCAAGAGGAAAAAGAGTACAGTACCTGTGGATAGACACACGTGCAGGACCAGAGGGCGAGTCCCTGGGTTGCTGAGTCACGCCCTCATGGTACTTTGAATTACTTTTAGTGGGTATTTCTTCCGGGTTTCCTTTGTCCAATCATTCTGATTTGCCTGGTTCACAGTCCATATTTGGTATATCTCAGGTTCCTTCCCTTTGTGTGCACACGTCAGTTAGCCAAGATGGATCCTACTGAAAAGTTGTCTCAGTAGAACATCCCTTGACATGACTCCCCTTTGGCCTCCAAGAGGCCTTTTCCACGTGTGTGTGGTCAGGAAGGACTCCTGACTTTGGGAACGAGAAATATGTGGTCTTTGCAGGGTCCAGCCTCCTCCTTTAATTGCCCTGCTATTCTTGTCTTGGAGTTTTGGTCAGTAGAGAATGAATCTCCAAATTGCTTTACCCTGGGGGGCCCACCTTCCTCCTGCCTCAGAAGCACATGACACACCGGCCTACCTGCCACCATGAGTGAGCCGAGATGCATGCACACGCATGCGTGTGCAACGTGCACACACAAGCACACATGCATAGCAGCATGTGCACGTGTTAGCATTTGTTTCCCTGACACATATGCACACACAGATGCACAGCCCTGCTCCTGGCTCACGGCAGGCAACTCGGGAGCTGGTCCTTGCAGGTATTTTTTCCCACTGGGCTCTGATGCTTCTGCTCCCTATGTATATGTGTCAGTCCCAATTTCTGTTTCCAGCACTGTGCTGCGGACAAACCCGCTTTGCTCAACCACAGGTTTTATTGAACCTTTCATTCATATTTCATAGGCGAATGTTTATTCTCCTGGGCAGTTTTAATCCAGCTGTCAAATCCCAGGTTGTGAGGCCAGGGGAAGTCTTGAGGGTCACTGAGTCCGGCTGGCTTCTGTGAGGTTTGTGCACTCAGGCTGATTGCTGCTAATCTGGGGGCTTCCCAGGTGCCTCTAGCAGTAAAAAATCCTCCTGCCAAGGAAGAGACATAAGGCATGACCTGTGGGTTTGATCCCTGAGTCAGGAAGATCCCCTGTAGGAGGGTATGGCAACCCACTCCAGTATTCTTGCCCAGAGAATCCCATTCAGCCTGGTGAGCTTCAGTCCATGGGATTTCAAAGAGTCGGACACAAATGGAAGCGACTTAGCGTGCATGCATGCTACTGATTTGGATCCACTGGGGAGCGGAGTGCCCCCTGGCTATTTCACTCTCAGTCTGGAAGGTGGGGTCCTCTGAGCGGCATCTTGTCCTGAGCAGAGACACCAGGACACCTGCTGCCCAGGTGGAGGTCCTCAGCCCCTGCCTGGGGGTGCCCATTGGTATACCCAACAGAGGTTCTGGCAGCAGTGCTTGGGCTTGGGTGGGAGGAGGCAGGTGTGCCCTCAGTACATGCTCTCTGGGGAGGGGACCTACTTTTTAAAATTAATTTTTATTGGAGTGTAGTTGCTTTACACTGCTGTGTTAGTTTCTGCTGTACAGCAAAGTGAATCAGCTATACTTGTACCTGTATTCCATCCCCCAACCTTTTGGATTTCCTTCCCATTTAGGTCATCACAGAGCACTGAGTAGAGTTTCCTGTGCTCTACAGTAGATTCTCTTTAGTTATCTATTTTATGTGAGTGAGTGAGTGACAGTCACTCAATTGTGTCTGACTCTTTGTGACCCCATGGACTGCAGCTCGCCAGGCTCCTCTGTCCATGGAATTCTCCAGGCAAGAAAGTCCCTTATCCAGGGGATCTTCTTGACCCAGGGTTTAAACTTGGGTTTCCTGCATTGCAGGCAGATTCTCTACCCTCTGAGCCACCAGGGAAGCCCTATTTATTTTACACATAGCAGGGTATATATCCTGTCCTCTTCCCACCCTGGTATGGGAGTGAAGTAAGTCAGAAAGAGAAAAACAAAGATCAGGTAACGTGGAATCTAGAAAAACCGTACAGGTGAACTCACTTGGAAAGCAGAAATAGACACATACATAGAGGAGACCTGTTTTAGGAAATGTTCAACGAGCATCTGGCGATGCCTCAGTGTCCCGGAGGCTGGGTTTCTAGGTGAGGCACAGATCTGGGATGCAGGCTCTGTCCCACTCTGGCTGTGTGACCCTAGGGGAGAGACTCAACCTGTGTGAGCAGTTTGCCCATCTGTAAAATGGGGATAATCAGGGTCTCCTGGACAGACCGATTGGGAGGATTGTAGGCCCTCCATGCAGAGCTGTCCCCCGCCCCCAACTTATTCCCTTGTAGGCGGGAGAGAGGGAGGAAGGGACTGGGCAGGGTGTCTTCCCAGTGGTCCAGGTTCTGCTCCTTCTCCCCTGGGGGGAGGGTGACCTGAGGTATGTGTGTGTTTGGGGGGCAGGGCAGGGCAGGCAGGACGCGCCTCCCCCTCCCCATAAGGAGACTGTCTGCCCACAGCCCATTTGACCACAGAGCTCCAGGGGATGGAGATCACAGCCCTGCAAACTGCAGGAGAGGCAGGTGCTGCTGAGCAGGTTAAAATCCCCAGGCACGGCCCAGGAGCCAAAGATTCTGAAAACAAACGAGTGAAACAAACCAAACATGACACACAGCTGGGCCCCTGGGAGGGTCCAAGCCAGTGGGTCCCAGGTGGGCGAGGCCTTGGGTCTGCCAGTCCACCCTCCCGGCCTCAGCAGGGGCTCCAAGTGCCTCTCTGCCCTACTCTGAGGTCCCACTGTCAGGCTGGCTCAGGGAGCCCTGAGAGGGGCTGAGAGGCAGTCTGGTTGGACCCCACAGTCCTTAGCTGGTGTAAGGTTGCCAGGCAGGCCTGTGGATAATTCGAGAAAGTGATTACAACCCCACACCTGGGCCTCCCCCTCCTGGAGCTTAAACAGCTGTACTCCAGCCCAAAGCCCATGTTGGTGCCAGGAAGTGGGCCTTGTCAACGGCCACTGGAGAGAAGCTTTGACATCCCATCAGGGGTGGTGGGTTTCCGTGGTGGCTCAGTGATAAAGAATCTACCTGCAATGCAGGAGATCTGGGTTCCATCCCTGGACTGGCGAGATCCCCTGGAGAAGGGAATGGCAACCCACTCCAGTGTTCTTGCCTGGAGAAATCCATGGATGGGGCGGTTGGTGGGCTACAGTCCATAGGGTCACAGAGTCAGACATGATTGAGCAACTAATATACACAGAGGGGCTGAACAGGAATGAAGTTCTCCTAATATGTAATATTAGGGCTCCTAACATAAGCATCGAGGAAGAGTTTGTAATTGAATTCATTGGGGCCTGCCTGGGGAGGCTGGACCATGAATGCAAAGTGAATGGGACCTGCCAAGGAGCCCTTATGAGATGTTAGGGAGGACTCTCTTGGTGAGGAGGTGAGGGTGGCCGGGAACAGGACATCATTGCCCAGGGGGGCATTTTATTGTCTCAGGAACATGAGGGTGGAAAGGACCAGGCTTTGGAGTGAGGCCCCAGGTCTTATTCTTGGCTTCTGGAACCATTTGCTCTGGGCCAGTTCATTACTGAGAGCCTTGGCCACAGTCCCCAGCTCGAGGGCTCTCAGAAGTGGGGAGCTAGTCTGTCCCAAAGGGCTGTCCTGACAGCAGAGCAGGTGAGGGTCCTGAGTGACAAGTCTCTGGGTCCCGCCAAGAGTAAGCTGCCAACCCTCTCAGATGGGGTGGTCCCCTCTGTAGACAGGATGATGGTTTTCCCCATGCTCGTCACACAGAAACCAGATTTGCTTCCTTGGTCATCCCCCTGCCTGATTTTTGCTGCAAATCAGGGTTAGAGGGAGAGGGTGGAGTGTGGGGCTGGAGCCCAGGGGCCTGGCTCTTGTGTCCTGGTGGAAAGGGGAACCAGGGGAGCTGAGGCCAGGCTGCATATGGGCCCCCATTGTAGGGTGCCAGGCAGCTTGTGGTCACTAATTTCCTTAGTAATTATGGTGATAATAATCATGCAGGCTCATTTGCACTTAGTGTGTGTATGTCTGTAAAAGTCACAGGATGGTTAGGAAGTGCTGGGCACCCAATTGGAGGTGGCTTCTGGAAGGAACAAGGCTGTTATACAAATGGTGGCATGGGGGGCGCAAATTTCCCTGGAGGTAGAGGAGGCAAACTTATGAGAGAGAGAGAGAGAGAAAGAGAGAGAGAAAGAGAGA
>NW_024070205.1:32737799-32981947 GCF_014754425.2 Oryx dammah | reverse complement strand
AGGCTCTGAGTGCTGGTATAGACGTGGCCAGGAGCAGGAGAGAGTTGGCTCTAGGTTCTGCCAGGCTCGCAGCAGGAGACCAGGATTTTCCCTGCGGGACGCGCTGATTTGTGTGTTTGCCCCATTGTGAGGCGAAACATTGACCTGACCTGTGTGTGTTGGAGGGTGGTCAGAGACTGTCCAGGCCAGATGGGCCCAAGCAGCAGGACCTAGGGTGTCAAGACAGGGAGCCGGGAGCTTGGGGACATGGGATGTTTCACCCAAAGTCACACCCTACCAAAGTGGAGGAGGTGAGGTTTGAACCCAAGTCTCTCTGAGTGTCTGACACCATGTCACCCACCTCCCCAGGGACAGCAGATAACAAGAGACCACCTGAGAGAGGAGGGTCCAAACTGCAGAGCCAAGGGTCAGGTGCCAGAGGACTTGCAGGGGTGGGACAGGCAGAGCAGGGCGGAGGGGCCAAGGGTCAGCAGTTCTAGCCTCCAGGTGAGTTTGGGGCCAAGGCTTGAGTTACTGATTGCTATAGGTTGAATTATGCCTTCCCCCCATTCACACGGGTGTTCCAGGCGATGCTAGTGGAAAAGAACCTGTCTGCCAATGCGGAAGTAAGGTCATGATCTCTAGGTCATGAAGATCCCCTGGAGGAGGGCATGGCAACCCTCTTCAGTATTCTTTCCTGGAGAACCCCAAGGACAGAGGAGGCTGACAGGTTGTAGTCCATAGGGTCGCAGAGTCAGACACGACTGAAGGGACTTAGCACGCACGCGTGCCAGGTTCACACATTTAAGTCCCAACTCCTAGCATCTGGGACGTGACACTGTTTAGAAATAAGGTCATTGTAGATGTAATTGATTAAGATGAGGTCATACTGAAGTTGGGTGGCCCATATCCAACGTGACTGATGTCCTTGTGGAAGGGAGAATCTGGACAGAGACACACACATGAAGGACGCAGTGTGAACGTGAAATCGGGACCTGGGTGCTGTGTCTACAAGCCAAGGATGTCAAGGATGTCCAGTCCGCCCTGGGGAAGCTGAGGAGGGGCCTGGGACAGAGTCTCCTTCGAGCCTCTGGAAAGAAACAGCCCTTTGACACCTTGATCTTGGACTTCTTGCCTCCAGCCTGCGAGACAGCGCACATCTGTGGTTTTAAGTCATTCTGTTTGGCTTCATTACCAAGACAGGGCTGGGTGAGAGCAGAATAAGGGAAGGCCAGACCCCTCCTCTTGAGGCTTGCTGTCAGGATGCCAGGGGACTGTCCAGATTCCAACCCCCTTGGTCCTTCTGTCCCGTTCCAGGCCCAGCTTAGGCCTCCTGCCTACCCCCCCCCCCCGCCCCGGCAGCCAGGGACACATGGAGAACATTTGGGGAGAATTACAGGACTGGAGGCAGGAGGCAGGAGGCTGGCAGAAGCCATCACTGCCCAAGGCAATTATCCCCCAGGGATGGAGACTGTTTTTTAATAGCAAAGTTATTTATTAATGTGTTAATCAATGCTACCTCCTTGGGCAATTGCCTGGCCTGAGTGGAGCCTTGGTCATCTCCCGGGAAGCAGACCTCTTGCTTCTCCTGTCCACGACAAGAGTTTCTGTTATTTTTAGTTTTTAAATAAACCTCCTTATTATTCTCCACAGGGGCTGTTACTAATTTATGTTCCCACCAACAGCAAGGGAGGGTTTCCTTGTGGCCACACCCTCTCCAGCATTGTATGCAGATCTTGATGGCTGTTCTGACTGGGGTGAGGTGATAGCTCTTTGTAGTTTTGATTAGTGTCTCTCTAATACTGAGGTTGAGCATCTTTTCATGTACCTCTTGGCCATCTATATGTCTCCTTTGGAGAAACATCTATTTAGATCTTTTACCCATTTCTTGGTTGAGGAAATATGTTGGGGGAGGGATGAATCAGGAGCTTGGGATTAACATACACATAGGACTACATGTTGCTGGGAAAGATTAAAGGCACAAAGAGAAGAGGGTGGCAGAGGATGAGATGGTTGGATGATAACACTGATGCAATGGACATGAACTCCTGGGCAAACTCCAGGAGATGGTGAGGGGCAGAGAGACCTGGCATGCTGCAGTCCATGGGGTTGCAAAGAGTTGGGCATGACTTGGTTACTGAACAGCAACAACAGCAAGTACTATATATAAAATAGATAACCAAAGAGGACCTACTGTATAGCACAGGGAAATCTACTCAATAGTCTGTGATAACCTATATTGGAAAAGAACCTGAAAAGAATGAATATGTGTATGTGGATAACTGAATCACTTTGCTGCACACCTGAAACTAACATCACATTATAAATCAGCTATACTCCAATAAAAATTAAAAATAAGAGAGTTTTGACTAAATCCTTAGACAGAGCTGCAGACCTATTCCCCAGGTGAGTGGGTCTCCTGGCCCCTGCGTAGGGATGACAGATTGGGTGAATGTGGCCTCTAGGCTGTTAACACATCTGATTGTTGCTTCATCTATTTAGTCAACCTTCACTGAGAACCTGCTGTATGTCAGAAACTGTCCAGAGGGCTGCGTATACACTGGTGATTAAGACAGACGAGACCCCTGCCTTGGAAGCTTCTACTCTCAAGGGAGAGGCAGATCATGAAAAAGTCAAGACAATTTCAGCAAGCGACATGTGCTCAGGGGAACACAAGCTGAGTCCTGGAATTTGTGAGGTCAGAAGAGGGAAATTCCAGCTGGGTGATCCTGGGGCTGAACCTGGACTGGCCAGGACAGGCAGCCGTGAGAAGACCCACAGCAAGAACATTTTAGGCAGAAGGAGCAGCATGTGCACAGGCCTGAGTTGGGTCTGCAGGGCTGAGGGGGCCTCTGCAGCCCTCGAGTTGATGGTCAGTCCTGTGGGCATCAACCTTGTAGGGGGCGGGTTAAGAGGGGTCTGGAGTTCAGAGAGAAGGGGATTCCCCAGGAAGCAGGGAGGAAGGACTCTGTCACTAGAAAGAGTGATAACCTTCATCCTTCATGGGGGGCTCTGTGTGTGCCATGCCCCACCTATGGCACCAAACTGCTAGGTTCAAAGCACCACCCAGCCTCTCCCAGGCTCTGTGGCCATGGAAGGTCTCTCAGTTTTTCCCTCTCACCTGATGAGCTTTGACAATACAAACCTTGTATCTTGTCCAGAATCTCAAGTGCATATCCTCCCAGGAGCCAGTGAAAGTGAAAGTATTAGTTGCTCGGTCATGTCCTACTCTTTATGACCCCATGGTTTGCAGCCCTCCAGGTTCACCTGTCAGTGGGATTCTCCAGGCAAGAATACTGGAGTGGGTAGCCATTCCCTTTTCCCCGGGATCTTCCCAACTTAGGGATTGAACTGGGTCTCCTGCATTGCAGGCAGATTCTTTACTGCCTGAGCCACCAGTGACATAAATGAGTGAATTAACCTGTTGTGATACAGTGGGTGCCTATGGGAACATGGGTAATGAGGCCAAATGCAAAACACTTGGGTGGTATTTCAGCCTTGGATCATCCTCTGAGACCCATGGTAGTGAGGGAATATGGAGGCTGATCCCCATAGGGGTGTCACTAGAAACTGAGGCCCCCAAGTGAGTGAACTCAGCAGCAGGGACTGGCCCTCTCCATGGGGGATGGGGGTTGATTTGGGAGGGAGTAGCCATGACTACACTGGCTGAGGCTTGTGTTCCAGAGGCTGAAGCTATGGTCCATTCTGGGATGGGCATTGTGAATGACAGGCCACACGTAGGTCCCTGAGTGCTCTGAGATGTGAACACTGGGCAATGTGACTCATGGCAGGAAGAAGAAAGTCACAAGGCAGGACCACTGAGGCCCCAGAAAGCAGTGGACAAGAAGCCCATGGCCTGTCCTCTCTCTGACTGTGCCCTGATCCCAGGTATCCTGAGTGGTTATAAGTGGTTCCCACATTGACTCAAGCGTCCAGAAAACATAGCAGTCCTGAGGGGGTCTTGTACTATTAAGAAAATAAGGTGAAGAGTAAACAGTTTCCTACAAAAGAAGCACTGAGCCCAGATAGGTGTATGGAGAAGTTTCATCAATTTTAAAAGAATGGGTCATTCTAATCATATGCCAAACAGTGGTAGTTCAGACTACGAACACTTACCTTTCCATGAACTATGTCTCCAAGAATCTGTAACCTCAACGGTGAATTGGCATATGTCTTGGAATATCCTTGAATGTTGTGGATTTTTTTAAAAATAAATAGAGGCCCTTGGGCTTCCATGGAGGTTCAACTGTTAAGACTCCATGTTTGCAATGCAGGGGCTCAGTTGCTCCGAGGTTGGGGAAATAAGATCCCACGTTGTGGCCAAAATAGAAAAAAACAAAACAAAACAAAACGCTTTATGCCTGTGGTGATAGTTACACAACTCTTTAAAAATACCAAAAATCATTGAATTGTACAAGTAAAGCAGGTGAATTTTGTGGTATATAAATTTAACTCAATAGAAATTACAAAAGAAATAAGAGGCCCTGCTCGTACTGAATTTCAATTTGTTAAGAATTATCAGTTGGTGGAGATCCTCCATGTATTTACATACACCCCTGTCTTAGGTGGCTCAGACAGTAAAGAACCTGCCTGAAAGGCAAGAGACCAGGTTTGATCCCTGGGTTGGGAAGATTCCCTGGAGAAGGGAATGGCTACCCACTCCAATATTCTTGCCTGGAGAATCCCATGGACAGAGGAGCCTGGCAGGCTATAGTCCATGAGGTTGCAAAGAGCTGGACATGACTGAGCTACTATCTTACAGAAATGGGCATGTTCTACCCAGAGTTCCTCATGTGGCATTTTAAAATCTAGACAGCATGTTAAAAAGCAGAGACATTACTTTGCCAACAAAGGTCTGCTAGTCAAATCTATGGTTTTTCCAGTAGTCATGTATGGATGTGAGAGTTGAAGTATAAAGAAATCTGAGTGCCAAAGAATTGATGCTTTTGAACTGTGGTGTTGGAGAAGACTCTTAAGAGTCCTTTGGACTGCAAAGAGATCCAACCGGTCAATCCTAAAGGAAACCAGTCCTGAATATACATTAGAAGGACTGATGCTGAACCTGAAGCTCCAATACTTTGGCCACCTGATATAAAGAACATACTCGTCAGAAAAGACCCTGATGCTGAGAAAGATAGAAGGCAGGAGAAGGGAGCAACAGAGGATGAGACGGTTGGGTGGCATCACTGACTCGATGGACATGAATTTGAGCAAGCTCTGGGAGTTGGTGATGGACAGGGAAGCCTTACATTCTACAGTCCATGGGGTCTCAAAGAGTTGGACATGAGTGAGCCATTGAAAATACTAATATCTCAGACATTAAAAATCTTTCTGTTTGGCTGTGCTGTCTTAGTAGCCAAATGCGGGATCTTTTGCTGAGGCATGTGTGTGCACATGGGTGCTCAGTTGTGTCCAGCTCTTTGCAACCCTATAGACTGTAGCCCACCAGGCTCCTCTGTCCAAGGGATTTTCCAGGCAAGAGTACTGGAGTGGTGTGCCATCTCCTCCTCCAGGGGATCTTCCTGACCCAGGGATGAAATCTGGGTCTCCTGCGTCTCTTGCATTGCAGGCAGATTGTTTACCTCTTGAGCTATGGGGGAAGCCCTAATTGAGGCATTTGAACTCTTAGTTGCAGCATATGGGATCTAGTTCCCTGACCAGGGATTGAACCCAGGTCCCCTGCATTGGGAGCATGGAGTCTTAGCTTCTGGGCCGCGATAAGTCCCTTGGACATTGTTTATGAATGTCTTTTCTTTATTCATTCATTTTTTTTTAACTAGCTGCCTTGGATGCTACTATGAACGATCGTTATTTAAATAACCAATCTTCTATTGAATAACCCAGGTGACCTCCAGGTTTTGTTCATTTAAACAATAGTGTGATATTTAGTCTTATTCACATAGAATTTCAGATATCAGGAATGTATCTGCAGGGGAAATTTCTGGAAGTGAAATTTCGAAACTAGAAAGTACATCCATTTGGAATTTTGGTAGCTATCGTTCAATCACAATGGATAAAATGTGTTCTAGTTTATAGTCCCAGCAGCAATAAATGAGCACCCCTGTATCCTCCCACCAACTGCTTCAACAATGGCTTATCAAACTCTCGATCTTTGCCAAGCGGATGAGTGAATAATGTTATCTTGATATGGTTTTACTGGCTTTTATCTTATTCTGAGTGAGGTGGGTCATACATTCATATATTTAAGAGGCATTTATAGTCCCTTTCCTGTGAGCTATCATTTTCTATTGGGCTACTGGACTTTTTTCTCATTTATTTTTATAGGAACTCTTTATGTGATAAAAAAATTAAGTCTGTGTTTATAGGACTTGCAACTTTTTGGAGTTTATCCTTAGGGAACAAGACAAAACAAAACTCTCTTTATGGTGGCTTTTATCTATCAGAAAAGTTTCATCTTTATGTGATTGTTTTAACATTTATCTTTTTGGGACGCCTAGATTTTGTGTCTTTGCTAGAAGGATTTTACGTTTAAAAAAAAAAAAACAAACCCATGGTTTCTGCAAATACTTAAATGATCTTTCTCTCTTCCTTCCTTCTTTCCTCCCTTCCTACCTTTCTCTCCATCCCTTCCCTAAGTCTTTAGGTAGGTTTAGTTGCTAAATTGTATCTGACTCTTACAACCCCATGGACTGTGGCCTGCCAGGCTTCTCTGTCCATGGGGTTTCCCAGGCAAGAATACTAGAGTGGGTTGCCATTTTCTTCTCCAGGTGGTCTTCCTGATCCAGGGATCTAACTTGGATCTCCTGCCTTGCAGATAGACTCTTTACTGGCAAGCCACCAGGGAAGCCCCCCTAACTCTTTGGCCCATCTCTTATTTCCTCTGGTATAAGGTAAGGATCCAACTTTTTTATTTCTTTTTTTCAGATGACTTCTGGGTGATCTATCTAAGATGTAAATCTGACAGAGTTATTTTCTACCAGGGACATTTTGTACTAATCCCCTCCCTGCCTCCACCCTGGCCAGGGCTTAGAGCTAACTCCCACCCCTGCTCCCTAGACTCTGGCTCCCTCCCGCCAACACACTCCTGTTGCCCAAGAATGAGCACATCCACCAGGGTCTCTCCCTGCCTTTTCTTCTGGGTGGAGGGTGAGCACTCAGATGCAGGGCTGGGCTGTGCTGGGAGCAGGGCAGATGCAGAGATCCACTATGAAGCCACATCCTGGGAATGTTCATTTCCTGTACAGAGCATAGAGTGTGTCTTTGTGAGGAGACGATTTTAGGGGGGCTTGGCCTGAAGGCTTTCTTTACCACCCCCACTTCCGGGGATGCTGTCTCTCCCCTTGCCCCTTCTCCCCAACTTCCTCCCTCTGTCTTTCTCTGGCTTTGGCATGTCCTTTGTTCACTGCCAGGGCAGCACCACTAAACTTTGCCCAGAGGCTCAGAAAAGGCATCCAGCTCCTTGATATTTACCAAGTGGAGCAGCTCTAATATTAAACCAAAGCATCCAGCAATTAGATTTCAATTTATCCTGTGGGCCCTCATCAATGTCAGGTAGGATCCAGCCCATCAAAATCCCGAGACTTGTGTCCATCACATATGCTCCTGCTCCTTGGACCTGGCCACAATGCCTGCTGATGGTCTGTGGAGCCCCTGGTCCTGATGCCCTCAGCCACCCCTCCTGTCTCCTAGCAACGTTTCTCAGCAACCTCCTTGCACAGTGAGCTTAGGTGGCATTCCTGGAGCAGCTTCCACCTGTGATTATCCTGGTGGAAGGGGAGCAAGTGTAGTCTGGACCCCAGACCAGCTAGAGGAGCTGCAGGGATGGGCAGAGTGGGGGTGTACCTCCTGTATCCTATGGCCTGGAAGCACTTGAATCGACTGCACCCCACAGTCAGCAGGGAACAGTACGTTCAGACAGTGCATTATCCCCCTTATCTCCCCAGCCTGGGTCACATTAATCATTTTCTCAGGGCCCCACTGATGTGTCAGCTCATTCTGGTTCATGCTTTTTCGAAGGCAAGACTTGGAGGCGTGGATGTCCGGGAGGGGTCCTCAGCCATCTCTGTGCTCCAGCGGCCTCTACTCAGGGCAGAGACATGTGGTCAGGCGCTTGACCACTTATGAGCTGGCTGTCCTTGACCACAGACCTGGCTGCTCGGCCTCAGTTTCCTCACTGCAAAATAGGGATGCCTACAGTACCTGCCTCTGAAGGTTGTTATGAGGATTCTGTGATGCACTAAAGGGGAGATGTTTAGGTTGGTCCCCTGTACTTAGTAACCCCTGTTTACATTAATAATTAACTGCTGTTCTCAGTGGTCCAAGGTATAAGGTAATACTGACATCATTGTTGTTGTTCAGTCGCTCAGTTGTATCCGACTACTTGCAACCCCATGGACTGCAGCACACCAGGCTTCCCTGTCCTTAACTATCTCCTGGACTTTGCTCAAATTTATGTCCACTGAGTCAATGATGCCATCCAACCATCTCATCCTCTGTCACCCTTCTCTTCCTGCCCTGAATATTTCCCAGCATCAGGGCCTTTTTCAATGAATTGGCTCTTTGCATCAGGTAGCCAAAGTATTACAGCTTCAGCTTCAGCATCAGTCCTTCCAACAACTATTCGGGATTAATTTCCTTTACAATTGACTAGTTTGATCTTGCAGTCCAAGGGACTCTCAAGAGTCTTCCCCAGCACCACAGTTTGAAAGTGTCAATTCTTCATTGCTCAGCCTTTTTTAGGGTCCAGCTCTCAACATCTGTACATGACTACTGGAAAAATAGCTTTGACTAGACGGTCCAATTATCATATCTGTACATGACTACTGGAAAAATAGCTTTGACTAGATGGACCTTTGTTGCCAAAGTGATGTCTCTGCTTTTTAATATGCTGTCTAGGTTTGTGATGCTGTAACTTACTTATCTTTAGTGCCTTAGCAGAGGACTTCTTGGGAAGAGAAGGGTACACATATCTGCAAACAGTCTGTGAGACCTGCAGCCAGAATGACCTGGGTTCAGACTCTGCCCCACCACTTACTCACTAAGTGACCTGGGCTGGGTACCTCACTTCTTTGCACTTATTTCCTCACATGCTAAGTGGGGGTGATGACACCTGCTAGCTGGGTTGTTGTCAAGATAGGAAGTGTCAAGTTCAGCCCAGGGCCTGACACATAGTGAGTGCTCAGAAAAGGGCAGCATCTGTGTCTCAGTCCCACTTGGAAGGATTTTGTTCTGCAGAGATGGCTCCCATCTTGGGGCTCACACCAGATCTCCCATGTCTGAATCATAGTCCTGATTCCCTCCGACACTCCACAGCATCTGGAGTTGGCCCCTTGGATGGGACTGACGCCTAAAGCCTTTCTTTGGGGGACCATTGGGGAAACTGAGTCTCATGCTGTGGGGTCATCCTGGCTTTTAGGCCAGCTGCTTCCTCCAGCTCTTTCTCCTCAGTTGTCCAGCGGGCAGGGCCCTGGGTTAGCCTTGACTGTTTCTGTGCCAGGTCAGCCACTCACACCTCCGCCCCTCTCAAGCTACATGTCCAGCTGGGAACACCCTCTGGTCCACATGAACCCCACATTTCCCCATACGGCCCAGCCCTTGCCTCACTCTGCATGGAAACCTTCACTGCTGAGTGCTGTGGTCCTCCAGTTCCTCCTCCTTCCCGACGGCTGGACAGGGCAGGGCACCACCAAGGGGCTGTGGCGTGTGCGTTTCAGGCACTACTGTATTTTCACAGTCCTGCCCTGATATGTAGTCAACCAGAATGTCTCCTCGCCCTACTCTAGCTTAGAGAAAACTGGAGGTCAGAGTCCAGCTGTCCAGCAGTAAGTATCCAAGCTAGAATTCTCACTCCTGTCTGTCGGGATGCTTAAGTCATGACAGTGAAGATATACCAGGGGCTTGTCTGGTTAGCCTGAACTCACCCATCCCGACTTGCATCCCCTGAGAGTTCCCTGGGGGCCGTGAAGGTGGCCCAGCATGGTGTCCTCCACTGAGACCTGGTCTCTGGGCGGGCTGGGGTGGTGTGTGGGGTGAGAAGGTCCATGTCTTCCACTTCACCCCCTTCTCTTCTCCCTCCTACACCCACCTGCTTCCAGTTGTCACCCTTGGAGCCTCCCCAGCCATCCTGGTTGCTGTGCTCCCTTTGACCTTCAGCAGGAGGTGGCTGGGCAAGTGCGGCAGCTGCCCCAGGCTGGCTGAGGACTCTGTGATGGGAAAGGTGACCCCAGGCTGTCCAGAGTTGTCCCATCTTCCCACAGGCCCGAGCTGGCTGCGAGATTAATGGTGTGTGTGCAGAGCAGGAGATGGCCATCAGTCAGCCAGCTCAGCCAGTTCCTGCCTCTGTCAGAGACAAATTTCCCTCTCCTGACTCTGGGAGACCAGAGCCTCTGCTCCGGCAGAGAGTGGGGCCCCTGATTCTTGACATCCCCTGCAAGGGCCTCCCTGGCCTGTGCTGGGAGTTTGGGGTTGTTCATCAGCACTCCCACCCCTCCTTCCAAAAACCCTTACATCCGGCCAAACAAACCCTGGCTTCCATGCTCCAGTTAATTACTGAATTCGCTCGGCCTGAAGATGTTTTTCTATTTTTCACTGCCTGGATGCTCTGGAGAGTGTATTGATTATCTGACTCATTTGGAAGGAAGACGCTCCAGCCTAGGACACAGTGAGGAAGGCAGAGGCAAAGTTCGGGCTCTAGGTGCTTCTTCTCATCCCAGCACTGCAGCCACCAGAAAAAGGGTGACCTTAGAGCATCCAGGTGGAGAAGGCAATGGCAACCCATTCCGGTACTGAAGGGGATCTTCTGAGGCACTCTCCAGGCCACGAGAAGCAGGAGACAGGCACGAGCTAGGGCTGGGCTCCCAGGTCAAATCCCAGCTCTGCCTTCACCAGTGGAGGGAGCCTGGAAATTGCCCTCACCTTCTGGGGGAGCTGTGATGTGGGCTGACTAGTGGCACGTATGCTGTGGGCTCCTCTGGTACCATATATGTGTTTATTCAATTAATCTTTATAAGCCCCACATGCAGCAGGGAGTACTATCATCCCTACTTTATAGATGAAGAAACTGAGGTTCTGAGAGGCTCCTGAGCTCAGAAGGGTGACGTCAATATATCACCTTCTGGGTGATGATGGATTAAGTGAGTTTGCAAGACCCCAGTGTTGGCCTGTGCCTGGCATGTAGTGAGTGCACAGTGGGTGTGAGCTGCTGCTGGTCCACCTGAGATCCTCCAGGCTCACTGTATGTCTGCATTCTCAAGAGACCAGGATGCAGGCACCCCAGTGTTCATTCAGCACTATTTACAGAAGCCAAGACCCTGAAGCAACCTGAATGTCCATCAAGAGAAGAATGGATAAAGAAGATGTGGCATATATACAATGGAATATTACTCAACCACTAAAAAGAATGAAATAATGCCATTTGCAGCAACATTGATGGATCTAGAGTGTCATACTGAGTGAAATAAGTCAGACAGAGAAGGAGAAATGTCACATGACATCCATTATTTGTGGAATATAAAAAGAAACGATACAAAAGAACTTACTTAAGAGATGCAAAGAGACTCACAGACTTAGAAAATGAACTTATGATTGCCAGGGAGAAGGGTGGTGGAAGGGATAGTTAGGATGTTTGGGATGCACATGTCCATGCTGCTATATTCAAAATGGATAACCAGCAAGGACCTACTGTAGAGCACATGGAACTCTGCTCAATGTTATGTGCTTGATTGGATGGGAGGGGGTGTTGGGGGAATGGATACATGTATATGCATGGCTGAGTCCCTTTGCTGTTCACCTGAAACTACTACAACATTGCTACTTGGCTATACAAAATACAAAGTTTAAAGTCTGAAGAAAAATGAAGAGGCTAGGAGGAGAGGCCAGGACTTATCCTCAGAAACCAGGACTCAGGGCATTGCCCATTGCCAAGTTCACAGTTTTAGATGGAGTTCTTCTCCGAGGAGTCTCACATAAGTTCTCTCCTCTGTCCCTTATCCTCCTTGCTTTCTCTGCTAGTGCCTAGTAGGATATAATCAGTACTGGATGACTGATGGTGCCTGGGGAGTGTGGGCTGTTTGAAGAGAGATCACTAGTGACATGCCACAGGGCTCTAACTTCAGCCCGGTACTGAGAACAGTTTTTCTTTGGTGACTTGGTTGCAGGCTTTTTTTTTTATTGCCAATACCAGTGCTCACACTCAGTTCTTTCTCAAAGCCAGGCCTAGTTTCAACCCTCTGTGTCTAATGAGCCATCCATGTTTTTTTCCTCCAGGGCTCACACAGCCCTGGGAGGGAGGGTTACCATCTCCCATCACAGCTTGGGAAACTGAGGCACAAAAAAGCCACAGGGCCACAAGCCCAGGGCCACAGATCTCCCAGCGCACACATCGGGATTCCTACTCAGGTGGTCTGGCCCAACTCCACATTCCTCACCGCCTCCCGTGTGGTCTCCTGTGAGAGCTGTAAGCAGGGGTAGAATTTCCAGTGACAGAACCAGGACTTTAAACAACTCTGACAGTCTCGGTGGTAGGATCAATTCTAACAGGATGAAACTTAACAGGGAAAATGCAAGGTCTTGGGCCTGGGTCCCTGAGTGCACGGCGTGCTTACAAGATGGAGACGCTGTGGATTCTGAGTGCCATGGGCTACACAGAGCCCGGGAGTGAATGCATAGGGTGCTGGGGGGACACTAACCAAGGTCAACGTGGTTTGAGGTCGAGTTTATGGAACAGGGTCCAGGGAAAGGAGATAAATGCCAGAGATAAACAGCTGTGTGTCCAGAGAATTGCAGCCGGTGAAGAGGATCTGGGAAGAAGCACTGTATAAAAGTGCTGGATCAACTCGGGGAGTCCTGGCCCAGGGTTCTCTTGCACTTCAGAGCCTTACATGGGGGTGTGCTTGGCCAGATCTGACCTGGCCTGCTTTTGTAGAAACACAGGTTGGTTGGCAGGCAGCCATGCCTACTCACATCCGTGTCCCCCTGGCAGCGTCCATGCTGTCCAGGCAGAGCCCATGAATTGCAACAGAGACCATGTGCCCTGCAAAGCCTCCCATATTTACTCTCTGGCTCTTCCTGGAAATGTTGCTTCACTGGCCCTGACATCTTGGCTCTTTTGTCTCTCGAGTGTCCATCTCCTCCCACTGTCCACCCCCAAACTTGTTCACTCCGTCTTCATCAGTCTCCTGGTCCAGCCCCTCCCTTGGGTTCTCTTGCCTTTGCAGAGCCTTCATCTCCTCCTGTGGGGTGCTGTGTCAGCCTGCTTACTCACAAGCCTCCTCTCCCTCCATGTTCATCCTATAAACCCTTGGGTCACGCTGTTCCATGGTGGGCCCTCCTCACAAGCTGCAGGGGCCTTCTCTGGCCTCCCTGGACTGTGTCCACCATTGTTCCCAGATGCCTATCCTGACCTTCTGCCACTGCCCCTTCCTCCTCCTCCTTAGACGCTCCCGTCAGGCTCTGCAGGGCATCTTGCATTTGTAGTGACCCCAGCTGCACATGCGTGGTGAGTCCTTTGTGGCGCGGTGAGCTCCAGGGGGGTAGGGAGCTCACTGCAGTTTCTAGGGGCTGGAGGAGCTCCTGGCAGAGCACGGGGCTCTGTGCTCATGGGGTGCCGGATGAGTCAGCTGGAGGAGCAGGCACTTGATCCTCAGGGGAAGGAGTCCTGAAGTGGACCAGTCCAGGAGGCGGCAGAAGACAATGCCCTGTGGCTGACAGCGAGTGACTTGGAGGGGTCCCCTGGGCTGTGGTGTGTGCGGGCCTGGTGTTTGGTGCATATCACCGGTCCCATCACAGCCTGTCCCCTGTGTTCCCCCACACAGAGCAGCTGGACGGCGCTCAGTGAGTGCTCCTGGAAAGGGTGGCTGCCCAGGAGGCTTGTCTGTGTATCTCTAGATTTTGGTCACTGATCTTGCTGCTCACTCCTCCCAAATTTGGGGCCAAGCAGAGTGGGGAATGTGTGGGTTTGGAAAAGGGGCATTTTTCTGCAGAAACTAGAAAGCTGGATTGTGATGTTCTTGAGTGAGGAATTGGCCCCGCTCCCTTCCTTTAAGCCTAAAGAAAGCCTAGTTCCAACAGGGTGCTAGCAAATGCCACTTGGGTGCAAAGGCCTTTCTCCCAGGTCCCCCTGCATCCCTGACTACATGTCCTTGGGCAAGGTCATGAGGCTGCTTCCCTTGTCTCTGGCTCAGGTCCCAACAGCTCCTTTCCTGCCTACCTTGCAGGTTCTCTGATGGCAGGGTCTTAAGGCCTCCTGGGGCCAGGACCCTGGATTGGCTTTTAGTCTGTCCTGTTCAAATCCCCAGGAGGCTCCCTTCCCACCTACCTTCATCATCAGATTGAGTTGGGTTGACAGGTCCCTCACTAAAACCACAGACTCTGAGAGCCACAGGGGTGGGGACTCAGCCCTGGGCTGGGCACGTCCTAGGCACCTGGAAATTGTTGCTCATGGACAAAGAAAAGGGCAGGGGTTGGGGGTGAGTGCCTGGCAATGCAGCAGCCCCTGCTGCCACAGCCCCTTCCTTCCATGTGCACACTGAGGTCCAGACTCTGAGCATGGGGGTGGGGTGATGGAAAGAGGAGGATGGGAGGCAGACATTGGAAAGGGAGCTGGCCTTTGTCCCTTCTGGGGGTGACTGATCAGATGCAGGGAAGGGGCATCCAGGAGCCCGGGTATCACTTCCCAGAGCTCCCCCACCATTTAGAGCACATCTCTGCCTGCATCACCTGAGTCACTTCTGAGATCAGTCTCATCTCATCTGCCTTCTGTTCTCACCTTCTCATTTCTGCCTTTTGTTTTATTTATACCTCCCACCCTTCATACTGCTCCTTCTTGCTATGTGGGCCTTAGAATTTAGGTGTTAAGGAACTTTCCTTGTGGCTCAGCAGGTAAGAATTCATATTGCAATGCAGGGGACACAGATTTGATCCCTAGTCGAGGAACTAAGATCCCACATGCCGTGGGGCAACTAAGTCTGAGCACTAGCTAGTCCTTGGGCTGCAATGAAAGACCCCCCGTGAGGCAACAAAGATCCTGAGCGCTGCAACTAAGACCCGACATAGCCAAAACAAACAAATAAATATGTTAAAAAACAATTTAGGTGATAAATATCCCAATCTTAGCCCCACCCTCAATGTGAATGCATACTAAGTTGCTTCAGTTGTCCTTGACTCTTTGTGACCGCATGGACTGTAGCCCACCAGGCTGCTCTGTCCATGGGATTCTCCAGACAACAATACTGAAATTGGTTACTATTCTCTTCTCCAGGGGATCTCCCTGACTCAGGGTTGGAATCCGTGTCTCTTGTTTCCTGCATTGGCAGGCAGGTTCTTTACCACTAACACCACCTGGGAAGCCCTTAAAAAAAAAAAAAAAGAATTTAGGTGCCGAATACCCCAGCCTCAGCCCCATCCCCAGTGATACCTGCTAATTGCCTCAAGTGGGGACAAGTACCCCAGGAAGATGCCATGAATGCCAGAGAACAGAGGAAAGCACAGCATGTCTTGGCTCAAAACCTCTTCTGATTCCTTTCTTTTAGACTTTATTTTTTGGGGGGCAGTCTTAGGTTGATAGAGAAATTACACAGAGAGTGTGAGGAGTTCCCATGTCTCCGCCCACTTCTCCACCACAGTTCCTTCTGTGAGTAACGTCTGGTTCTGGCATGGAAGTTTGTTACAACTGAGGAACCATACTGATGCATTTTTACAACCAATGATTTAGTCTTCCTGTTGTGGTTTGCCGAGTCTTCATTTTGTCCTCATCCCAGGAGCAAGACAGCCCCGCAATGAAATCACAAACTCAGAGCCATGGGCTGCTGGCGGTGCTGGGTTGGGGGAGGCAAAGCCTGGCCAGGTACCAAGAAATGCTTCTCCATGTCCACCCAGAAGCAGGGTTCAGAGCTGTCAGCACCGGGTGGGCACAGCATCCGCCCAGGAAGTGGCCTCAGTGGTGTGGACTCTGCAGGGACGCACGGCAGCTGTAGGCATCAGCACGCAGCTACTCTACCTGAGTGGCAGATGACCAGGTGCTCTGCCAGCAGGGTGCAGCTCTGGGTCCCAGGACGTGGCCCAGGAACCCGCCAAGATCTGGGTGAGCAGCCGCCTGGGGGCACAGTCTCAGTGCCGTCTCCTCACCCTCTGCTCTCAACACTCCTCTGCCAGCTGGCTCCTATGACATCCCCAGACCTTTTGGCTCAAATCCTCATCTTGAAAGAAGGCAGCAGGCTCTCAGCTGTCTTGAGGAGGGCACAAAACCATCACAACCGAGTTGGTTAGGATTTATTAATACTTTCAAAATGTGCCCTGCATTTTCTGGATGCAGGAAAGGAAGTGGTAACTCACTTGGGACTGCAGTGAGACGTGTGGTTGTGGCAGAGGCAAGGTAGATGGATCAGGGCTCTCAGTTCCTCAAGCCATCATTCAAGGACACATTTCACAAAGAGCATGGCTCTTAGATGTATGAAAGATGAGAAATTTCACTCTTAGTGTTGAAACTTCCCTGAAATGGTGTTTTTAAATCTATCTGATTGACAACAAGGATAAGGAAACAGTTGTTATTACGGTGGGAATGTCAATAGGAATGACCTTTCTTTGAGGGGTGGGCAATTTGCTGACATCGATCAAGATGTACGGCTTCCCAGGTGGCTCAGTGGTAAAAAAAAAAAATCCACCTGTAAAGCAGGAGATGCAAAAGACACAGTTTCGATCTCTGGATTGGGAGGATCCCCTGGAGGAGGAAATGGCAACATGCTCCAGTATTCTTGCCCGGGAGATTCCATGGACAGAGGAGCCTGGCGGGCTACAGTCCATGGGGCTGCAGAGTCAGACACAACTGAACACAAAGAGGTCCCGTATCAAGAGGCAAGATACAAACGCCCTTCATTTCAGCAAGTTCATGTAGGATTTGATCTTACAGGTATGTTTGCACAGGTGCATAAAGATGTATGCACAAGAATGAACACTGGAGGAAAAAAGAAAGATACATACATCTACCAAGAAAGCACTGGATCCATGAACTGTGGAGTATCCTTACAATATCCTTACAATGGAACCATTTGAACCCTAACCCTCACCCTTCAGAGAAAGAGGCAGAGCTAAACATCTGGGTCCAGGACAGTCTTCAGGAGACAGCCCTAAGACGGTGACACGCAGACATCATAGCATGCTCACGTGTTGCAGAGGGACACGTGTACCTGCAGACATGCTTATGGATGCACAGCTCGTCTAGAACAATACACGGGAAACTTCCTTCTCGCGTTTACCCTTTGGTTCTGTCAGAACGCTTTCCCTTGTGCGTGTGTCATCTGTTTGAAATTGATAACAGAGCTAGCTAACCCATCCATGCTTCTTTGTGACAAACAGAGAGATCTAATTACCACTCCTGCACCCCAGATACTCTGCAATGCCTTCCAGGAGGAAGATCACTCTTCCTCATTAGTCTCAGGAGCCAGGAAGCTGTCACATAAAGTTTTCCCCTGTGGTTTGCAATATGCAAATAACTGGATTTCTTTCCTTTACATTTATTTTAAAGGGCTTTCATATGTAGTGTGGGGCTCTGTCCTTCCCTCCCCAGGGGTACCCGTGTTCCAGTGTAAGCTTCATGAGGACAGGACTGTCGTTTGCTTGGCTAACCACTGTACCTGCAGCCCCAGAAGCACGGTGCTCAGTGAATATTTTTTGATTCCATCAGGTACTCCACCCACAGTGTGTCTCACCCTGTTGAAGGTGGAACATGTCCCTCCATGATCTGAGACCTTGTCTGGGCCTTTGGAATGGAACCAACTGAACTGATGAGACGTCAGCTGAGGTCCTGGTTGAGAATAAGGGAAATTTCAATGAAAATAGAGACGATAGCCATAGAAGCACATGGTCCTGATGCTGGGAAAGACTGAAGGAGGAGAAGGGAGTGACAGAGAATGAGATGGTTGGATAGCATCACTGGCCAATGGACATGAGTTTAAGCAAGCTCCCAGAGATAGTGAAGGACAGAGAAGCCTGGCGTGCTGCAATCCATGGGGTCACAAAGAGTTGCATATGACTTAGTGACTAAACAACAACAACATGGTCTTCTTACTTTTGTTTTTTAAGTATTCATTTATTCATCTGGCTGTATCGGGTCTCAGTGACAGCACGTGGGGCCTTTGGTGGAGCATGTGAACTCTTAGTTGCAGCATGTGGCATCTAGTTCACTGACAAGGAATCGAACCCAGGCCCCCTGCATTGGGAACTCAGAGTTCTAGCCACTGGACTCCCAGGGAAGTCCTTGACCACATTTTAATAAAGATTTGGACGTTGAAAGCCAGCAGCCTTTTCCCTCTTTTGATTTGAAATATTAAAATGAGCCTTGAGGAATTGTATTTCATATTGGAAACCTTTGAGCTATTTGCTTTTTTAATCCTGTTACAACAGTGACACAGGAAGCTGCTCCGGCAGCAGATGGGGTTGGGCGGTGCAGAGCCTGTTAGACTGGGGCCGCCCTCCTGAAGCACGTGTGTGTTTAAGTTCTGGAGGAGCTGCACCAAGCCTGTGAAAATTACTCCACAAAGTCCTCTTAGCTGCAAAGTAACAGGGAAGCTTGGTGGGGGGGGGGGGGAAGGGGGAGGGGGGGGGGGGGGGGGGGGGCGGGCCCTGCTGGGGGCCTGACCCAAAGGGGGCTGTGGGACACACCATGGGATGTTTCAGTTCAGCTCAGTCATTTAGCCGTGTCTGACTCTTTGCGACCCCATGGACTGTAGCACTCCTGGCTTCCCCATCCATCACCAACTCCCAGAGCTTGTTCAAACTCATGTCCATTGAGTCAGTGATGCCATCCAGCCATCTCATCCTCTGTCATCCCCTTCTCATCTTGCCCTCAGTCTTTCCCAGCATCAGGGTCTTTTCCAACAAGTCAGCTCTTTGCACCAGGTGGCCAAAATATTGGAGCTTCAGGTTCAGCATCGGTCCTTCTAAAGAATATTCAGGACTGATTTCCTTTAGGATTGACTGGTTTGATCTCCTTGTAGTCCAAGGGACTCTCAAGAGTCTTCACCAACACCACAGTTCAAAAGCATCAATTGTTTGGTCCTAGCTTTCTTTATGGTCCAACTCTCACATCCATACATGACTACTGGAAAAACCATATCTTTGACTAGATGGACGTTTGTTGGCAAAATAATGTCTCTGCTTTTTAATATGCTGTTGGTCATAGCTTTTCTTCCAAGGAGTAAGCGTCTTTTAATTTCATGGCTGCAGTCATCATCTGCAGTGATTTTGGAGCCTAAGAAAATAAAGTCTGTCACTGTTTCTATTGTTGCCTCATCTATTTCCCATGAAGTGATGGGACTGGATGCCTTGTTCTTAGTTTTCTGTATGTTGAGCTTTAAGCCGCCTTTTTCACTCTCCTCTTTCACTTTCATCAAGAGGCTCTTCAGTTCCTCTTCACTTTCTGCCATAAGCGTGGTGTCATCTGCATATCTGAGGTTACTGATATTTCTCCCGACAATCTTGATTCCAGCTTGTGCCTCATCTAGTCCATGAGATGTTTGTGTTTGCCAAAAGGGTCCTGAGTTTAAAGAACTTTGAGAAAGATCATCTACTAAGGAAAGGGGTTTGACTTGTATGGGGGCAGGCTTTCAGTGTAACAAAGCATGAGCCTACCTGAGACCCCTGCAACCCAGCAAGGCGCCGTGGTGACTGCTGTCCTTTGTTGTTAGAAAAACCAGGGACAGCTGCATCCCCAAAGGAGGCCTGAGGACCGCAGCCCAGCTCAAAGGAGCCTAGTACACAGTGAGTGACAGCTGTCCCATCCAATCAGAAAATGGCTTTACTTTCCCTAGCACCTCTCTTCACTTGTGTTTTTCTCAGAAGACTGATCTCAAGTTACATGAATAAATTTATGCTTTTGTTTTCTGTTCCCACTGTGTGGTCCACTATGGCTGAGACCTGGTGCTGGTTTGTGGTACCCAGAGCCCATGGCACACAGCACACGGGTGTAGGGGCAGGGACTATGGTGTTTTCTCTCCTGCTCCATCGTGATGCCCTGCAGGTGCACAGTAGATGCCAACAGATTAGCTGAAGGCACCTATTGTGTTCATTTTCTGTGCCTGTCATAACAAGGAACTATGAACTGGGTGCTTATAATAACAAAGTTGCATTCTCTCACTAATGTGGAGGCCAGAATTCTGAGATCAAGGTGTTGGCCGGCCGTGCTCCCTGGGGGAGGGCCCTTACTTTCCTCTCCGAGTTTCTGTTGTCTGTTGGCATCCTTGGTGTTCCTTGGCTTGTAGAGGCACCACTCCAGTCTCTATTCCATCTTCACTTGGCACCTCCCTCTGTATGCGTCTCTATGTGTGTGTCCAAATTTCCTTCTTCTTATAAGGAGACAAGTCACAGCATCAGGCTCAACAAGAGCTAGTATGACCTCATCTTAACTCAATTACATCTGCAAAGACCCTCGTCTAAGTAAAGGCATGTGTACAGATCCCAGGGGTTAGTACTCAAACAGGTCTTTCTGGGGACACAATTCAACCCACAACACTGATGGACACAAACATGACAATTAGACAGAGGCCTGACTTTGTAGCCAGGCCTCTGCTGTACTTTTTTTTTTTAAAGCTCAACTGGATTCTTTTATTTTTTTAATTTATGCATTTTAATTGGAGACTAATTACTTTTCAGTATTGTAGTGGTTTTGCCATACATTGACATGAGTCAGCCATGGGTGTCCATGTGTTCCTGTACTTTGAAATCAAGGAGTTAATGGTGAGTGAGGACAAGGCTGATAAGGGCTTTCTGCTCTCATACATGGCGTCATTAGGTGAGGAGGCTGACGGTGATGATGAAGGTGATCTTTGCTGAGTGATGCCCTGTGTCAGGCTCTGAACTAAACATTTTCTGAGGATTGTCTCATTTAGTTCCCACGATGGCCCCACAGTGGAGCCGTTCACCTGCCGATGTCCTGATTCAAAATACACTTAGAGTTTCTTCCTCTGTGCCAGGCAGTGGACAGGTTGTGGAGCAAACATCTTCATTTCTGGAGCCGAGAGTCCAGGGGAAAGCATTTCTGTTTGGTTTCCCGTCCCCCACCTGCTTCTCCCTCTCTCACTCATGTCATCATCACTTTCCTCCTCAGCGTGCTGCCTCCTCATAAATTTTGTAATCGTCAAATCACGTTGCTGTCATCTGCCCATTCGTTTTATTACCTGCTGATAAAGAGAAGGTCAGAGTCTGTAATCCCCGATTTTGGGAGCATTTACTCATCGCTGATAAACAGAAACCTCTTCTCCAAAAAGGCAAAATGGTAACATTAAAATTAAAAAAAAGTGTTGCTGGAATATTTTTAAGAGGACAGTAACCTTTCTGTTTGACCTGCTCTTTGGTGAACAAATCGAATGACACAGTTGTGTCTCCCGTGAACTTTAGCGGCTTTGAGTCTCAACGCATTGGATGTGGCTTGACATAAAGGACAGCTTAACTGTAGAATGATCAGTGTCTCCAAACACCATGGGTGTTCTGGAAACTCGGTGCCTGCCCCCTGCAGAGGCTGGAGATTCCCACCTGACAGAGGCCAGTTCCTGGATGTTATTTGGAAGGTTACTTGGTGTGTGGGGGGGATGCAAGCAATCAGCTGAACGTCCACTAAACGTCCATGAGTGTTTATGGATATTCAGCAAATGAGTTCCCCAACTGGCTGACTCGCTAATTCTCTCATTCATTCAAGCACATTTTCAGAACCTTTTTTTTTAGCTTTACTGAAATACCGTTAATATACAAAAATATTGCACATTTTTAGTGTATACATTTTATTTTAAAAAACTGAAGTATAGTACTGGTTTAGTGATAAAGAATCCTCCTGGCAATGTAGGAGATGCAGGTTTGATTCCTGGGTTGTGAAGATCTCCTGGAGAAGGGAATGACTACCCACTCCAGTATTCTTGCCTGAAAATTCCACGGACAGAGGAGCCTGGTGGGTCTATGGGGTTGAAAAGAGTCAACTAACTGAGTGACTAACACAACAACAGCATGATTCATTCACAAAGTTGTGTTAGTTTCAGATGTACAGAAAAATGATTTATATATATATTATATATACTTTCAAAACTCTTTTCCTTTATAGATTATTACAAAGGATTGACTGTAGTTCCCTTAGTGTATATATTTTGATGCGTTTGGGCATGTGCAAAATACTCATGATACCATCAAGGTACTACCTGTATCTATCACCTCCAAAAGTGTCCTTACGTTTGAGTGGGTGTGGGATAAGAACACAACATGAGATCTGCATTGTTAACATATTTTAAATCACCCAATACAGTATTGCTGATTACAGCTTTCTGTTCTATCAAACATGGGGCTTGGTGATGAAGATCAGTGGTGAGCAAAATGAAACATGGTCTGGGCTCTCAAGAAGCTTCTGGAATTGTAGGTGCCATGACTGGCAAGGGAGATAGGGAGCTGGGGGCTGCAGATGAGGGTACCTCTGACCATGACTTTGTCCAGAGGCCTAGCTTCCATAACTCTCAGGGAGACAGTAGCTCTCAAGCATGAGATCAACATCACTGATACAGTACCCTTCTCCCATCCAGTGAGGCTTTAGGCACTATGGGTCTTGCCCTGTTTAAGCTCCTGCAGATGGAGTGAAAGGTTCATGTATTAATGGCCATCAGAGCCCAGATCTGTTCCGCCTGGTTGGGGATGGCAGGTCCCAAATGGCTGCCTCCACCCACGGATGGAACCTCTGCTGTGTTACTTTAGCCATTTAAAAAATGCACACATCCCTTCCCCTGCTCCCACCTGGGAGACCAGACTGCTTTTTGGTACCATCTGTGTGCCTTTGAGACCTGATGTCCTGCCAGAAGCCTTCTGAACCTTGCTAGCTGCTCTGCTGGAGGCCTCTGCTTCCTTTACTCAGCTGTGGTCTCAGGGGAGCCCAGTGGGCCTTGTTCCTTTTGGAAACTGGGATGAGAACGGACGGCCGAGGTAGGGAGGGCTGGGGGCTGCTGTTGCCATGGACATGGATGGTTACGGGGAACTGAGAGCCATCACTTTGCATCCGAGCCCCAGAGAGTAGCTATGGCCTCCTGGCTTGCGGGTGCCCTGGGGAGCCCGGGAGAGGGTGAATGTGAGCTGGGGTCCTGGCAGGTTCCAGAAGGTGGCAAGAGGAACTGAGGCATCCAGACCATTCTAGAGCTGCAGGAGGACCCTGGGTTCTGGCCCAGACCCATGGAGAATAGGCTCTGGTCCTGTCGTGCCCTGTAGAGACCAAGGGGATCCTCCATTCTGTAGTCCAAGTGGTGATGCTTTGGTGTGAACTGCCAGAGATCCTCCAAAGGGAGGAGACGGGGAGGGGCCCCCAGGGCTGCCTAATGGCTGAGTGGGGGGCGGGGGAGGGCCCTCAATCACTTGACATAGGCAGCGGGGGCTTACGGGAAAGCAGTACTAGCTGTGCGCAGTGTTGCTGCTTCCTTAGTCTCTGCCTCCCTTCTTCTCGATCCCTCTTCAAAAGCCTGGAGACCCCTGTGGGGCTGGGTCACTGGGTGGCCTTCATAATCTCCTGTACCTGAAAGTTGGCCCTGGAAAGCATCCCCTAATCATCCCTCCAGTGGTCCTGTATCACTGGAGGGGCAGGTGGGAGGGTCGGGGAGGAGCAGGTTGGGGAGGGGAGCGGGTGGAGTGTATGGCCTCGGGGGACCACTCTGGGGTCAGAGGAGTCCACTGTCAGCTCCAGAAGACAGCCTGCAGTCTCCATCACCCTCACTGCATCTAACACTGAGAACCAGATTCTCCATCCCCGGGTTACCTTTAGAGTCCTCCATGCCCACAGCTGGAGAGGAAGTCTTGGTGGGGACTTCAGAACAGGTGGGTGCCCTGCAAGATGGCCATGCATGCTGGATGGGAGGGGAGTGGCCCCCTCAGGCTTGGAGTACACGGATACACAAAGTGTAACCAGGTGCTGCGGGCGGGGGTCTTTGAGGGACAGGACTATTCTGTATTTGCACTGTGGTGGTTATAGGAGTTGATGCATGTGACGAAATTGTGTAGAACCACACACACACACAGACACACACACACACAGATCCCAGGCAGGCACTTACTGCCAGATACCTAGCACACATGCACACAGACATGCATACATGCACGTCCATACACACGCACACACAGACATCAGCACACCTGCCTGTAGAACGCACAGTGTTTGTTTCCTGTGTGGTATTTTCTACTCCAATTGTGTAAGATGTTCTGAGGCCAGAGTACATCGGGGACTCTCTGTGCTGTTTTTGCAACTTCTGTGAGCCTATAATTATGTCAAGTATAAATACAATTTAACAATTTAACATTTAATACATTTCTGAACATTTAGTGTGTTTGTCTTAATTCAATTTAATTGATATGAAAAATAAATTAAATTTTATATAATAATAAATTAATACAAATAGCAATAAGCAAATGCTTGTAGGTGGTTTAGATATTTAAATCATGTACTGGCAGTTTTTAAGATGATTTCCATCCCTAATTACACACACAAAAAATAACCAGGGAAGCACAAAATCAACAAAATGACAGCAACTTCTCATAAGTGCTAAGAAGCAGCTCACAGGTTCTGGGATAGATGAAAGAAAGGAAGCTGTTTTACTAGCATGTGGTCAAGGTGATACAGGATAATACCAGTGCCACCTTCACCTTATTTGTATCCTGTCCTCATGGGTGTGTATAGTCCTTTCAGCTCTAAATTCAAGTCCAAGGGAAGCCCCTGACCTCCCCTTTAGCGGGTTGGGGGTGGAAGCACCATCAAGCCTCTGCCCGTGGATGTTCCTACAGGAAATTTCTGAGCAGGCAGAGCTGTGTGTCCTGAGCATCACCCCCCTGTCCCTCCCTGACACCCACAGTCTCCTGGCCATGGACTGGGGAGTGGGCACCCTCTTCCAGGGTCTCCCTATTTCCTCAGCTCTCTTGGCTTTTTCAGAGCATTTGGTCTCAGCCATAGGAAAACATAAAGATCACTTTGGATAGCCATTTTTAAAAAAAGTGATGAAACCACCTATAAACCAGCAAATTATACAGGGAGGTACTTTATGTCTTGTGTTCTTTACAGCCATTCTGATGGGGGCACAAAAGTCACTGGGAAGTTTCCATTTCTGCCGCCTTTGGGCCCCATTTCAGACTCCACGGCGGGACGCATTTGTCATCAGACATCCTGCCTCTGTGCCAACATGGAGTGGGACAGGCTGGGACAGCCTTTAGGATTCTATTACCAAGAGGAAGCGAATATTTTCCCTGTGTCACGAAGAGTGAAATTTCCTGGCTCTTGTGAGCGGTATGGGGGCAGTGAGGGATGGAAGAATTTGGAAAGCAGAAGCCAGTCTCTAGCCCTCAGGCTCAGTCCTTATCTGCAACCTCCAAAAGTTCCCTTGGTGATCCCACGTCTTTTACTGTCCTCGGTCAAAGATGGAGACAATGGCTGACAACAAACAGCCTTTGGAGTCTCTGTAGCTGCCCCTGTGGGCGGGGCTTTCCAGAATTGCTCTTCCTAAGAATGAGGCTCAGAGCTGGAAGCTTGAGGGTTTGGGATAGAATGAAGTATTTACCACCGACTGTCCTTGGGCCCTTGGGAATCACTTATGACTCTGTGCCTTGCTTTTATTGTCAGTAAAATGGGTGAGAGCATTTGTTACTGTGGGGAGTGATCTGGAAGAAAGATGAACTTGTGCATGATGTTTTGAATTAAGCAGGGAAAAGAACTGTCTAGAGCTTTGCTGGGGCACATTCATGTCTCCAGCTTTTATTCAATTCCATCCTAGCATGGAGGCTGCAGGTTTAATTATAGACAGCAATTGGCAATCATAGAGAACGGAATAGCTTCCAGAAAATTAGAGGAAAGAAAATGTTCCAATTTCAATATGAGGAGAGTGGCAGATTCTAGAAACTCTACAGGCCAGAAAGCATTTGAATCTGTGTCCAGAAGCTGAGAGGTCATGGTCTCACTGGATTCTGTATTGGCTAGACCTACCTGTGATGCCTTTAGTGTTGAATGGTATTATTTATAAGTCTAAACAATTCTGAAGGGGTTGAGGCAACTAGCAATGTTTATCCTGGAATAGAAAGGCTGGGTGTTTGGCATGGTGGCTGCCTTTGAATGTTGGATGGATATTTCTGTAGATGGGAAATAACTCATTTCTCCCTGTGACCTCAGAGGACAGAACTGAGGTTTCAGAGAAATAGGTTTTCATCTGATGAAAGAAAGAAGCTTCTCAAAGTCTGAGCTGTTTAAAGTTGGAACAGACCACCTAGCCAGGCAACGAACAGCCTTGCCCCTGGGGCTGTCCCAGTAGAGGTTGGCTTGACGTGGGTAAGACTCATGCAGGTGGATGCTTCATGGGGTTATGGGGAATGGATTAAATGGTACACAGGTTACATAGAAATTTCTGAAGGCTCAGAGTATCTGCACAGGAAATTCTCTTTTGAGAGTTTAAAGGGCAGGCTTTTAGCATCTTCCCAGTAGGAATCCAGTGTGTGACTCTGGTACATGCTTCTCTGCTGATGGTCATTACTGCCTTGTTTCATTTTATTGGGGCTGCAAAGGATGATGTTCATGTGGTGATAAAACTCAGCATTTAGCCAGATACTCTCCATCGGAAGTCTAGGTTCTGATCTTTGCAGAAACAAGCGCCCATCTGGATGCCAGTCTGCCTTCTTATGTGTCGGGGGAAGGCCATCTCAGCAGGGCTGCTCCTACAGTTTTCAGCACTGAGTTCACCACTTTGTAATCTTAAAAAATAATTTTATTTATTTATTTATTTTTGGCTGTGCTGGGTCTTCATTGCTACATGGGCTTTTATCTAATTGTGGTGAGCGGGAGCTACTTTCTAGTTGTGGTGTGCAAGCTTCTCATTGTGGGGGCTTCTTTTATTGAGGGCCATGGGCTTTAGGGTGCACGGACTTCAGTAGCTGTGGCCCTCAGGCTCTAGAGCACTGGCTCAATAGTTGCAGCCCACTGTCTTGGCTTCTCTGCAGCATGTGGGATCTTCCTGGCTCAGAGGTTGAACCTGTGTCTCCTGCATTGCCAGGCAGATTCTTTACCACTGAGACACTAGGGAAACCCCACTTTGTAATTTTTAGCAAACCCAGGATTCAATCTTGGAATCTTTCCTGTGTCTTGTGCTTGGGGCATTGTGTCCCACACGTAAGTGCCACTGTCCACTAGGAGGGCAGGATGAGAGAGGAAGAGGCGTGGTCAAGAATCACCCATCACCATCCAGATGGTGAGCTGGTAGTGTGCCCTGTGCAAGACAGGGAAGCCTGGCATGCTACAACCCATGGGGTCACGAAGAGTCAGACACGACTGAGCGACTGAACAACAACAACGGCAACAACTTGTGCAAGATGCCACATCCCATTCTAGCCGTCCCCTTCATCATTCAGAAAGTGAACCTGACCTGAGCTGTTGCAGGCTGGAATGATCCCTCTGGAAAGGTTCAGATTGCTCATGGTGGAGAGTGAGATGGTGGGAGACCAGGAGCATTCTTGTTTTAAGGAAGAATCCAGTTCTCTTCTCTCCATTCTCAGCATCAGAGACTGATTCCTGGCTTCCTGGCATCCTGAACCTACTTTGTCATCACTGCCACCTTCTAACCCATCCTGCAGGAAGCCAAATTTCCTCTCAGCTGCCTCTGCCACCTCTTTTGTTCCTTTAATTTCTTTTGCTTTCTATCTGGGCAGCATTTTGCCTGTCTTGCACAGCCTTTGATGAAAGCAGAGGAGGAGAGAGAGGCGCCAATTACACAAGATAGACATTCTCTGGTCCAACCTGACTTTGGAATCAACAAATTTGTTGGTTTGTAAAGCTTTCTTAACATGTGGTGATGTTGAGAATATTTGCAGAACTCTGCTTGTGATATCTTAAAGGGAATATCCTCTTGAAAGGTGTCATTGCTTTGGCTTTGCAAAAACATCTAATTAAAATGGCATGATTTCTTTCTCAGTATAAGTCTAGATCAGTGATTTGTAGACACTTAAAAATAATTATTCAGAAAATGAAGATCATGGCATCCAGTCCCAACACTTCATGGGAAATAGATGGGGAAACAGTGGAAACTGTGTCAGACTTTATTTTTTTTGGGGGGGCTGCAAAATCACTGCAGATGGTGATGCAGCCGTGAAATTAAAAGACGCTTACTCCTTGGAAGAAAATTTATGACCAACCTAGATAGCATATTCAAAAGCAGAGACATTACTTTGCCGACTAAGGTCTGTCTAGTCAAGGCTATGGTTTTTCCTGTGGTCATGTATGGATGTGAGAGGTGGACTGTGAAGAAGGCTGAGCACCGAAGAATTGATGCTTTTGAATTGTGGTGTTGGAGAAGACTCTTGAGAGTCCCTTGGACTGCAAGGAGATCCAACCAGTTCGGGAGCTGGTGATGGACAGGGAGGCCTGGCATGCTGCGATTCATGGGGTTGCGAAGAGTCAGACACGACTGAGCGACTGAACTGAACTGAACTGAAAAATAATTATATTCTTTAATTTCTAAACAAAAATTTTCATGGAATTACAATAGCAAAGCTGGCAAAAATGAATTGCTCTGATTGAGATAGGGGACAGGTATAGGTAACCCTCCTCAACCCTGGCAGACATCCAAGGCAGCTTCTAAGCAAAATATTGTTGTTGTTCAGTCACTAAGTCATGTCCAACTCTTTTTGACCCCATGAAATGCAGTAAGCCAGGCTCCCCTGTCCTTCACTCTCTCCTGGAGTTTGCGTAAACTCATGTCCATTGAATCAGTGATGTTATCTAACCATCTCATCTTCTGCTGACCCCTTCTCCTTTTACCTTCAATCTTTCTCAGCATCGGGGGCTTTTCCAATTAGTCAGCTCTTGGAATATTCAACCCTGAATGCTCATTGGAAGGTCTGTTGGTGAAACTGAAGCTCCAATACTTTTGGCAACCTGGTACATAGCAAAATATTAGCCCATTGCTATAAATACAGGGGAAGCTGTGCATGGAATTTGCTCCAGGCAGGAGCCTTCATTGGCTCAGGACTTCCCATAAGATTTTATAGCCCAATTTATTCATTTAACAAACATTTATTGAACACCCACCATATGTCAGGTTTTGTTAGGTATTTGGGATACTGCAATGGATGAGAAAAACAAGACCCATACTTTATAGGGCTTGGATCCCAGTGAGTGACACTGGCATATTGTGTTAAATGCTGTGCAGGAAATAAACAGATTAATGAGATAGAGAACAGAGTGGAGGCTGCTTTAGGAAGCCCTGTTCTCCATGGGAAAGTCTGTTCCCTGTGCCTGAATTGGTTGTGGCCCTTCTCTTCCAGGCTTGCTTGTTTTTCTAAGCCATGGTGTCATTTGAACTAAAGCAAGCCCAAGGACTGCCTGAAAAGGGCCCCCAAGGAGCTTCTGTCCAGCAAGTCCTGGGCAGAGATTGCCTTGAAGCAAATTAGGGGGGCAGAGACCTCTTCTGGGGAGGATGGATAGAAGAAGAGATATCTGTAAAGCATCACTTTTTTCCTTGAAGATGACTGAAATGTCATACATGTGTGAACATTTGTGGACAGATTGAGGGTGATGGCAAACTTATCTCTTCTCTCCAGAAATTGTCAATTGCTTACATGGAAGCAATACACACTTAATTTGTGTCCAGGAAGACTCACAGAGAGATTGTTTAGCCATCAGAGCCTCTGATAAATGGAGGTGACAAATTGACAAGAAAGGCCCTGCCAGTCTAAGCTGAGCCTGGAAAATGCTCCTTTCAACTGGAAAGGAAAGGGCTCCTTTCCCTCAGCTGTTCAGGACTGCAACCCCTGCTTGTCCTCTGTGTGGACTACAGGGTCGTCTGTCTCCAGGGTGAAGCTAATGCAGTGAAGCATGGAAAGTTACAAGAAAAGGGAAAAAGAAACACGCAGGCAGGTCTTATTATATGAAGCTATTTCATGCGTGGATGCCAAATCACCTCAGTCATGTCTGACTCATTTCTACCCTGTGGACTGAAGCCCACCAGGCTCCTCTGCCTATGGGATCCTCCAGGTAAGAATACTGGAGTGAGTTGCTATGCCCTCCTCCAGGGCATTTTCCCAACTCAGGGCTCTAACCCAAGTCTCATGTCTCCTGCATTGGCAGGAGGGTTCTTTACCACTAGCACCGCCTGGGAAGACTTCATTCCTAACACTTGTGCTCAACTATACTTGGATGAATCAAATCCTATGCAATGGAAGAGTTGTTTATTAACCAAACACAAACAAAGTCTGAAAATGATGTATATATTTTTTAAAATCAGCTTTATTGAGGTATAATTAATGTATAAGAAATCACACATCTTTAAGATGAACAAATCTGACGTTGGCGTGCACCTGTGAGACCACTTCTTATGAACCAAATCATGTGTTCCCCAAATTCACGTGCTCAGTCCTAACCCCAGAACCAAAGATTGTGACTGAAAATGTCTTTAAGAGGCATTTCAGTTAAATGAGGTCATTAGGGTGGGTTCTAATTCAATATAACTGGCATCTTCATAAGAAGAAGAGATTAGGACCCCCCACACAAAGAGGGAAAGACCCATACACAGAGAGAAGAGCATATGCAGAGAGAAGATGTCATCTATAAAGAAAGGGGAGATGGCTAGGAGAAACCAATCCTCCTGACACCTTGACCTCAGACTTCCAGCCCCCATTGGTTGGTTGGTTGGTTTAGTCGCTAAGTCCTGTCTGACTCTCTGTGACACCATGGACTATAGCTCATCTGCCCATTGGATTTCCCAGGCTAGAATACTAGAATGGGTTGCCATTTCCTTCTCCAGGGGATCTTCCTGACGCAGGGATCAAAACTGCATCTTCTGCTTGGCAGGCAGATTCTTTAGCTCTGAGCCACCTGGGAAGCCCCTCCAGCCTCTATAGAAAATAGTAATTTTTTTTAAGCCACTCAGTCTTGGTACTTTGTTATAGTGACCTGAGCAAACTAATATACCATCAAAACAATGAAGATAATGAACATGCCTATGACTCTAAACATTTCCTTGTGGTCATTTAAAATCCTTTCCTTTTGCCCCTCCCATGTTCCCCTCCCTTAACTTTTCCTAGTCACCACTGGTCTGTTTTCTGTTACTATAGATCAGTTTGCATTTTATAGAAGTGGAATCATAGTGTACCCACTCTCTTTTTTCAGGGCCAGTGGTGGTCTAGATTCTTTTATTCAGTATAATTATTTTGAGATTCATTCATGTTGTCACATATAGCAATAGTTCAATCCTTTATTGGAGGATAATTGCTTTATAATGTTGTGTTAGTTTCTGCTGTACAATGAAGTGAATCAGCTCTATGCATACATGTATCCCCTCCTTCTTGGACCTCCCTCTCACTTCCCCATCCCACCCATCTAGCTCATCACAGAGCACCAAGCTGAGCTCCTGTGCTATACTACAGGTTCCCACTAGCATTTATTTTGTGAAGAAAGTGTGGAGAAAAGGGAACCTTCTTGTACTGTTGGTGGGAATGTAAATTGATACAATATGAAGGAAAGTATGGAGATTCCTTAAAAAACTAAAAATAGGGCTACCATGTGGCCCAGCAATCCTACCACTGGGCATATGTCTAGAGAAAAATCATAATTCAAAAAGACACATGTACCCCAATATTCATCAGCACTGTTTACAATATCCAGGACATGGAAGCAATCTAAGTGTCATTACTCCTTTTTTAAATTACTAAGTAGTATCCCATGAAACATTTATCCATTCACCTGTTGGTGGACTGTTGGGTTGTTTCCAGTTTTTTGACTAACATAAATAAAACTCCTAGGAATATTTGTATACAAATCTTTGTATGAACATATGCGTTCTTTCCTCTTAGGTAAATGAAAATCCCTAGATGTGGAATGTCTAAATCACATGGCTTAACTTTTTAAGTGAAGTGAAAGTCACTCAGTCGTGTCTGACTTCTTTGGGCCAGAATACTGGAGTGGGTAGCTTTTCCCTTCTGCAGGAGATCTTCCCAACCCAGGAATCAAACCCAGGTCTCCTGCATTGCGGGCAGATTCTTTACCAGCTGAGCCACAAAGGAAGCCCAGCAATACTGGAGTGGGTAGCCTATCCCTTCTCCAGTGGATCTTCCCAACCCAGGAATCAAACCAGGGTCTCCTGCCTTGCAGGTGGATTCTTTACCAACTGAGCTATCAGGGGAGCCTGAAAAGTGAAAGTGAAAGTCACTTATTCTTGTCCAACTCTTTGCAACCCTGTGGACTATATAGTCCATGGAATTCTCCAGGCCAGGATACTGGAGTGGGTAGCCTTTCCCTTCTTCAGGGGATTTTCCCAAACCAGGGATCGAACCCAGGTATCTCACATTGCAGGCGGAGTCTTTGCCAGCTGAACCACAAGGGAAGCCTTAACTTTTTAAAGAAATTCCCTAATGCTTTCCCAAATACTTGTACCATTTTACATTCCCATTAGCAGTGCATGAGAGATCCCAGTACCTCCACATATTCATGAGTGCTTGCTGTGGTAAGCCTTTTTAATTTTAAACATTCTGATAGATGTGTAGTGGGATCTTATTGTGATTTTAATCTGCATTTCCCTAATGGCTTGTGATATTGAGCATCTTTACATAATCATTTGCCATCTGGACATCATCTTCAGTGAAGTATCTATTCAAATATTTTGCCATTTAAAAAACTGGGTCATTTAAAAACTACATTCTCTATATATTCTGGATACAAAGTCTTTATCAGATACACTTTGCAGTTACTGTTTTCTCAGTCTGTAGCTGTCTCTTTGTTTCATTAACAGTGTCTTTCAAAGAGCAAAAGTTGTACATTTTGATGAGCTCCTATTAGTTTACTATTGAGTGAAATCATGACTTTGGTTTCATATTAAAATACTTTGTCTGCCCCAAGGTCACAAAAGTTTTATGCTAGAAGTTTTGTAGTTTTATACTTTTAGGTGCTATGGTTAGAATGCTGATTCATTTTGAATCAATCTTTACATATGGTGCAGGTTTGAATCAGTTGCTTTTTTTTTGCATAACGGTAACTGTCATAGCATATTGAGTGCAGCACTTTCACAACATCTTTTAAGATTTGAAATAGCTCAACTGGAATTCCATCACCTCCACTAGCCTTGTTAATAGTGATGCTTCCTAAGGCCCACTTGACTTCACATTCCAGGATGTCTGGCTCTAGGTGAGTGATCACACCACTGTGATTATCTGGGTCATGAAAATCTTTTTTGTATAGTTCTTCTGTGTATTCTTGACACCTCTTCTTAATATCTTCTGCTTCTGTTAGGCCCATACCATTTCTGTTCCTTATTGTGTTCATTGTTGCATGAAATGTTCTCTTGGTATCTCTAATTTTCTTGAAGAGATCTCTAGTCTTTCCCATTCTTTTGGTTTCCTCTATTTCTTTGCATTGATCTGCGAGGAAGGCTTTCTTATCTCTCCCTGCTATTTTTTTGAGCTCTGCATTTCAATGGGTAAATCTTTCCTTTTCTCCTTTGCCTTTGGCTTATCTTCTTTTCTCAGCTATTTGTAAGGCCTCCTCAGACAATCATTTTGCCTTTTTGCATTTCTTTTTCTTGGGGATGGTCTCAATCACTGCCTTCTGTGCAATGTCATGAACCTCCATCCATAGTTCTTCAGGCACTCTGTCTCGAAAAGCAAGAGAGTCCCAGATAAATGTCTACTTTTGCTTTATTGACTATGCCAAAGCCTTTGACTGTGTGGATCACAACAAACTGTGAAAAATTCTTAAAGTGATGGGAATACCAGACCATCTGACCTGCCTCCTGAGAAATCTGTAAGCAGGTCAAGAAGCAACAGTTAGAACTGGAGATGGAACAACAGACTGGTTCCAAATCAGGAAAGGAGTACGTCAAAGCTGTATGTTGTCACTCTGCTTATTTAACTTATGTGCGAAATGTCAGACTGGATGAAGCACAAGCTGGAATCAAGATTACAGGGAGAAATATCAATAACCTCATATATACAGATGACACCACCCTTATGGCAGAAAGGGAAGAGGAACTAAAGAGCCTCTTGATGAAAGTCAAAGAGGAGATGAAAAGGGTGGCTTAAAACTCAACATTCAGAAAACTAAGATCATGGCACCTGGTCCCATCACTTGATGGCAAATAGATGGGGAAACAATGGAAACAGTGAGAGACTTTTTTAGGCTCTGAAATCACTGTGGGATTGCAGCCATGAAATTAAAAGACACTTGCTCCTTGGAAGAAAAGCTATGACCAACCTAGACAGTATATTAAAAATCAGAGACATTACTTTACCAACAAAGATCCATCTAGTAAAAGCTATGATTTTTCCAGTAGTCATGTATGGATGTGAGAGTTGTACTATAAAGAAAGCTGAGGGCCAAAGAATTGGTACTTTTGAAATGTGGTGTTGGAGAAGACTCTTGAGAGTCCCTTGGTCTGCAAGGAGATCCAACCAGTCAATCCTAAAGTCAATCGACCTTGAATATTCATTGGAAGGACTGATGCTGAAGCTGAAACTCCAATACTTTGGCCACCTGATGCAAAGAACTGACTTATTGGAAAAGACCCTGATGCTGGGAAAGATTGAAGGCAGGAGAAGGGGACAACAGAGGATGAGATGGTTGGATGGCATCACTGATATGATGGACATGAGTTTGAGTAGGCTCTGGGAACTGGTGATGGACAGGGAAGCCTGGCATGCTGCAGTCCATGAGGTCACAAAGAGTTGGACATTACTGAGTGACTGAACTGAACTAAACTGTTATAGCAACATTTATTGAAAAGATTTCCTCTCTCCATTCAAGTGCTTTTGCATCTTTGTAAAAATATCAGTTACCCACATATATGGGGTTTATTTCTGGGCTTTCTATTTTGTTGATATCTTTTTGTTGATATTGATGCCAAAACTACACTGTCTTTTTCGTACTGTTCATGGGGTTCTCAAGGCAAGAATGCTGGTGTGGTTTACCACTGCCTTCTACAAATAGCTGAGAAAAGAAGAGAAGTGAAAGGTAAAGGGAAAATGGAGAGTTATACCCAACTGACCACAGAGTTCCAGAGAATAGCAAGGGAGGATAAGAAAACCTTTTAAAGAAAACAATGCAAAGAAATAGAAGAAAACAATAGGGAAAGACTAGAGATCTTTTCAAGAAAATTAGAGATACCAAGGGAATATTGCATGCAAAGACGGGCACAATAAAGGACAGAAATGGCAAGGAGCTAACAGAAACAGAAGAGAGTAAGAAGAGGTGGCAAGAATACACAGAAGAACTATACGAAAAATGTCTTAATGACTAGATAACCATGATGGTGTGGGCACTCATCTAGAGCCAGACATTCTGGAGTGAGAAGTGGGCCTTAGAAAGCCTTACTATGAACAAAGCTAGTGGGGATGATGGAATTCCAATTGAGCTATTTCAAATTCTAAAAGATGATGCTGGTAAAGTGCTGTACTCAATACAACAGCAACTTTGGGAAACTCAGCAATGGCCACAGGACTTGAAAAGGTCAGTTTTTATTCCAATCCCAAAGAAGGGCAATGCCAAAGAATGTTCAAATACTGCACAATTATGCTCATTTCACATGTTTACAAGGTAATGCTCAAAATCCTTCAAGCTAGGCTTCAACAGTATGTGAACCGAGAAATTCCAGATATTCAAGCTGGATTGAGAAAAGACAGAGGAACCAGAGATCAAATTGCCAACATCCATTAGATCTTAGTAAAAGCAAAGGAATTCCCCCCAAAATCTAATTCTGTTTCAATGACTACGCTAAAGCCTTTGACTGCATGGGTCACAACAAACTGTGGAGAATTCCTCAAGAGGTGGGAATACCAGACCACCTAACCTGCCTCCAGAGAAACCTATATGCTGGTTAACCAGACATGGAACAACAGACTGGTTCCAAACAGAGAAAGGAGCACATCGAGGCTGTATATTGTCACCCTATTTATTTAACTTATATGCAGAGTACATCATGTGAAATGCTGGGCTGGATGAAGCACAAGCTGGAATCAAAACTTCTTGAGAGAAATATCAACAACCTCAGATGCAGATGGTACCACTCTAATGGCAGTAGTGAAGAGGAACTAAAGAGCTTCTTGATGAAGGTAAAAGAAGACAGTGAAAAAGCTGGCTTAAATCTCAACATTCAAAAAACTAAGAATATAACATCCTGTCCCATCGTTTCATGGCAAATAGATGGGGAAAAAGTGGAAACAGTGATAGATTTTATTTTCTTGAGATCCAAAATCACTGTGAACTGTGGCTGCAGCCACAAAATTAAAAGGCTCTTTCTCCTTAGAAGAAAAGCTGTGACAAACCTAGGCAGCATGTTAAGAAACAGGGATGTCACTTTGCCAGCAGAGATATGTATAGTCAAAGCTCTGGTTTTTCCAGTAGTCATGTACAATGTGAGAGTTGGACCATAAAGAAGACTGAGCACCAAAGAATTAGTGCTTTCAAATTATGGTGCTGGAGAAGCCTCTTGAGAATCCTTTGGACAGCAAGAAGATCAAATAAGTCAATCCTAAAGGAAATCAGGCCTGAATATTCATTGGAAGGACTGATGCTGAAGCTGAAGCTCCAATACTTGGCCACCTGATGCAAAGAGCTGACTCACTGGAAAAGACTCCAATGTTGAGGGCAGGAGGAGAAGGGGGCACAGTGAAGGAGTTGGTTGGATAGCATCATCGACTCAATGGACATGAGTTTGAGCAAACTCCAGGAGAGAGTCATGGACAGGGAAGTCTGGTGTGCTGCAGTCCATGAAGTTGCCGAGAGTTGGATAAGACTCAGCAACTGAACTGAGGGCCTTTGTATACTTTTCTATATGAATTTTAAAACCAGTTCATCAGTTTGTAACAAAAAACTTGTGTTTTTTTTGTAATGAGGTCATGTTAAACCTATAGATTCAATTGAAAAAACTGTCAGCTTAACTATAATGAGTATTATGATCCTGCATCACATATTTTTCCATTTGTTTAGATCTTCTTTAATTTCTCACAGCAATGTGTTAGTTTTCAGGGTACATATTTTTCACATTTTTATCAGATTTATTCCTATTTCATTTTGATATTAAGCTAATAATATTCTTTTAAATTTCAATTTCTGATTGTTTAATGTGAATATATGTAGTGCAATTAACTTTCATATGCTGATTTTGGGTCTTGCAGCCTTACTAAACTCACTTATTCATCTGTAGGATCTGTGGTGATGTCACCTCTCTCATTCCTGATATTGGTAACTTGTGTCTTCCCTATTGTTTATTGGTCAGCTAGAGGCTGACCAATTTTATTGGTTTTCTATAGGACTTCCCTGGTGGTTCAAACAGTAAAGAATCTGCCTGCAATGCAGAAGACCCAGGTTCGATTGCTGGGTCTGGAAGATCTCCTGGAGAAGGAAATGGCAACACACTCCAGTATTCTTGCCCAGAGAATCGCATGGACAGTAGAGCTGGCTGGGCTACAGTCTACAGGGTCACAAAGAATCAAACTTGACTGAATGACTAACACTTTCACTTTCTCAAAGTCCAACTTTTTCTTTCATTGATTTTCTCCACTTTTCTTCTATTGGGTTGGCCAAAGAATTCATTTGGGTTTTTTCCATAAGATGTTATAGAAAATCTCAAACAAACTTTTTGGCCAATCTATCACTGGCTTTTGTCTTAATTGTTATTATTTCCTTTATTATACTTACTTTGGGTTTAATTTCCTCTTCTTTTTCTAGTTTCTTGAAGTAGGAGTTGAGGTCATTGATTTGTGCTCAGTCTAGGGGTAATCATTCCCCATGACCAAAGCAAGACGCTTATGTGTATTCTGTGTATTCTACCCAAGGCCCTATGAATTATAAAGTTTTTTGGTCAAGTTGAGGTCATTAGCAGCAGCCCTGCCTCATGTGAACACAGAATTCTGTACCCTCTAATCCTTGGTGAGTCTTTCTATGGACTTGATTAGTTTCCTCACACACATGTGCTGACCAGCACTCAACACATTCTGTCTGTGCCTTCATCTGGAGACACAAGGCAGACAGGTAGGCAATTTTAGGGCCTGCCTCTTCCCATCACTCAGGGTGGCATCATTGCTCATATCCAAAGTTGTGCATATTCTTGGTCACTTTAAAATTTGAACTACACATTGACTCTCCTGGGTCTCTGTCTACTGATGTAGCCTCTGGATTTTGTTACTGGTCAGCTTATCTAATCACATGAGTCAGTTCCTTATAATAATTCTTTTTCTATATACATGCATATTTATATGGACTTCCCCAGTGGCTCAGCAGTAAAGAATCTGACTGCAATGCAGGAGATGGAGGTTTGATCTCTGGGTTGGGAAGATCCCCTGAAGAAGGAAAAGGCAATCTGCTCCAGTATTCTTACCTGGGAAATCCCATGGACAGTCTATGGGGTTGCAAAAAGAGTTGAACATGACTTAGTGACTAAACAACAACAACAACAAAATAACAACAATGCATATTTATATAAACATCCCACTTGTCTTGTTTATCTGGAGAATGCTGACTCACACAGATTTTTATTTGTTTCAGGCAGGAGAGTAAGTATGGTCTTTGTTACTCTATTTTGGTCAAGAGTGCTAAATATTGTGATTTTTGACCCGAAGAATGACATTGTGTGATGGGGATAGTTTCCCCATCTTTTGTTAATTTGGGAAAAGTTTGGGCCTGTTTCCAGTTGTGTTTCCTCATGAGAAATCATGGCCACCACAAGGGCACATGGCTGGCACTCGGTCAGGGTCAGCGCTGGGTGGAGAGGACTTCCATGGTGGAACTCTGCTCTGCGTGGTGCACATTCTCTGGCTTCAGCTCTCCAAAAGGCAACCCAGATGGTACACAATTTGCTCATAATTTCCCAATCCTCCCCTTGTTTGACCAAATGGATGCATGGCGGCCAGGGTGCTGGCCACGGAGAAGCTGAGGTGTGGCTGGCACACTTTCTGATTCCCTCTGCCTTGTTGGAGCAATGGCTTCAGCCCCCCATCCACATATTACAAGCTCCATAAAGCAGGCTTGATTACACAGTTATGTTAGCTCGCTGACACGTAAAGACAGCCGACCCTGGGATTAATCGGCTCCAAGCTGGCTCTCTGGACACAATGACTGTCCTGAGTAACATTTGTTGGTATGTCTGCCCTGAGTATTGCATGGACAAAAGCCATTTTTGTTCCTGAGAGGGCTTTCCATCCTGCACTTAAGAATTTTTTATGGGTTTGTGGTGACATTTCCATTTTAATTTGCTAATTATTATTGGTGAAATTGAGAGGCAACTCCAGATTTATTACATTTCACAGTCTGTTGTGTTCCATATACAGCTGTGAATTTTAACAGCCAAGAGGGCAACCTGCCCAGCACAGTGAACATTAACCCACTCAGCACCAGGGGAGCACAAGCTGCCAGGTGTGGCCTCGATCCTACAGCATAGGGGCCACATGGGGAGTGAGTCAGTAACCACTTCCAGCCTCCTCCCTGGGCTGGGTGACTTCATAGAGATCCCTGGGCTCTAGAACACATACTCAATAGTTGTGGCACATGAGCTTAGTTGCTCTGCAGCATGTGGGATTTTCCTGCACCAAGGATTGAACCTGTGTCTCCTGCTCTGGCAGGTGGATTCTTATCCACTGCACCACTGGGGACATCTGTGATGGATGTTTGCACCAGGCCAATATCTCTGTCTTTCTCAGGAATTAGATTTCTCTGGAATTACTGTGTGGTGCACACACTCCCCCCTCCATGCTTTTATTTATGGTTGGCACTACCTTTTAAATATTTTTATTCATGTCTTTTTTGTTTTTCACACCACCAACTTTCCTCCTATTTATATGTGCATTTGTGCTCTTCCATCATTGCTGGGTATATATTCCCCCCTCATCACCCTCAATAAATTGCAGACTCTTAGAGGATAGCGATCATTCCAGTTCCTCATTCCTGGAGCCCTGTTGCATGAGACCTAGCAAAGAAGAAACATGGATGCCTTGATAATTAATAATTTGTTCCATATGTTCACTGAAACATTTACAACACAAGAACCCTGGAAATAAATGTCCAACTACAGAAAAGGACTCGGGTAAATGATAGTGCTTGAAGAAACATAACGGTGATTAAAAATTAGGCTTATGAATCCATAATAATAAAGGTGAAACCCTGATGCCTTACATTGAATTGAAAAGGTTGGATTAAAACACAGGCAACCTATGATTCTTACTACATGGATATGTTATTATTTTGTTATTTATTTAAACCTGAAGTTGTCTCCAAAAGAATTTAAGGTGAACTGTGCAAATATTTCTGTAGTTACACACGTCTGGAAAAATATTAGCTCAGAAAATGCTTTGTTCCCTTCCCTACCGAGTGGCATCTGGGAAAAAGAACATCATTCTTTGTGGCGAGATCCTTGCTTCCACAGAAATGAGATGATTTGGGGGTCCTGTCCCTCCTTGAGAGGTCTGTATAGCAGACAGGTTTGGAAACCCATAATCTGCCTGGAAGACAAAACAGAGCCTTTCGGCTCTGGGCCCCTGCGGTGAGCAGGCTCTGTGCCCATATGAGGTCTCTGAGAGTCTATCTCTCATCCTCACCCTGCCCGGTGATGCCCACGGATGCTCCAGTGGAGAGGAGGCTGAACACACCTGAAGCCTCGTGGATTAGGCTCTGGCATTGGATTCTTGGCTGACCTAATTGGGGGCAGGCATGGCTCTGCTTCCCTTCGTGCTGCAGGTGGTGGGGTCCTCGCCCTGCTACTTGGATCACTGGAGCTGCCACCTGTTGTGCCTGTGGGTGACCTACTTTTTATTTAATTTTATCAAATATGTTTTTTACACTTTTAACAATTATTTATTTCTGGCCGCACTAGGTCTTTCTTGCTGTGTGCAGGCTTCCCCTAGTTGTATGCAGGGGCTAGTCTCTAGTTTCGGGGTGTGGTCTTCTCATTGTGGGAACTTCTCTTGTTGCAGAGAACAGGCTCTAGGGCATGTGGGCTTCAGTACTTGTGGAACAGGGGCTTGGTTGCTCTGTGACATGTGTGATCTTCCTGGACCAGAGATTGAACCTATGTCCCCTGCAGTGGCAGGCCAATTCTTAGCCACTGGACCACCAGGGAAGTCCAAACACCTACTTTTTAGATACTTGGAGGAACTCAGCTCTCCAGCCAGGAGTGGAAAATCCAGTCCTAATTGAGAGTGTTGAGATCACCCAGGAGTGTTTGCTTTGGGGTGATTTGGGGGTGGGAGGGCCCTTACTGAATTCCCTCGTGGATTGGCAGAGAGTACAGCTCCTCATGGCTCAGATGTAATTAATACCGTTTAGAGCTGACCACCAGCCCCTGATCGGCTTCCGAAGAGGTTTGCACATAGGAAAGAATGAAACAGGTTCTCCTGGGACGGCAGCTTCACTTGGGGTTACTTATTTAGAACATCACCTTTCTCATGGGCTCTGGTCCCTCATGCTTCCCCCTCTATACCCACCTCTGAGCAGCACAGCATCTAACGACTGCTGTTTCCTTTTTTTTTTTTTTTTGAATTGATTTTATTTACTTCTTTACTGGCTGCATTCAGTCTTTGTTGCTCCGTGCGGGCATCAAGTGGGGGCCGCTCTTCATTGCAGTGTGCAGGCTTCTCATCGCGCTGGCTTCTCTTGCTGTGGAGCATGGGCTCTAGTGTGTGGGCTTTTGCAGTTGTGGTGCTCAGGCTTAGTTTCTCTGCAGCATATGGGCTCTTCCTAGACCAGGGATGGAACCCACGTCCCCTGTGCTGGTGGGTGGATTCTTGCCCACTGTGCCACCAGAGAAGTCCTGAGCAGTTTCTTTCCCTTGAAAGAAGTACAGTGTTCTTCTCCAGACAGCATCAAGTCCTTACTGGATGCAACCTCTTACAGAAGCCTCCACACCTGGATGGGAAGAACCCTTCCAGTGCAGCAGGGCTCCTTGATGATCCCTGGTGAACATGTCTTCCATGGAGCCCCTGGATACAATAGAGTTAGGTGCCAGGTATTCAAAGGGGATGCATGGCAACTGCTTTTTGTTTGCTTGCTTTTACAGTATTGAGAGTAAGCAGTTGTTTTAATATACTTTTTCTCACCCCATGAAGCATGACTATCCAGTTGATGCTGGGTATCAGGACTTCAACAACCCTGGGGGCCATGGGGAGGCTAAAGGACCACTGTCCCCCACTGGGGGGTTACTATTTCATCACCACATAAGGCAACGGTGGACTGGCCTCCAAGACCCAATCCAGGACTGAAGGCACATTTGCCATCTCACCTTGACCAGAGTGATCCAGGTTGCTGGCTTCCAGCCCAGAGAGGGTGAAGGGACTGAGCCATGTGAGCTGAAAGCCATGATGGATGGAAAATGACCCCTGAGGTGCAGTGAGCCACTGCCACAGCCTGCTGATGGATAGAGAGCTAATGGCATGCGATAGGCAGCCTCGAGGAGTGCTGAGTAGCAAGAGGGAATGACTTCAGTCCACAGCACAGAAATTAGTTTGTGGGGAGCCTGAGCTAGCAGGTGAAGGAATCCAATCTATCAGCAGCCCTCTTGGTTCTGCCTTCAAGATTGAATCAGAATCCAGCTCCTTCCCTCAGTTCCACAGTGACTGCCTTGCCCAGCCACCGCATAGCCTCTCTAGATCATTGCAGCAACTTCCTAACTTGCTTCCCTGCTTCCAACTTTGCTACTTCAGCCTATTCTCACACAGCCAAAAGGACTCTTAAAAACCTAAGGCAGGGACCTCCCTGGTGGTCCAGTGGTTAAGAATCCGCCTTGCAATGCAGAGGACACCAGTTAGTTTGATTCCTGGTCCAATGCATCACAACCACTGAGCCTGTCCTCTGCAGCCCTTGAACCACAACTACTGAGTCCACGTGCCCAGGAGCCTGTGCTCTACAAGAGAAGCCACCACAATAAGAAGCTAGAGAGAAGCTACTAGAGTGTAGTTCCCACTTGCTGCAACTGGAGAAAGCCCATGCAGAGCAACAAAGACCCAGTGCAGCCAAAATAAATAAATCAATTTTAAGAAAATGCTAGAAGAGTAATTACCTTAAAAAAACCAAAGTCAGGTCGTGTCATGCCTCTTCCCAAAACCCTCCAGGGGTTTCCTGTAGTGGGTTGAGTAGTGTCCAAACCTTCACGTCTACCTGCCACCTCAGAATGTGGCCTTATTTGGAAGTAGGGTCTTCACAGATGTCATTAGTTCAAGGTCGAGGTGCAACCATCCTGGATTAGGATGACCCCTTAAGTCCAATGACTGGTCCTTAAGAGGAGGGGACAAGGTGGAGTCACAAAGGAGGAGCACCATATGAAGACAAAGCAGAGTCTGGGAAGACGTGCATGGGTCAGACCAGGAATGCTGAGGATTGCTGGCTCCATGAACTCCCAAGCCCGTGCCAGGCCCTGAGAGCAGCGTCAACCCCACGTTCAATCTGAGTCCAGCTCTGCCCACCTGCTGAGGTCACAACAGTTCCTACCTGGAGCTGGATGGGCAGCCTCCCAAAGCAGCAATGATACAAGCATTTTGGGAGCAGTAGTAATGCTGCCTGTTGTCTACATTTTGTATATGCATAGTCTGTGTATAGAGTAAGATTATGAAATATTAACATCTATATAGGGCTTCCCACGTGGTGCTAGTGGTAAAGAATCCCCTTGCCAATGCAGAAGACATAAGAGATGTAGGTTCAATCCCTGAGTTGAGAAGATCCCCTGGAGGAGGGCACAGCAACCCCCTCCAGTATTCTTGCCTGGAGAATCCCCTGGACAGAGGAACCTGGTGGGATACAGTCCATGCGGTTGCAAAGAGTTGGACATGACTGAAGCAACTTAGCACGCAGTATACAGCATCTATACACACAAGACACACGGATGAAAAGATGGGACTCTTGACCCCAGAAGAAAGACGGTTGTTGACTGTTTCCTGAGGCTTGAGGTTTGTTCTGTTATGGGTCATGGTTTGCCCATTTTAATACCTCTCCCCTCTTAGCCTCACTCTCTGCTTCTATGGCACCAGGGCAGCTGGCACAGTGGATGTTTACAACAGAATGTGTAGGTAGTTGTTTCCTGAACGAGCAGGTTTGCAGCCTGTGCTCCTCCTGGGGCCTCTTCATACCCCCTCCGCCCACTGCACGGGCCATACCAGCCTCACACCAGTGCCCAGAACCCCTGCCCTTGGAGCGGTGGCCTCTGGGTTAAGGAAAGGTCCAGAAAAGAAAAGAAAAAAAAAAAAGAGGGGGAAAACCTCCTGCCATGAGCTTCCTGGTTTTCAGATTATTTTTCTTTTTATTTGGCTAGAGTCTTGGTTGTGGCAGTGGGATCTGGTTCTCTGACAGGGACTGAACCCAGGCCCTCTGCATCGGGAGTACAGAGTCTTAGCCACTGGACCACCAGGGAAGTCCTGGTTTTTAGATTCTTGTAGAAGGAGAGGCCACAGCTTTGAGGTTGGTTTCTAGCCTATGGGCACCAAACTGCTTGCTGGCCCTCTTCCCCTGGAATCTTCATTGTTTCACTGCTCGCCGGTGTGCCTACAAGGAGGGGCTGGAGCCTCTGGCTGTGTCCTGTGATCATTTGTTCCCTCTCTTGCATTACTCAGTCTGCAACGGTGCTGTCGGAGATATAGCCCCGTTGTTTCTGCAGGAGGATGTCTTGGGAGTCGGAGCTGTGGGCCCATGTGCACACCCTCAGTCCCCACCCTAGTGACCTTGCCCTGACCTGAGTCAGGCCACATGTGGACAGACTCCCAGCACCCCTGTGGACATGGACCCCTGGAACTTCGATCATGCCCTCAATCATTCTCTGAGGGCCCCTTCTTGGAGATCTAAAGCTGGTTGGAGCCAGGCAAGGATCTTGGTTGAGCCTCCCCACACTGCACAGCTCTCCTGGCAGCATCTTCAACAACCGCCCCCCGCCTCTCTGCCCCAAGGCTCTAGTATCTTTCTGTTCTGCAGGTCAAGTCGTGGCCACCTGCCCTGGACTTCTGGCTACATCATCAGCTCATGCATTCCCCACTCCTTCCTCTCCTTTCCTGTGTGGTCAAATTGGTCACATCCTCACTGCTCTCTCTAAGGTGGAGACACAAATTACCCTCGTGTTGCAAAATTCAGTGGAAAAATGCTCCCTTCCCTTGAATTGGATATTCTGGGATCCCCGCCACCTACAAAGTTCAACTCTCCCCGCCTGTGACACCAGCTCTCTCTCGATGGTCTGTCTCCTCCACAGACTCCCTGCCTTAAGCACATAGGGCCAGTCACACCCTCCAAGAGTCCACCCCAGATCACCTTCATGGCCTGTCCAGAGAGCTGACTCCACAGAATCCACTTGGTTGTCTTCACTCCTGCATTTTCCCACCAACTCCTCCATTTGTGTCTGCTCAGAGCCCTTCTTCTCCCCTCCCTCTGTCTTGGTGAATGGGTCCTGGGCTGGAACTTGGGATCTTTCTGGAATCTTCTCTTTTGCTTCCTTCCCATGGACAGAGGAGCCTGGTGGGCTGCAGTCCATAGGGTTGCACAGAGTTGGACATGACTGAAGTGACTTAGCATGCCTGCATGCATGTCCAACAGTTTCCCAAGCCCTGGCTCTTTTAGCCTTTGTTTCCCCTGGAATCAGCCTCCTCCTTTTGTCAACCCCTACTTCCTTTGATTCCCTGTGGTCATCATTTTACCCAGACTGTATCCAATACCTTTGGACTGGCCTTCCAGACTCTGTCTACGTGTGCAGAGCCATCTATCTCTGCGAGACTCCAGGAGGGAATGTCCATGGAAGCACCTGGTTAAAGTCCCATAAAACACAGGAGAGTTTTCAGGCAAGATACACACTAGGCTGGCAGCGCAGGTAAGTAATTTGTCCTCCAAATCTTAGGATCCAGGCTTAGGAACATGAGAGCTTGTGACAGGTAAACTGGAGATAAAGTGAAGGAAGGCTTTCTCATGCAGGATACCTTCATCTCTGGAACCAATCCCCACAGAGGGAGCAGAGCCTGCCACCACACCCAGTGTCCCCAGGGCTGCAGAAGAGCCAACAGTCACATTTTCACGGCATCCTTCCAGAAGCTGCGGAGGGCTCTTGGTTTCTGGCCCATTTTTCTCTGGCCTTGAAAGCCACCTTTGTCCCATTGCTGCTGCTCTTACTGCCAACACTGTCACTTAACATTTATTAAACATCTAAGCATTTATTGCAAGCCAGCCCTCCACATACACTTTCCCCTTTAGTTCTCACGACAACCTTCACTTTTAAGATGCTGACACAAAGATGAAGCCAGGTTAGGGGACAGGGGCAGCCTATGGTGGAGCCGTGATTAGAACCAGAGTCCAGGTCCCAGAGCCTGCACCCCTGACCTTGGCGATGCTGTGTTTCACACTGTGCCAGCCCTCAGTTATCCCCATCTTTTCTTCTTCCTCCACCTCTTGGGGAGAGAGGTAAGAACTGGTCAGCTTCTGCCTGCAACTGTTCTCCCTGGGGCCACTCTCTGGGCTTGCTGGACATCCTGGTTGCTGGAGGGCACTGAGTGCTTGCTTGGCACCCATGATGCACTGGGAGCTTTCCGTGTGTGCTATTCAGTCCCCATGGCAACATTGTGGAGGGGCAGCAGGATGCAAGCCCCCCAGAGCAGAGCCTCCCCTCTCTCCTTCATCTGTTATGCCCTGGCGTATAGAGGGACTCCCTCATATTTAGGGCAGATTCACTTTTACCATGATGTCCAGCTCTCTGATGGGGAACTCCAGACTGAAAACTCTACCTGTGAGGTTTCCCACCCCTGACCAACCCATTCCTTACAAAGAAACCACTAGCCCTTCTCTTCTCAGTGACATCTGGCCAAGAAAGAGCTTTCTCTTTCCCCGGGCAGCTCAGCCCAGCTGACCATTAAGCATCATCCTTCCTCATATCTTTCACCACAATTTATTTGGTGATTTGATGGGCAAAAAATATTCCTGGTCCATACCTTTAATGTAATGAGGACATTAGCGATGTGTAATGGAGGTGGAAATCACTTTCTAATACATAAAACATAAATACAGCAAAAGTCCATAAATGGACCATAACTCTTCCCCTTTTCATGGTCGATAAAGAAAAAAAGCCCCACAATCTTTCCTCATTAATTTGGACCAGGATGAAACTGTGGGGCTGCTGATTTTCCAAAGTGCTTTCTGCAAAATAATGAGACTGTTTATTAACATCTAGAAGGGAGAGCTTGTGGCTACGACGGTTTCTATAGCAACTGCGAGAGAGGATGTGAGGCACAGCTGGCGTTGTCTGTGCCATTCCCTGCCCCCACCCTGTAATTGCAAGTGGCAGACCCAGGGACCATGGGGCTGACAAGGTCACTTGGTGCTGTGTCCCCTTAGTTGAATTTGGTAAAAGTAGCATTTGGTCAGAAAGGACATTGGTCTTATGACTGTCCATAGCATGATACCTCTCAAAATTATGGTGGTCTGTGTGCAGCCTGGCTGCGAAAAAAAGCAAAGGACAAATTTCTAAAAATCATTTCACATCCAGGAGAATGGCCACAATATAAAAGACAGATAATAGCAAGTGTTGGTGAGGATGTGGAGGTATTAGAACACACATTCTTTGCTGGTGGGGATGTTAAATGGTGCAGGCTCTTTGGAAAACTATGTGGCAGTTTTTCAAAAAGTTCAACACAAACCACTGTATGATCCAGGAATTCTGTTTCTACATATGCAACCAAGAGGAATAAAAGCAAGGAGATCAAATAAAAGCAAAGAGATCAAACTAGTCACTACTATACGAAATCAACCCTGAATATTTTTTGGAAGGACTGAAGCTGAAACTCCAATACTTTGGCCACCTGATGCCAAGAGCAACTCATTAGAAAAGACCCTGATGCTGGGAAAGAATGAAGGCAGGAGGAGAGGGGGAAAACAGAGAATGAAAAGGTTAGATAGCATCTGGTGATGAACTCAATGGCTATGAATTTGAGCAAACTCAGGGAGATAGTGAAGGACCAGGAAGCCTGGTGTGCTGCAGTCTATGGAGTCCCAAAGAGTTGGACATGACTTAGCAACTGAAAAACAACAACAACAACCCAAGAGTAATTAAAAGCAGTTGTCCATACAAACACTCAAATATGAAGCATTATTCCTGTGGCTCCAAGGTAGAAACAACTCAAATGTCCATCCCAGGATGAATAGATGAGGAAAACATGGTCTATCCATATGCTGGAATATTACTCAGCCATAAAAAGGAATGAAGTGCTGACACCTGCTACTACATAGATGAACCTTGGAAATATTATGCTTAATGAAAGAAGAAAGCCACAAAAGACCATGTATTAAATTAGTTTTCTAGGGTTGCCACAAGAAAGCACCACAAAGTAGATGCCTTAAACAACAGAAATTTAATCTCTTGCAGTTCTGGAGATCAGAAGTCCAAAGTCAACACGTCAGCAGGGCTGGTTCCTTCTGGTCCGTGTTTCTCCTCTATCTTCTGGGGGGTTTGACTTGTGGTTGGCGTCCTCCCTGTGTTTTCACATTATCTTCCCCCTGTGCATGTCTGTTCCTCTGTCTAAATGTTCCCTTTTCGTAAGGATGGGAGTCATATTGGATCAGGCACCTTACCCAAAACGGTGGGGTCTTAACTAATTACATGTGCAGTGTATTAACTTGTTACCTGTGTAGTGGCTTTGTTTTAGGTAATTACATGTGCAGTGGGCCTATTTCCAAATAAGATCACATTTGGGGGTTAGGACTTTAGCATATGGATTTGGAAGTGGGGCACCATTCATCCTATAAGAGATTCCATCTATACAAAATGTTCAGAATATGCAAATTCAGAAAGAGACAGAAAGCAGATTAGTGCTAATGTGGAGCTGAAGAGGTTGGTGGGAAATGGGGAGTGACTCCTGATATGGGTATAGGGTTTCTTTTGAGGGTGATGAAAATATTCTAAAATAAATTGTGATGATGGTCACACAACTCAGTGAACTAAAAACCATTGAGTTGTACCATTTAGATGAATGAATTGTATCACGTATGAATTGTAACTCAATAAAGCTTTTAAAGAGATCCTTGAACATCCAAGAATAGAAGTTATTTTTTGTAGATTTCTATCTGGCAGATTTTCCTACTTGCTGCTTTGACCAGTGACCACACTGGTCAAAAACAGGTCAAAGCCTGTTTCAGCCTCCCTTGCTGCCCTGATCACGTTGTCTCCATTTCCTAGGATGGTGTCTTCTTGTCCTTTCTTTGTCCTGACCATCTTCCAAGGGTCCGGTCAAGCTGCCCCTTTGTGAAACCTTTTCTGATGACCTCAGTCTTCTGGAAGTTCCTCCTCTCTGAATATCTACAGGACATCCTTTGACTCTTGAGTCTCCATAGGTCTGTTTGTCTTATTCTCTGATTGTTCATGAGTCCATTGCCTTCCCAACTGGGTTGCATGTTCCTTCAGAGCAAGGGCTATGGGACCACTTCCTAGTAGACCCTGGGTGCCTGGCTGAGAGCTGGGCATGTAATTGGTGTTCTGCACATCACTGATAATTAGACTTACCATCAGAGTGAAGAGAAGACAAACCTGGCTTCCATTCCTGTCCGAGGGGACCAGGTCTACACAAGAGAGCATTCAACTGGCCTGCTTATTATGAGTCACCGAGCCACGATATCACCTACCCCTAGTCACTGAGTCAGGGTCACTGTTGCGCAGAGAAGACTTTCACTTTTGGAAAGAGATCCTAGCTATATGAAGAACCAGAAACCAATATCCTGGGGTCTGGGCTGGCCCAGGGGAGCTCATTCCAAATGTAGGAGAACCCCATACATAGCTCCCACCCTGCATGACCAGTTCTTTGAAAGCCCATGGTCAGGAAGTAACTTTATCATGTTCCTTTGGCTCTGTCAGCTTTTTCTTCTCTGTCTGAGCCCCTGGAACCTTTTATTTCTTTCCAGATAGCAAGCTGATCTCCCTGGATTTCAAATGACAAAGAGAGAAGACTGACTTAGTGCGTGACTTATTTGCATTTTAATTCCCAGTTCCAGAAGCTAGGGGAAGTGTTCTAGCTCAAAGTTCTAGGAATGTTTCCCCAGAGATGGGATTTTAGGCAGCAGTGCAGAGGTAGTTAGGACACCAAGTGCTTTACACTGAGTGCCTTACATTATTCTTGGCTATTCAACTGGAGAAGTTCCATTATAAGTGTTTCCTCTCTAGAAACCCTCTCTGCCAATTTTCAAACACTTTAAAAAATCAGCTGTGAGGCTTTTTTTTTTTTTCCAAAGGAAAAATTCACAAACTCCAGTATATAAAGCAGATTAGAGTGGACTTCAGGCCAGGAGGCTTCTGTAAGTTTATACTTCAAGGGCAGACTCAAAACTGAGAAAAATATAAAAATGGAAAAGTTACAAAGGCATGTCCATCCTAGTGAGGGATGTTAAAATTTATTTCTCAGGAGTTCATAGGACAAGCAGACAAAATAATCTGTCAGGAAAGAAGATCTGAATCACACAATTAAACTAACCTAACTGACATTTACAAAACATGGCAGTCAAGAAAGACAGAATGTGCTTTCTTTATATTTGAATAAATGAACATGGGGCGTTTGCCAAAACTGACCATACAGTAGCTCATAGAGCCAGTCTTAACAATTTTAAAAGGATTTAAAAAATTGGGGTATGTTCTTTGACCACAGTGAAAATAAGCTAGAAATCAATAACAAAATGATAACTAGAAAATCTCCAACTGCTTAGTAATTAAGCCACACATTTTTATGTGACCCAGGATTCATAAAAGAAATCACAATGGAAATTAGAAAATATTTTAAACTAAATGATAATGAAGACGTATCATCATTCTTGTAGATTATATATATGCAAAAAAATCAATAACTAAAGCTTTCATTTCAAGAAGCAAGGAAAAGAAAATTAAGCTGAAGAAAATAGACGGTAATAGACAAAAGCATAAATAGGTGTAATACAAAGCAAATCTACAATAGGAAAAAACCCAATAAAGTCAAAAGTAGGTTATCTTAGAAGATAAATGAAACCTGTGAGCTTCTAGTAAACCTGACCAAGAACAAAAGAGAAAATATATTACCAATATGAGGAACGACAAAAAGAAAGGGAAGAACTCTGCAGATGTTACAAACATTATATAGATAATAAGGTATTATGAATGCATATCTGCTAAAGCTCTTCTATCCCAAATAGATAATGAACCCATACAACTCAATAGTAAAAATGGCCAAAAGATTCAAACTGCTACTTTACCAAAGTTGACATAACAATGACAAATAAGTACATGAGAAGATGCTCAACATCATTAGACAGAAAGTGAAAATGAAACTACAGAGAAATGTCATCACACACCCACCACACTGGCTAAAATAAAAAAAGACTCTCCATACCAAGGTTCGGCAAGAATGAGGAGTAACTCTGACACAAAAATATCAAGTCTAAGTAGACCATGATACGTTAGGTAGTAACTTATATACTACAATTCATAGATCAAATGTTAAAAAATAATACAAAGAGATATAGCCAAAAATCTGGTAGAGAAGCTAAAATGAGATACTACAAAGTCTTAAAATAGTCCAAAAGAAGACAAAAAATGAGAAGTGAATAAGAAGTAGAGAAGACAAAAAACACATAATACCATCATTGACCTAAATTTAGCCATAGTAATAATCACATTAAATGTAAATGTTAAGTATTCCAAGTGAAAGGCAGAGATTGTCAGATCAGCTAAAAATATAATACCCAAATATATATTATGCACAATAAATCCCCTTTGAATATAATGCTATAAATAGATTAAAAAACAAGGATGGAAACATATATTTCATGTAGAAACCAATAAAAAGAAAGCTTGTCATGGCTATACTAAGATCTGACAAAGGAAACTTCAAAACAGGGACTCCTTCCAGGAATAAAGAGAGGCAGTGCATAATTATAAGATCATAAGGGGGTGTATTCACCAAGTAGATCTAATAATCTTGAATGACTATTCACATCACAACAGAGCTTCACAATACAAGAAACAGAAACAGAACTGATGGAGAATAAACAAGTCCACAATCATGCTTGGGGACTTCAATGCTCATCTCTCAGTAATCAATAGAACAGACAGAAAATCATTAAGGATATAAAAGACATGCTAGTAAAGTAATGCTCAAAATTCTCCTTGCCAGGCTTCAGCAATACGTGAACCGTGAACTCCCTGATGTTTAAGCTGGTTTCAGAAAAGGCAGAGGAACCAGAGATCAAATTGCCAACATCCGCTGGATTATGGAAAAAGCAAGAGAGTTCCAGAAAAACATCCATTTCTGCTTTATTGACTATGCCAAGCCTTTGACTGTGTGGATCACAATAAACTGTGGAAAATTCTGAGAGATGGGAATACCAGACCACCTGACCTGCCTCTTGAGAAATCTGTATGCAGGTCAGGAAGCAACGGTTAGAACTGGACATGGAACAACAGACTGGTTCCAAATAGGAAAAGGAGTATGTCAAGGCTGTATATTGTCACCCTGCTGATTTAACTTCTATGCAGAGTACATCATGAGAAACGCTGGACTGGAAGAAACACAAGCTGGAATCAAGATTGCCAGGAGAAATATCAATCACCTCAGATATGCAGATGACACCACCCTTATGGCAGAAAGTGAAGAGGAGCTAAGAAGCCTCTTGATGAAAGTGAAAGAGGAGAGTGAAAAAGTTGGCTCAAAGCTCAACATTCAGAAAATTAAGATCATGACATCTGGTCCCATCACTTCACAGGAAATAGATGGAGAAACAGTAGAAACAGTGTCAGACTTTATTTTGGGGGGCTCCAGAATCCCTGCAGATGGTGACTGCAGCCATGAAATTAAAAGACGCTTACTCCTTGGAAGAAAAGTTATGACCAACCTAGATAGCATATTCAAAAGCAGAGATGTTTCTTTGCTGACTAAGGTCCGTCTAGTCAAGGCTATGGTTTTTCCAGTGGTCATGTATGGATGTGAGAGTTGGACTGTGAAGAAGGCTGAGCGCCGAACAATTGATGTGTTTGAACTGCGGTGTTGGAGAAGACTCTTGAGAGTCCCTTGGACTGCAAGGAGATCCAACCAATCCATTCTGAAGGAGATCAGCCCTGGGATTTCTTTGGAAGGAATGATGCTAAAGCTGAAGCTCCAGTACTTTGGCCACCTCATGCGAAGAGTTGACTCATTGGAAAAGACTCTGATGCTGGGAGAGATTGGGGGCAGGAGGAGAAGGGGACAACGGAGGATGAGATGGCTGAATGGCATCATGGACTCGGTGGACATGAGTCTGAGTGAACTCCGGGAGATGGTGATGGACAGGGAGGCCTGGCATGCTGTGATTCATGGGGTTGCAAAGAGTCGGACATGACTGAGCGACTGAACTGAACTGATAAAAGACCTAGCAACATTTTTTAACCAAGGTGACCTAATTGACATTTATAGATCATTCTACTCAAAAACAGCAGAATTCACATTCTTCTTAAGTGCATCTGGGACATTCACCAAGATAAACCCTATTCTATGAAAAAAATTTTAAGTTTCAAAAGTTTTCAAAAGTTTCAAAGAACTGAAACGTTCTCAGATCATAAAAGATTTAAGCTAGAAATCAATAATAGAAATTAAATACCACATTTTAAAACTTGGGGGCAAAGAGAAAACCAAGGGAAATCAGAAAAAAATTTAAATTGAGTAAAAATAAGAACATATAATAAAATTTTGTAGGATGTGGCTAAAGCAGTTTAGAGGGAAATTCAAGCATTAAAATTAATAATGAAATATTAAGTGTTTATTAATTAATTATGTTAAAAAACTGAAAGACCTCACATCCATAACTTAAAAAGATATAAAAAAAGAGCAGAACTAAATAGAAAACAATAGGTGAAAGAAAACAATATAGACATAAAATGACAAAACTAAAAGTAGAGAAAGTAATAGAGAGAAGTAAAAATCCAAAAAGATATTTTTACTTAAAGGATCAAGAAAACAGATAAAATTAATAGTTAAACTAAGAAAGAATAAAAAAGACACAAATTTCGCTTATTATGAATGTGAAAGAGAAATTATTACACATACCCAAATGTTGAAAGATAATAAGGAAATGTTAAGGACAACTTTATGCCTATAAATTTGACAATTTGGATAAAAATGGAAATTCCTGAAGGCCATGCACTACTTTAGCCCACTCAGAAAGAAAGAGCTAATAGTTGTATGCCTGTTAAAGAAGTTGAATTTGTAGTTAAAATTCTTTCTATAATACTTCAGGCTTGATCAGCTAGATAAATGAATTCTACCATATATTTAAACAAAAATTAATTCTAACTCTATATAAACTCTTTCAGAAAATAGAGGAGGAGACAGCATTTCTCAACTTAAACTCATATTATTTGGTTTCTAGACATCATAAACCTACAATAGTCCAAATGGCGTGGTGCTAGAGGATAGTATAGACCTGCAGGTGTAGACATAAGCCACATATGCATGGCCAATTGATTTTGACAAAGGTGCAAAGACAATTCAATACAAAAAAGGATAGTCTTTTCAGTAAATGATGCTGGAACAATTGGATATCTAGGTTCAATAAACAAAACCCATCTGAAAACACACTTTTCACCTAAAGATCCCTAAATGTAAAACCTAAAATTTTAAACTTTATAGAATAATGCTATTCACTGAGGAGTGGTGGCTGCGCAGGCACAGGAGGGCCTAGAGGAGCTATCCCACGTTGAAGGTCAGGAATGGTGGCAGTAAGGAGATACCCCTCATGCAAGGTAAGGAGCAGTGGCTGTGCTTTGCTGGAGCAGCCGTGAAGAGATACCCCCACGTCCAAGGTAAGAGAAATCCAAGTAAGATGGTAGGTGTTGCAAGAGGGCAGACACACTGAAACCATACTCACAGAAAACTAGTCAATCTAATCACACTAGGACCACAGCCTTGTCTAACTCAATGAAACCAAGCCATCCCTGCGGGGCAACCCAAGACGGGCGGGTCATGGTGGAGAGGTCTGACAGAATGTGGTCCACTGGAGAAGGGAATGGCAAGCCACTTCAGTATTCTTGCCTTGAGAACCCCATGAACAGTAGGAAAAGGCAAAATGATAGGATACCAAAAGAGGAACTCCCCAGGTCATTAGGTGCCCAATATGCTACTGGAGATCAGAGGAGAAATAACTACAGAAAGAATGAAGGGATGGAGCCAAAGCAAAAACACTACCCAGCTGTAGATGTGACTGGTGATAGAAGCAAGATCTGATGCTGTAAAGAGCAATATTTCATAGGAACTTGGAATGTCAGGTCCATGAATCAAGGCAAATTGGAAGTGGTCAAACAAGCTATGGCAAGGGTGAACGTCGACATTCTAGGAATCAGCGAACTAAAATGGACTGGAATGGTGAATTTAACTCAGATGACCATTATATCTACTACTGCGGGCAGGAATCCCTCAGAAGAAATGGAGTAGCCATCATGGTCAACAAAAGAGTCCGAAATGCAGTACTTGGATGCAGTCTCAAAAATGGCAGAATGATCTGTTTGTCTCCAAGGCAAACCATTCAATATCACAGTTATCCAAGTCTATGCCCCAACCAGTAACGCTGAAGAAGCTGAAGTTGAACGGTTTTATGAAGACCTACAAGACCTTTTAGAACTAACACCCAAAAAAGATGTCCTTTTCATTATAGGGGACTGGAATGCAAAAGTAGGAAGGCAAGAAACACCTGGAGTAACAGGCAAATTTGTCCTTGGAATGCGGAATGAAGCAGGGCAAAGACTAATAGAGTTTTGCCAAGAAAATGCACTGGTCATAGCAAACACCCTCTTCCAACAACACAAGAGAAGTCTCTACACATGGACATCACCAGATGGTCAACACCAAAATCAGATTGATTATATTCTATGCAGCCAAAGATGGAGAAGCTCTATACAGTCAACAAAAACAAGACCAGGAGCTGACTGTGGCTTGGATCATGAACTCCTTATTACCAAATTCAGACTCAAATTGAAGAAAATAGGGAAAACCGCTAGACCATTCAGGTATGATCTACATCAAATCCCTATGATTATACAGTGGAAGTGAGAAATAGATTTAAGGGCCCAGATCTGATAGATAGAGTGCCTGATGAACTATGGAATGAAGTTCGTGACATTGTGCAGGGGACAGGGATCAAGACCATCACCATGGAAAAGAAATGCAAAAAAGCAAAATGGCTGTCTGGGGAGGCCTTACAAAGCTGTGAAAAGAAGAGAGGCGAAAAGCAAAGGAGAAAAGGAAAGATACAGGCATCTAAATGCAGAGTTCCAAAGAATAGCAGGAAGAGATAAGAAAGCCTTCTTTAGCGATCAATGCAAAGAAATAGAGGAAAACAACAGATTGGGAAAGACTAGAGATCTCTTCAAGAAAATTAGAGATACCAAGGGAACATTTCATGCAAAGATGGGCTCGATAAAGGACAGAAATAATATGGACCTAACAGAAGCAGAAGACATTAAGAAGAGGTGGCAAGAATACACGAAGAACTGTACAAAAAAGATCTTCATGACCCAGATAGTCATGATGATGTGATCACTAATCTAGAGCCAGACATCTTGGAATGTGAAGTCAAGTGGGCCTTAGAAAGCATCACTACGAACAAAGCTAGTGGAGGTGATGAAATTCCAATTGAGCTGTTTTAAATCCTGAAAGATGATGCTGTGAAAGTGCTGCACTCAATATGCCAGCAAATTTGGAAAACTCAGCAGTGGCCACAGGACTGGAAAAGGTCAGTTTTCATTCCAATTCAAAAGAAAGACAATGCCAAAGAATGCTCAAACTACCGCACAATTGCACTCATCTCACATGCTAGTAAAGTAATGCTCAAAATTCTCCTTGCCAGGCTTCAGCAATATGTGAATCGTGAACTTCCTGATGTTCAAGCTGGTTTTAGAAAAGGCAGAGGAACCAGAGATCAAATTGCCAACATCCGCTGGATCATGGAAAAAGCAAGAGAGTTCCATAAAAACATCTATTTCTGCTTTATTGACTATGCCAAAGCCTTTGACTGTGTGGATCACAATAAACTGTGGAAAATTCTGAAAGAGATGGGAATACCAGACCACCTGACCTGCCTCTTGAGAAATCTGTATGCAGGTCAGGAAGCAACAGTTAGAACTGGACATGGAACAACAGACTGGTTCCAAATAGGAAAAGGAGTATGTCAAGGCTGTATATTGTCACCCTGCTGATTTAACTTCTATGCAGAGTACATCATGAGAAATGCTGGACTGGAAGAAACACAAGCTGGAATCAAGATTGCCGGGAGAAATATCAATAACCTCAGATATGCAGATGACACCACCCTTATGGCAGAAAGTGAAGAGGAGCTAAGAAGCCTCTTGATGAAAGTGAAAGAGGAGAGTGAAAAAGTTGGCTCAAAGCTCAACATTCAGAAAATTAAGATCATGGCATCTGGTCCCATCACTTCATAGGAAATAGATGGGGAAACAGTGGAAACAGTGTCAGACTTTATTTTGGGGGGGCTCCAGAATCCCTGCAGGTGGTGACTGCAGCCATGAAATTAAAAGACGCTTACTCCTTGGAAGAAAAGTTATGACCAACCTAGATAGCATATTCAAAAGCAGAGATGTTTCTTTGCTGACTAAGGTCCGTCTAGTCAAGGCTATGGTTTTTCCAGTGGTCATGTATGGATGTGAGAGTTGGACTGTGAAGAAGGCTGAGTGCCGAAGAATTGATGTGTTTGAACTGTGGTGTTGGAGAAGACTCTTGAGAGTCCCTTGGACTGCAAGGAGATCCAACCAATCCATTCTGCAGGAGATCAGCCCTGGGTGTTCTTTGGAAGGAATGATGCTAAAGCTGAAGCTCCAGTACTTTGGCCACCTCATGCGAAGAGTTGACTCATTGGAAAAGACTCTGATGATGGGAGGGTTGGGGGCAGGAGGAGAAGGGGATGACTGAGGATGAGATGGCTGGATGGCATCACGGACTCGATGGATGTGAGTCTGAGTGAACTCTGGGAGATGGTGATGAACAGGGAGGCCTGGCGTGCTGCGATTCATGGGTTCGCAAAGAGTCGGACATGACTGAGCGACTGAACTGAACTGAATGCTATTCAATAAAAGACACCATTTACAATAGATATCCATTCTATATCTGCGCTTTCCAAAGAATTTTAAATTTTATTTAATTCAATTAATTTAAATTTAAGTAACCACATGGATGGCAAACAGATGGGGAAAAAGTAGAAACAGTACAGATTTTATTTTCTTGGACTCCAAGATCACTGTGGACGGTGACTGCAGTCACTAAATTAAAAGTGGCTTGCTCCTTGGAAGAAATGCTTTGACAAACCGAGATAGCATAATAAAAAGCAGAGACGTCACTTTGGTGACAAAGATCCATATAGTCAAAACTACATGTTTTTCAGTAGTCACATACAGATGTGAAAGTTGGACCATAAAGAAGGCTGAGTGCCGAAAAATTGTTGCCTTCAAATTGTGGTGCTGGAAGACTCTTGAGAGTCCCTTGGACAGCAAGGAGATCAAGCTGGTTAATCCCAGAGGAAATCAACCCTGAATATTCGCTGGAAGGACTGATGCTGAAGCTGAAGCGCCAGTACTTTGGCCACCAGATGAGAAGAGCTGACTCATTAGAAAAGATCCTATGATGGGAAATACTGAGGGCAAAGGGAGAAGGGGGTGACAGAGGATAAGATGGTTGGATGGCATTACGGACACAATGGACATGCATTTGAGCAAACTCTGGGAGACAGTGAAGCACAGAGAAGCCTGGTATGCTGCAGTGCATGGGGCTGAAAAAAGTCTGACATGACTTTTTTGATTACTTGAACTGATGGATAACTTGAAGTCAGTCGAGTTCAGTCACTCAGTCATGTCCAACTCTTTTCGACCCCATGGACTGCAGCAAGCCAGGCTTCCCTGCCCATCACTCCCGGGGCTTGCTCAGACTCATGTCCATTGAGTCAGTGGTGCCATCCAACCATCTCATCTTCCACCATTCACTTTTCCTGCCTTCAATCTTTCTCAGCATCAGGGTCTTTTTCTGAATGGTTCGACCTCCTTGCAGTCCAAGGGATTCTCAAGAGTCTTCTCAAACACCACAGTTCAAAAGCATCAATTCTTTGGTGCTCTGCCTTCTTCACAGTCCAACCCTCACATCCATACATGACTACTGGAAAAACCATAGCTTTGACTGCTGCTGCTGCTCTAAGTCGCTTCAGTCATGTCCGACTCTCTGCAACCCCATAGACAGCAGCCCACCAGGCTCCCCCGTCCCTGGGATTCTCCAGGTAAGAACACTGGAGTGGGCTGCCATTTCCTTCTCCAATGTATGAAAGTGAAAAGCGAAAGTGAAGTCGCCCAGTCATGTCTGACTCTTAGCGACCCCATGGACTGCAACCCACCAGGCTCCTCCGTCCATGGGATTTTCCAGGCAAGAGTACTAGATGGACCTTTGTTGGCCAAGTAATGTCTCTGCTTTTTAATGTGCTGTCTAGGTCGGTCACAGTTTTTCTTCCAAGGAGCAAGTGTCTTTTAATTTCATGGCTGCACTCACCATCTGCAGTGATTTTGGAGCCCAGAAAAATAAAGTGTCCCATTGTTTCCACTGTTTCCTCATCTATTTCCCATGAAGTGATGGGACTGGATGCCATGATCTTCATTTTCTGAATGTTGAGTTTTAAACCAACTTTTTCACTCTCCTCTTTCACTTTCATCAAGAGGCTTTTTAGTTCCTCTTCACTTTCTGCCATAAGGGTGGTGTCATCTGCATATCTGAGGTTATTGATATTTCTCCCAGCAATCTTGATTCCAGCTTGTGCTTCTTCCAGCCTGGCATTTCACATGATGTACCCTGTGTATAAGTTAAATAAGCAGGGTGACAATATACAGCCTTGATATACTCCTTTCCTGATTTGGAACCAGTCTGTTGCTCCATGTCCAGTTCTAACTGCTGCTTCTTGATCTGCATGACACGACTTAGTGACTGAACAACAACACAGTCACATGGAGTTTATTGCTATCATACTCATATTAGACAATGAAGTTTGAGAAAAAAACACAGGAGAAAGTTTTGTGACGTTGAATTCAGCAAAGTATTCTCAAATATGACACAAAATATGATCAATACATGAAAAAATGGATAACTTGGGCTTCTTCAAAATTAAAAATTTCTGCTCCAAGAAAGACTTTCAGGAGAAAGAAAAGCTAAGCCACAGACTGGGAGACAATATTTGCAAATCACATATCTGATGAATGGGTTGTATTCAGAATATGTAGAAACAAACCAAACAACTCAATAAAAATGGGGAAGCGATCTGAATAGATACATCAAAAAATATATGTGGAAAGAAAAGAAGCACATGAAAATGAGTCAACACCATAATTTATGATTAGAAACGCCATTTAAAACCACAGTGAGATAACACTACATACCTTTTAGAATGGTTAAAAGAAGAAAAAGGAAATCTGTTAATCCCAAGTGCTGGCAGGGATGTAGACCTGGAACTTTCAAGCATTACTGTTAGGGATGCAACAAAGTAGAGACTTCGGAAAATATTTTGCTAGTTTATCATACAGTTAAATATAATCTGGCCATATGACCCAAGAGAAATGAAAACATGGTCACAAAAGAGGCAGATAAGAATGTCAGTACCAGTTTCACTCACACTAGCTTCAAATTAGAAATAGCTCAATTATCCATCAAGAGGTAAATGGACTAAACTGTGATGTATCCGTACACTGAAATACATTTAAGCAATTAAAAAACCACAGATAACATATAACAGCATATGTGAATCTCAAAAATATTACACTGATCAAGACCCCATGCTGATTCTATTTTTGTGTGAAACTTAACAGCTGGATAAAATAACCTGGTGACAGAAAGTTCACCTGTGTTTGTCCGTTGGGGTGATGATAGGAACTGACCTGAAGGAGGCACAAGAGAACTTCCTGAAATGATCTATGTAAATATTAATCTTGATTGATATATTTGATACAATGCATAGCTTGATTGAGATGATAACATTGGCATATATATTTGTCAGAATTCATTGAACTTAATGACTAAGATCTGTGCAAAATACTGAATTTACTTTTTTCTCAGTTAAAGTAAATGAGAGGGGTATCTATTTGCAGATATGAAATGAAATCTAAGATAAATGGAAAAAATCAAAGTGTAAATCTGTGTACATAGTTTAATACTTTTTTTTCACTTTGATACTTTTTGAATAAACCTAATACAAATGGTTACCTCTCAAAGGAGAGACAGAAGATAGAGGAAGTGACAGGATGGAAGTGATGCTTTTCTGAATTTATCTTGGCTTAGGTTTCTACTTTGATATCATTTATAAAATTAAATTTATAAAGAAATAAAGTTTAAAATCCCAAGAGAAATAAAAATTGAAAAAAGTAAAAGAGCTATATAGCACAGCATATATTATTAGTAATTATTAACACATAATTATACTATATTATATACTTGTATATTATATGCTTATATACTTGATACAGTATAATTAACTATCAATAATTAACAATAACTATCATGCTAATGGAAGAAAGTGAAGAACTAAACAGCCTCTTGATGAGGATGAAAGAGGAGAGTGAAAAAGCTGTCTTGAAAGTCAACATTAGAAAAACTAAGATCATGGCATCTGGTCCTATCACTTCGTGTCAAATAGAAGGGGAAACAGGGAAAACAGTGGAAACAGTGAAAGCAGTGACAGATTTTATTTTCTTGGGCTACAAAATCACTGTGGATGGTGACTGCAGCCATGAAATTGAAAGACTCTTGTTCCTTGGAAGGAAAGCTATGACAAAGCTAGACAGTATAAAAAGCAGAGATATCACTTTACCAAGAAAGATGTGTATAGTCAAAGCTCTGGTTTTTCCATTAGTCAGGTACGGATGTGAGAGTTGGACCTGAAAGAAGGCTGAGTACCCAAGAAACGAGGTGTTGGAACCATGGTGCTGGAGGAGACTCTTGAGAGTCCTTTGGACTGCAAGGAGGTCAAACCAGTTAATCCTAAAGGAAATCAACCCTGAATATTCATTAGAAGGACTGATGCTGAAGCTCCAATACTTTGGCTGCCTGATGAGAAGAGCCAGCTCATTGGAAAAGACCCTGAGGCTGGGAAAGATTGAAGGCAAAAAGAGAAGGGGGCGATAGAGGATGAGATGATTAGGTAGCATCACCGCCTCAATGGACATGAATTTGAGCAAAGTCTAGGAGATAGTGGAGGACAGAAGAGCCTGGTGTACCACAGTCCACGGGATCGCAAAGGGTTAGACACAACTTAGTAACTGAACAACAAAAAATTATTTAGTTGAAAGTTGCTAAGTGAGTAGATCTTAAATGTTCTTACCAAAAAGAAATGGTAGCTGTGTGATGTGATGGAGGTGTGAGCTAACGCTATGGTGGTAGTCATTTTACAACATAAAAATTTATCAAATCAATGTGCACACCTTAAACCTATGTTTAAGTTTAACATGACATGTAACACGACAATGTTTTGTGTCAGTTTTATCTCATTGAAGCTGGGGAAAATGTACATAGTGAAAAAAGTTATTTTGTGTTGCTTTAGAATATAGTCTTGTGATTGTACACCCTTGGTTGCTATACTGATATACTCAAGGCACAGTAGGGCTACACAAAATATTAAAATACCTTTTGCAAGTCTTACTATTTTTAATAATATTGGCATTTAAAAAGTACTGTATAGGAAAATACAGCAAGTTAATATGTTATATTTATATTGTTAAGGTCCAAGATTTTTCAATGTAAAAGAAGAGAGATACTAAGAGATTAAATAAAATCCATATAATGATAAGTCTGAATTGGAAATATCAGTATTACCTTATGATATTTTTTGTTTTTTAAAAATGCAAGGGCAGTTGCTGTCCACTATAAAAGGTCAGAGGTAAAAAGCATCCTCCGCACCCAGATTATGGTCTCTGTACTCCATTCCCCATGAATAAGACCCAGGGCTCTGGAAAAAGTTTCTGATTCCAGGTGTGGGGCAGGAAATACACAAATGAGCCTGCCCTAGAACAGCTGCTTGTGGCCCAAAGCCAACGACCTATTAAAAACTGTTGAGTTCTGTCAAAGAACAGAAGGGCTAGCAGGACAGGACTCCCAGTGTTCAAAGACAGAGCAATCTGAGCATAAAAATACTGCCCATAGCACATGGAATGTGTTTGCAAAAAATCCATAAATTTATAATGCTACTTCAAAAAGAGAAAGCAAAACCAAACAAAACAAGGGTGTCAGAGGAAGAGATAGAGATAGAGGAGAGATAGAGGTAGAGACAGAAAGAGAGAGGAAATGACAATTCATTGGCAGCCATTAGGTCAGTAGTAGTATTAATTGCTCAGTTGAGTCCGGGTCTTTGTGACTCCATGGACTGTAGCCAACCAGGCTCTTCTGTCCATGGGATTCTCCAGGCAAGAATACTGGAGTGGGTTGACATTTCCTTCTCCAAAAGATCTTCCTGACCCAGGGATCAAACCTTTGTCTCCTGAATTGCAGGCATATTCTTTACCGTTTGAGTAACCAGGGAAGCCATTGGAAGCATAAAATTCTTACTCTGAAAACTGGCAATTAAAAGGAAATAAATATGTGTCCTTCCTTCCCTGTAAGAATTATTTAACTCTGGTTGGTGACAGTTCTTAAGAATCTTAGCTAATAAATGTGGAAGGATTGTTGGAATTGGAGGAGGACCATTATTCAATCACTAGTGGGATAATCCATTCAGGCAAACATGGGCAATGATGGGGCCAGAAGTGCTGGGGACTTGTCACACAGCATGTGCATGGCAGAGGTAGGGTGTGAATTTGTGGTGCTAGCAGCTGTGGTTGTAAATATGACATTGTTTTCCTTCATGAAACAGTTATAGTGGTTACAATTATTCACTCATTCAACAAACTCATTGTGCACTTAAACCCCTGGGGATCCACCAGCGCACAGATCACACAGAGTTCCTGCTGTCATGCTGATGAAATACCCCAGGAGTTAAATACAGGTGTGTGGATCTGTGAGCATCCATCAGTCTTCTCTGTACTTTGTTTGCACGTTTGAATGTTTTCATCACAAAAATAAGAAAAAGTAAATAAAAGATGAGGTTAGTTTATTATTAGCATCCATTGATCTTAATAGTTCAAATTCATCACATTCACTTATCAAATCAGAACAATAAAGTTTTATATATTGCTGCCTGTGACATTTGAAATTGGGGGTTATGGGAGATAGTTCAGAATCCACCTTATTTCAGAGGCTTCTTAGTTGCACTTCCCAGGAATGTTGTTGTTCAGTCGCTAAGTTGTGTCCAGTTTTTGCAACCCCATGGACTGCAGCACATCAGGCTACCCTGTTCTTCACTGCCTCCTCCCATTTGCTGAGATTCATGTCCATGGAGTTGGTAATGTTATTTAACCTTCTCATCCTCTGTCACCCCCTTCTCTTCCTGCCCTCAATCTTTCCCAGCATCAAGGTCTTTTCCAATGAGTTGACTTCGCATCAGGTGGCCAAAGTATTGGAGGTTCAGCTTCAGCATCAGTCCTTCCAATGAATATTCAGGGTTGATTTCCTTTAGGATTGACTGGTTTGATCTTCTTGCAGTCCAAAGAGCTCTGAAGAGTCTTGAGAAGAGTCTTCTCAAGCACCACAATTCAAAATCATCACTTCTTCAGTGCTCAGCCTTCTTTATGGTCCAACTTTCACATCTGTACCTGACTTTTGGAAAAAGCATAGCTTTGACTATATGGACCTTTGACTGAAAAGTGATGCCTCTACTTTTTAATACAAAAAGTAGGAATAGAGTCATAAACAATAACACTTTTTTAGAAGTCTACCTTACAATCTCGAGATTCTCTTTGATTAGACTGGCACTGAAGTCTTGAAAGACAGATTTACATGACTGTTTTCAAGAACAAAATTGCAGAGGAAGCCTTCAGGTTTTTTGGAAGCATTTGACCATCCCCACAGGGGCAGAGTCCCCTTCATCCCACGGTACCTGGTTACAGAGGATGAGCCTGGCACTCTGAGCCTGACCCCTCCCCTAAATTAACAGAGCCCTGCAAGCGGATGCTGCCAGCATGGACTAATCACCCACTTACGGCCCACCTGCAGCCTCCCTAATGAGTGATGCAGCCACAGGGAGGGCGGTCGAGACTTTGTTCCAAGCCCTCCCCAGAAAGGAGGTGACCTGTCAGCCCGGAAATGGGTTGCTGGTCCCTGAAGTACGAAACTTTCCATTTAACACCTTGTTGAATGTGATGATTTTTTTATTACATCTAAAAATAGTTCAAGTATAATTACAGTGAAATTTTATGTAATCATTTTTGGAATCCTTGAGCAAATTCTGAGGGGTCCTGGAATACGTAGTTTGAAAACCCACATTTATATCCTTTCTGGAACTGTCTCTCACTCTGCCTTGGACTGTGGGCTTGAGTTGGGGAGTTTTCAAGAGGTGGGGACTGATTCCTAGTCCTAAACTAGAGTTGAACTAAGTTCTAAGGGTATTGTTGCAGGCTTAATAAATACCTGGGAAATAAACAAATGAATTAATGTGTGACAGGCCACCCCTATGCCCCGCTCTCACGGATAAGGAATGTTCATTCTTCTGGTGTCCAGGGAACCTGGCATAGCACCTGGGAGATGGTTGTAAGTCAGAGAATGAATTTATGAATGGATAGAGTCCTTGCCCAGTGGCACCCTCACAACATGCATCCCGGGTATCCACGTCATCTGGTCCTTGGCTTTAGAAGACTTGCCACAGTGACCCATCATGTGCATACCTCAGTCCAAACTTCAGCTTTCACTGCCCACCAGGAGGAGCCAGCCTGAGTCATAAGCTCCCTGGCCCATCCTCATGTGCCAGGCCCCCAGGGATGCTTCCACATGTAGTCCAGGCTGTTGAGCAGATCTTGAAAGTGTTAGTGCAAGTGTTACTCACCCAGTCATGTCCGACTCTTTGCAACCCCGTGAACTGCAGTCCACCAGGCTCCTCTGTTGATGGGATTCTCCAGGCAAGAATACTAGAGTGGGGTGCTAATTCCTTCTCCAGGGGACCTTCCTGACTCAGGGATCAAACCCAGGTCTTCCGCATTGTGGGAAGATTCTTTACTGTCTGAGCCACCAGGGAAGGAATTTGAGGATCCTTTGCTTCTCTGAGATGGGAGTCCCCAGGTCAGGGGCTCATGTTGGTGGGTCCAGGAAGGGCATGGAGCAGGTGGCCACTCTTCCCTATTCATAGCCCACGGTTGGGCTGCCTGGCATTCACCAGCTCTGGGAGGCCTTTCCTTCTGACAGGTTCTGCCAAGATGGTCGGACTTGTCAGGACCCATCAGGGAAGGCTGCTTTCAGGCAGTGAATTGAATTTGCAAGCAAGATAATCAGTTATTGATTTGGAAGAGTGAGCCGTGGCTCCTGCCTGCTTCTGAGGAAATGAACTCCTCTTTCTGGGATATTTACTGGTCACAGCAAAGCAGAGATGGCTTTCTAGAGTGAGAAAGCTAGTCAGTTATAGGGGAAGAAGCACAGAGTGAGCTGAGCCTGGGCCCCTCTCCCTGACCCCGCACATCCGGTGTATTGATGTAGGTGAAGCAGAACTAAACTCGCAGCCTTGGGGACCTGGGTGGCTCCATTGCACACCCAGGGAAGGCAAGGTTGTCATGGAAACCCAGGTTTCCAGATTCTCCATCTCTTAGAGGTGCTGCTGCTTCAGGTAAGACATCTTCTGGACCCAAGTGATAAGAGGGACCCTAGCCTGACCTTCCAGCCCATCCCCGTTACCCCTAGCTCTTCAGGTCCTTTGCAGCCCGGAGTGGCCCCCACCTGACACCTCTGGCCCCCACATTCCCATTGAGGGTCTCCACCCTACAGAACCTGGGCCCTGAAACAGCTCCATCAGGATCCCGGAAAGCCCTGATTCTAAGTCACCTCTGACTATAGGGGGCTCCCTTGAGCTAACAGTATCCTGAAGAGGGCATGAAACCCCATTAGAATCATCATTCGTTCTGATTATAAAATCTCTCTCGATTCCAGATGTGATAATAAGAGAGGGGGAAATTGTGTCTTAGAATTAAAGAAATGTGATGGTGTTATTCTCACTGTTCTCATTATTAATCTGTTTACATCTCACTCTGTACCCAGAGGGTTTGCTGCTGGGAGTTGAGATGGCAACTTTCACATCCCTCAGCCATGTGTTGGCTAAGAGGACATCAGCTGAGGTGGCCCAGGGGCGCCCATATGCCTGCTGTGTCCAGAAGTGTGTCCAGCCTGGGGAGGCCCTTCTAACCTCCTGACCTTTTCCGGCCAAGTGAGGCATCTGTGGGTCCTCCCCATCCCCTCCCCAATTTAGCTCACCCTCTGGCACCCATGGCCCCAGAATTTCTGAACCTAAAGCCATGAGCCAGGGTAGGACCAGCTCTTTTGTGTTGCTGTATGTGCTCTAATGCCTAACCCCAAGAAGTGAGGGTTCTCAATCAGATCCTGGCCTTTGTGGTCAATGGGACGTCAAGGCAGGAGGCCAGAGCCTGCTCCCTTCACACTGACTAGCCTGATTTCTGTATAGGCCTTCTTAGCTCTCTTGCCCTGGGCTTGCTGATGTAAGGCACAGGCTTCATATTTGCAGGGTGAACGAAATAATGAGATCCATTTGCTTGCAGCACATTTTCTGCTTTTCCTTGGGCTCTGTGGCTCGGAGCTGGCAACACAAGTCTAGGCATCAGGGCATCAGTGCACCAGGCAGGAGCCTGCCTGGCCCAAGCCCAGAGACTCCACTTCCTGTCTGGGCTGCCCACCAGGGTCCCCATCCTGGCAGGATCATGCTCACGGTGACATTTTCCCCCGTGGTCTCACCTTTGCCAGGTGGAGCTTTGAAGCCAGTTTGTGAGGCTGATGTGTCCCTTATCCATGAAGTCGTTGACTCCAGGCAGAGGAAGCTCTGGAGTTGGAGCCTGAGTCCCCATGCAGTACCTCCTCCTCCTTATTCCATGTCTGTCCATAAGGGCGAGGAGACTTTGCAATCGGATCTCAGGCTGGCCGAAGACCCAGGCATAATGATGTTCATGTTTATTCTGGAGGGAGCCCTTTCCATCGGCAAATATTAGCTAATCCTTGGCTTCGCTCTGGGAGAGACGTGGAGAGTTAGACAAAGGCTAGGGCCTGAGTCAGGAAGAGAATGTATGTGAAAATCAAAGGTTCTCCAGGGAGCTGAATCAATACACAGCTAATCCCTGGGCCTCTGACTAGCCCTCATCACAGGGAGTTTGGCCTCTGGACCCTGGAATTCCAGGGAACTGGGGATTCTGCCTCATTAATTTTCTGGTCACCTTGGCGTTCACTGGGGGACAGGCACACCTCCTCGAGGCAGTTTGGTGGTGAAAAATCACTGAGTTGTGCTTCCCTCTCCTTGCCTTGGGAGGAAGGTAGGATATCGATGGAGACTGGGGTGGCTGAGGTGGTCAGATCCTCATTCTGGCAGCAGTGTCTCCTTCTTGAAAGGTCCTGTGGAAGGTCTTGGGAATGTGGGCTCTTTCTTTTCTGGCCCCCAGGACACACTCTCTGAGCTTTTCACTTTCAAACAAGCCCTCTGGCTGGAGTCAGCTTTTCTTCTCCATGCACAGTCTCCGTCTTCTCCAAAGCAGGATGGGGCAAACCATCCTGGGTAACTCAACAATGCTGCTGACAGGTGATGGAAGATTTGCTAGATTTTCCTATCTGTTCCCTTTTCTTCCTCTTTCTTCAGAATGATGACAAAGGGGAGAGAAAGCATGTCAAGCAATAGCTATTGGTAGGAGGTTAGGGGAAGAAAGCTGATGGGATCCCATGCAGGGTGCAAAGCTGGGCCATCCTGGTGGGGTCTATTGTGGCCTGAATTCTGCCCCCTAAGTATGTATGTTGAAGTCTCAAGCTCTAGCGCTTTGGAATGTGACTACATTTGAAGATGTGCGTGGTCAGTCACGTCAGACTTTTTGTGATCCCATGGACTGAAGTCTGCCAGGCTCCTCTGTCCACAAAATTCTCCAGGCAAGGATACTGGAGTGGGTTGCCATTCCCTTCTCCAGGGAATCTTCCTGACCCAGGAATCAAACACGCATCTCTTATGCCTGAATTGGAGGTGTGGGTAGCCCATGGGCCCCAATCCAGTCTGACTGGTGTCCTTATAAGAGGGACACCACTGACACTGGAACAGGGAAAGGTCATGTGAGGTCACAGTGAGAAGAGTGTTGCCAGCAAGCCAAAGGGAGAGCCCTCTGAGAACACCAACCCTGCTAACTCCCTCATCTTGGACTTGCAGCCTCCAGAGCTAGGAAAAAGGAGATTTCTGCTGTTTTAGACCCGTGGTCCATGGTGCTTGGTTTCGGGGGTCAGAGCAGATGAAAGCAGGCACCCAGGCTCAGCAGGGTGCCGAGGGGTGCCCCCAGCATGGATTCTCTGGGTCTGGACAGAGTCTGCTGCGTTGGCAGCTGGCATCCACTGGGCTGCCCTTCCTCCATCTCACCTGCTCCCGGGGGGATGTCATGCAGCAGCCTTGCTAAAGCCTCGGGCAGCCGGCCCAGATGTAACACTGAGTTCAGGGTCTATGGGGCGACTGCTAGTTTATCTCCGCTAATGGGACTCCACTGGAGAGCCATGGTCCCAGAGAGCTGCCGTCTGCAATTTCCTGTTCTACAAATGCTGGTATTTCCACTAACTGGCCTCAAGTGAGAAATTTGTAATTAATCGAAAGAAGATCCCATTTGGATCACCCCTGGGCACCGGTTTTGGAGACCAGCTCCTGGACTGTCTGGGCTCAGCCCGAGCAAACTCTTCTGTTTTCTTAACTAACAGGGAATGCCAAGCCAGGAAATGCATCTGTACTAGTTTTTTAAGGGATAAAATAAACAGGTTCAAAATTCTGCCAGTGGAATTTGCTGGAAAAAGGAAGAACTAAGTCTATGGTGTAACAGCAATTGATTATCCCTCAACTTGACATTCTCCCCTCCTGTGCATGTCCTTTCTTTTCTTTTCTGTTTTTAAATTGAATGTAGGGACTTCGCTGGTGATTAAGTGGTTAAGAATCCTCCTTGCTGTGAGGGGGATGCAGGTTCCATCCCTGGTCAGGGAACTAAGATCCCACATGCCGTGGGGGAACTAAGCTCATGTGCTGCCAACTAAAACCTGACACAGCCAAATGAATAAAAAATAAATGCTGGGAAAGAAGGAGGGCAAAAGGAAAAGGGGGCGGCAGAGGATGAGATGGTTGGTTGGCATAACTGATCCAATGGACATGAATTTGAGCAAGCTCCAGGAGATAGTGGAAGACAGTGGAGTCTGGGGTGCTGCAGTCCATGGGGTCACAGAGTCAGACCCGACTTAGTGACTGAATAACAACCACAACAAATAGTTGATTTACAGAACTGTGTTAATTTCAACTGTATCGCAAAGTGATTCAGATATATATGTACACACACATATATAATATACATGCATTATACACACACACACACACACACATATGAGAAAGTGAAACTGAAAGTGTTACTTGCTCAGTCATGTCTGACTCTTTGTGACCTCATGGACGGTAGCCCACCGTGCTCCTCTGTCTATGGAATCCCCCATTCTCCAGGGAGTGGGTAACCATTCCCTTCTCCAGACCCAGGGATTGAACCCACCTCTCTTACAACCTAGGTGGGTCCTTTACCATTAGAACCACCTGTATGTATATATACGTGCGGGCTTCTCAGGTGGCATTAGTTGTAAAGAACTTGCCTGCCAATGTGTGAGACATAAGAGATGTAGGTTCAATCCCTGGGTGGGGAGATCCCCTGGAGGAGGGTATGGTAACCCACCCCAGTATTCTTGCCTGGAGAATCTTATAGTCAGAGGAGATCGGCAGGCTATAGTCAATAGAGTTACAAGAGTTGGACATGATTGAAGCAACTTAGCATGTATGCATATATACGTGTATATATGTATTTCACATTCTTTTTCCATTATGGTTTATTACAACATATTGAATATAGTTCCCTTTGCTATGCAGTAGGTCCTTGTTTATTTTATATATAGTAGTGTGTATCTGTTTATCCTAAATTCCCAATTTATCTCTGCCTCCCCCTACCCCTTTCCCTTTCGGTAATCAGAATTGTTTTCTATGTTTGTGGGTCTAATTCTGTTTTGTAGATAAGTTCACGCATATCATTTTTTCAGTTTCACATAAAAGCGATGTCATATGATGTTTGTCTTTCTCTGTGTGAAAGTCATGCTTACAAAGTGAAGGTGTGAATGCAGCATGAAGAAGTGTCCGTGAAAATGTCCTTTCCAGGCATGCAACTTGCTGATGGCAATTTCAAAGGGCTCTGGGCTGGGCTTTGTGGGTTGGATCTGTCTTGTTGTTGTTCAGTTGCTAAGTTTTCTCCAATTCTCTGTAACCGCTTGAACTGCAGCACACTAGGCTTCCCTGTTCTTCACTATCTACTGGAGTTTGCTCAAACTCATGTCCACTGAATCTGTGATGCCATCCAACCTTCTCATCCTCTGTCGCCCCCTTCTCCTCTTGTCCTCAGTCGTTCCCAGCATCAGGGTCTTTTCCAGTGAGCTGGCTCTTTGCATCATTGTAGCTTCAGCTTCAGCATCAGTCTTTCCAATGAATACTTAGGGTTGATCTCCTTTAGGATGGACTGGTTTGGTCTCCTTGCTGTTCAAGAGACTCTCAAGAGTCTTCTCCAGCACCGCAGTTTGAAAGCATCAGTTCTTTGGTGCTCAGCCAAATGTGGTCCAACTCTCACATTCATATATGACTACCAGGGTCTGTCTTGTTGGAGTAAAATATGTGGCTCTTTTTTCCTCTCCCGGTTCCCCTTCAGGAGCCATGGACATTTCTGTCTCTGCCACTGCAAACAGCACTGATTCATCACAGTGATGGGCAATTTTGGCTCAGTTTCTATTTTTCCTCCCTCCCTCCCACCTTTGTCTTCCTCCTTCCTACACCAAGCAAAGACCTTCTAAATGTGCCCCCACACTGCCCCTTTGGGAGTGTCATCCGCATTCAGGGGTGTCACCATGCCGTCATTGCCACTCTAAGGGGGCCAGTCACCAGCCTCCTCTTCTTCCTCCCCAGAACCATAGTGACAGTCCTGTCCCTCACATGTAACAGCCCTGGCTTGTCTGTCTCCCCCATCCCACACAGAGAAATGTACAACTGTGATCTCACGTTAGTGAGACCAGCTAAAGTTCAGAAGTCAGTGTTTACATGCATGTGATGCTCTTGTTCATGAGCAGAGGAGCACCGAGACCGACAGAGGAGGCTCACGGCCCATGGGGCGGGGTCTTTGCAGCAGGGTAAGGTGGGAGGTGAGGAAACGAATGGGCTGTGGGGATGGACAGAGACAGAGACAGAGAGAGACAGAGACAGAAAGAGAACTCCTGTGTACAGACTGAAACCGAGCAGGCACTAATGCAGTAAACTGGACCTCTGCGCTGCTAAAAGGAAATCCTCCCACCTCCCAAAGGGGTGGAAACCATGACCCGTGCAGTGCTCATGGCTGATGACCCAGGCCCCAGAACTGAACTGAACTTGTTGCCACAGCTGCACAGATGAGATCTGTTCTCAGGTGACCCGTGGGGAGGGGTTTGGAGACTGTCTAGTGGGCACGAGGCTTCTGCCGCATACCAACTAGGTTTCATTCATTTTCTCGAAAGTTCAGTTCCTCCCCGTTGGCTGCTGTGTCCAGCTGTCCCAGGCGGCTGTGGTGCTCGCTGCTCTGGGATCCACTCACCTGCTTTGTGCTCAGGTAGCCCCAGAACCTATAGAAGGACTTTGCACAGGCTGCTTGGTATGTATGGTGTGTGCCAGGCTCCGTGCCATGTTGTGTGTGTGAGTCTGCCTCAGAAAATACAGATTATCTTATGGTTCTGGAGGTTTCACCCAATCTTCCTTGTTGGGAGGGGGTGGGCTGGACACTTCTTCCCCACTTCTGGAGCCACCCTATGGGTGGCAGGGCTCCACTGATACGGCACTTTCCATTTTGTCAATCCCTCTGGGGAGGAAGCTCCCTTATCAGGGTGCAGCTCAGGATGGTACCCACTCAGGAGCTCAGGAGTGGCACTCATCCTCCGCCTTCTCTCAGACGCCCGCCACCCCTGGGGGCACAGTTCTCTGATTGTCTCCCATGGAAGGTGACATTTGGACTCCCATCAGCCACTTAGTTTCATTTCTTAATTAGATGAGAATGCAGGTTGGGGAGGCATCCCAGAGGCCCCACATTTCTCATCTTGAGCAACAGCATTACCTTCTACCTGTGGTTCAAACCAGAGACCCAACTCCTTCCTTCCTTCTCCGTCTGCTCCTCACCCCACACCGGGTCTCTCAGTGAGCCCTGCCAGCTCTTCCCTCAGATGGATCTCAAGCATGTCTACAGCCTCCTCCCCAGGCTGACCCAGCATTTTTGGGTTGTTGCAATAGTGTCCAGTGGAACTGCTGGCTTTCCCTTCAATTTACTGAAATATAAATCAAGTTCAGTGGGCCCCACTTTCCCTTAGGATAAACTGCAAACCCACTTCCTTGGGCCTCAGGGCCATGCATATGCTGCCTCCTCCTGTCTATCTATCCTTCCCCCACCCCTCTCTTCCATCTCAGTGTGTCCCAGCCATAGGGGCTCCTTTCTGTCCCCTGAACATGCCATTTTATCCCCAAGACTGACCCACTGTAGCACATGATAGGCCCTCAATAAATATTTTCCAAACACCTGAATTGTTTTCTGTGCTGTCCATGGGGAAGGGTCTCAAATGGTGGATTTGGAGTGGCCCACTCCAGTACTCTTGCCTGGAAAACCCCATGGACGGAGGAGCCTGGTAGGCTGCAGTCCATGAGGTCGCTAAGAGTCGGACACGACTGAGCGACTTCCCTTTCACTTTTCACTTTCATGCATTAGAGAAGGAAATGGCAACCCAGTCCAGTGTTCTTGCCTGGAGAATCCCAGGGACAGGGGAGCCTGGTGGGCTGCCGTCTCTGGGGTCGCACAGAGTCGGATACGACTGAAGCGACTTAGCAGCAGTAGCAGCAGCAGCAGGGCCTTGGAGAGTCCATCTCTACAATGAGATGGATGCCTCAGGCTGTCCCCAGCTATGTGTTTGTCCTTGTTCTGACTCCATACTCGGCAAAGGATGTTCTGATTGTGAATGGCTTTCCTGGTCTGTCTTCCATTAGGGAGAGAAAGGGCTTGCCTTGCAGACAGCAGTAGTCTGTCTCCTGCATCTGCGTGTTTATCCCGTAAACTATCACACTGGTGTTAAGGTCATAAACAAACACCCATTGGCTTTGTTCTACTAGGATACACATCTACAAGGTGGCCATGCTCTTGGTTTCTTAGCTTACAGACTGAGAGCGAGACTATGGTTCTGGAACATTGTCTAAAGTGATGGTTTCCTTGGGAAGCTCTTGGGAAACAAGTTGCAGGGTTTCTTCTGGCAGGAGAGCCCCCATCAGAATGGTTGCTTTGCTGGGACCTCAAGCCTTTCTTGGTTTGAACTTTTTCATGCGTGGGGTTCAAATTGGTGAGGTTTCAGTGTTTACTACATTTTCTTAAAGCAAGGGCATCCTGGTTCCCAAAGTCCTCAGATGTGGAGTGAGACCCTGGGTGTTGAGATGGGCACTTCTCTAAACTGTATCACAATAGATATGGACTTCCTTGTAGGATCCAGACTTCCTTTTTTAGAGAGTCCCATACTGAATGTGACCTGATTGGAAGCAGTGCTCTTCCTGCCCTCACACAGTCAGCTGGTGCACACATGACCTATTCTCAGCCAATCAGATGCTTACTCACAGAGTGTTGAATCTACATTGAATGATTCTCACTCATGGGAAGAATGCAGGTGTTAGTCTTCTCAGCAGTGGCAATGGTGGGTATGGGGATGAGGTAGTTTTCCTTCATGACTTTGCTGCCTGAACTTCCATAACTCCTTTGGCTTGTTCTCTATTTAAAGCCCAATTCTTCATTTTCCTGTGGATTTTGAGAGGACTTGGTATCTTTCTTATATATGTGTTTGCATGTACCAACTTTACCTGGTATCGTTTCTTTGGTTGCAGCTAAGAACTCTGATGTATAAACTGATGCCAAGAGTGAAGTGGACACAACAGATGATTGAGGATGGGGATGGAGTTTGGGGTTTATATCAGTTACAAGGTGGGCTCTGAGATGCTATACCAGAGATCCCAAGGCAGAGTGACTGAAACAAGACATGTAACAGTGTGAGTGCTGGGAAGGCTTTGCTATTTCCAACATGTGGCTTCTTGGTTAAAGATGACATCATTTCCAAGTGATGCCAAAGAAGGAAGGAGAAACTGGAGGGCGATCATCTTTCTTCCTGGGGAACATGACCTAGAAGCTGCACGCATCAAGTCTGCTGACTCTCATGGGTTTAACCACCTTGCCACATCCATCTGTAGGGGTGACTGGAAAGCTAATCTCCAGATGGTGAGCCCTACACTCTTCTAGCATGTACTAGGAACACTCTAAGGCTACGGGGAGATCGAACAGTTGGAGCCATTAGAAATCAAGGCTGCAGGATGGGATGGGAAGCAGGCAAAGTCCGATTTATATTCTGGGATGCAAATACAGATGCCCATTGTTGTTGTGTCTGACTCTATTCGACCCCATGAACTGCACCATGCCAGGCTCCCCTGTCCTCCACTATCTCCCAGAATTTGCTCAAATTCATGTCCACTGAATTGGTGATGTTATCTAACCATCTCCACCTCTGCCACACCCTTCTCCTTTTGCCTTCAGTTTTTCCCAGCATAGCAGCTCATAGTAAGAAGCTAATGAAATTGTTGCTTATATGGTGAACCAGAACCCAATGCTCAGTAGAGAAGAGATATGGAGATGGAGGGATCACATTGGTATCACCATAAAACTGTGTAATGTGTGAACTATCTGACTGGGAGCGGCCTGGCCAATTTCTACTGTATAGAATTATTAAAGGCAAAAGAATGTTGAAACTCCAAATATTCAGCCCCAGGCATAGTACAAAGCTCAAGGGCATTCTATGACTATGCTGTCAGAATCTGTCTTTCAGCTGGCAGCAATAGCAAAACAAATGAACAAACAAGAAATAACAACAAAACTCTCTGAGACTGTTCTGCAGAATTCTGAATTACAGCATCAGTTGAATTCACATGTTAGGGTTTGTTGTTGTTGTTGTCGTTGAGTCACTAAGTCACGTCTGACTCTGCAACCCCACAGACTGCAACATGCCAGGCTCCTCTGGCCTCCACCATCTCCTGAGTTTGCTCAGATTCATGGCCATTGAGTCAGTGATGCTACCTATCCATCTCATCTTTTGCTGCTTCCTTCTCATTTTGCCTTCAATCTTTCCAAGCATCAGATCTTTCCCAATGAGCTAGCTCTTTGCATCAAGTGGCCAAAGTATTGGAGCTTCAGCTTCAGCATTAGTCATTCTAATGAATATTCAGGGTTGATTTCCTTTAGGATTGACTGGTTTGATCTCCTGGAGAAGGCAATGGCACCCCACTCCAGTACTCTTGCTTGGAAAATCCCATGGACGGAGGAGCCTGGTGGGCTGCAGTCCATGGGGTCTCAAAGAGCTGGACACGACTGAGCGACTTCACTTTCACTTTTCACTTTCCTGCATTGGAGAAGGAAATGGCAACCCACTCCAGTGTTCTTTCCTGGAGAATCCCAGGGACGGGGGAGCCTGGTGGGCTGCCATCTATGGGGTCGCACAGAGTCAGACACAACTGAAGCAACTTAGCAGCAGCAGCAGCAGGTTTGATCTCCTTGCTGTCAAGAGTCTTCTCCAGCACTACAATTTGAAAGCATCAATTCTTTGGGTGCTTAGCCTTCTTTATGGTCCAACTCTCACATCCAAACATGACTACTGGAAAAAGCCACAGCTTTGATGATACAGTTTCCCTAAGTCTTGTATATAAAACACAGGACACTGATCTGAAAGAATGGAAACCTAGAAACTAGACTACAAATATGTGGAAGGATTTGCAGTCTTTTGATTAGCATGAAGTCCATTCTTTCGTTGGAGCTATCCTGAGGATGCAGCCTCGGTCCTTGTCTGATGAAGTTATTCTGTTCTTACTGGAGAATACCACCCCACGTGACACAGAAAGAGCCTCCCCGGGAAAGAAAGGGATCACCCTTGATTCTCTGCGTGGTCCTCAGATTACTAGACCTTGGCATGTCCCAGAGGATCAACTGCAAAATGAAATGGTAGTGGAAGGCTTGTACTGCAAAAGAACTGTAGGAGTTTTCTAATTTCTATCATAAAAAGTCTGGAGGCACATCTGTGGGGATGGATGTTTAGGATACTAACCCAAGAAGGAAGCACATGATTAATGTCAGGTTCAACTGATAACTGTAGGTACAGGTATGGTGAGGTTTGAAGGTAAACATGAAAGTGTTAGTCGCTCAGTCATGTCTGACTCTTTGTGACCCCATGGACTGTAGCCTTCCAGGCTTCTCTGTCCATGGAATTCTTCAGGCAAAAATACTGGAGTGGTTTGCCATTCCCTTCTCCAGGGAATCTTCCTAACCTAGGGGCTGAACCCAGATCTCCTGCATTGCAGGCGGATTTACAGTCTGAGCTACCAGGGAAACCCTGGTGTTAGTTTCCCATAAATGCTGTAAAAAAAAGTATCACAAACCAGTTGACTTAGAAAAACAGAAATATTCTCTCAAAATCTGGAGGCTTAGATATCCAAAACGAGGGTGCTGGCAGGGCTGTGCTCTCTCTGGATATTCTAGAGAAGGAGCCATCCTTGCTTCTTCCTAGTTTTTGGTGGTTGCAGACAGTCCTTGGCTTGTAGACACATCCCTCCAATCCTTGCCTCTCTTCTTCCTGTGTGTTCCTGCTCCCTCCTTAACTCTCTCTTAAAGACCCCCTTCTGTAAGGACAACAGTCATTGCATCGGGATCTGCTCCAATCCAGGATGACCTCACCTGAACTTGGTTACATCTGTAGCATTCAATTTCCAAATAAGCTTCATTCATCAGTACTCAGGAGACATCTTTTGTGAAGACATCATTTAACACAATATAGAAGTAGTGTAACGCACCAGCCTGAACAGCTGAGAAGGAATCTAATATTTTTCTTGTTGGTTGACACTAGCCTGGGCTCAGAATGCAAAAGGATGTCCCCTATCACTGAAAGCACACTGTTTAATTTGTAAAACTGCTAACCAGAGTGGCGGTGGGAAATGTCCCTGGAGATTAGAAGCCGGAAGCCACACGCAGCAGTCAGAGGAGGAAGAGAAGTGGACACAGTAAGCAGAAGGGTCAGTTTGCTCATCAGAGGTCTTTGCTGTGGTTAATTGATCGTGGGGTTCTTGAAATGAAAACCAGATGGCAGTCCACTGAGGCCTATTTGACTTGTAAACTGACATAAATATGTAAGTGAGTAGTAAAGGTCTAGGTCTGAATCATGACTTGAATTCTGTGGTTGAGAGTTCCCACACTTGAGTCAATTTATGACTCAAAGTCCTTGGGCAGAGGAGGGGGCTTAGGAAGAACCTGTAATGGTGTCATAAGTGCGTGACATGGACCTTCCTCCCAGTTTTACCCAGGGGACCCTCCCTGTTCACAGGCTTATTATGCACAAGGTAAGGGAGGGGGCCAAGGTCTGGTCTCCTGGGCACTGGCTCTGATCTGACACCTTGCCTTGGTCCATGGGTTAGAGGGGATTGGTTGGATGGGGGCCCTCACATGGTGGTGGGGAGGGTCCAAGTGAAACCTGTTAGCCCTCCTGTGGGCCCCATGCTGGGACCATTTATTGATCATTGCCCAGTTCCAGGGAGAACACTTAGTATCCTTGGCAAGAGGTAGGATCCACTTACAGTTCATTGACCCATGGAATCAGGGAAGACCCATGGAGCTGGAGAGAACTCATGGACCCAGGAGAGCCTGTGAAACTCGGGACAACTGATGGATGGGATCAGGTGGAAGTCATGGGCTCAGAGTGAGCCTGTGGACCTAGGGGGAGCTGCAGAACTAGAGCTCTAATGGAGGGGAGGCTGAGTGAGAGGACTTCAGCCTCCCTCTTTGCCTCCAGGTGATGTCTTCACTTCCTGGAGCCTGGGGAGGTGGGTGTGGCTACCGGAGACCTGGAAGAGGCTGCCTTGGTGATCCTCATCATGTCCACCTAAGCACCTCCAGCAGCACTCAAGGACCGGGTGGGGAGAGTGGACACTTCACCATTGCATTAAATCCTCTGAGGGCAGTATATTATCATTATTATCATTTGATGCTGGGAAAGATTGAGGGCAAGAGGAAAAGGGGACGACAGTGGACAAGATGGTTGGATGGCATCACCGACTCAATGGACATGGATTTGGGTGGACTCCGGGAGTTGGTGATGGACAGGGAGGCCTGGAGTGCTGCAATTCATGGGGTCGCAAAGAGTCGGACACGACTGAGTGACTGAACTGAACTTTACAGATGAGAAAATCCAGGCTTAGGATGTTTCAGAAACAGCCCAAGTTCCCAGAACTGGAAAGGCTGGGCTCTGAACCCAGTGGTGTGACTTCAGTGCCCCAATCCTACCCATCTCTGAAATGAAGAAATGAATGTATTTCCAGGATTCATCCATCTCACCCTCCTGCTTAGGTAAAACCCTGGGGGATACTTCAGCAGCCTCTAGGACCTGAAATTGGAACAGGGGCTTTTGTTCTGAGGCCTCAGATCTGCCCAAAAGCAATCTAACTCCAGCTTGGCGCTCCATTGGATTTCTTTTCCCTTGAGAGCAAATCTGACTTGATGCCGACGCTCACCCTCCCAGGTCCAGGGATGTTCTCTTTGTTATATTCTGTGCTCCTGGGAATATAAGTGTCACCTAAATGGGTCAGGTTCTACTTGGGATAACTTATTTTGCTTCTTCTAAAGATTTTCTTGTCACTGAACCCCAGTGAAAATTTGGATTGGTACGTGAAGTAGATGTTGATAAGCTGAGGAGAGTTGGAGAGAGAGGAAGTGGATAGAAAGAGATGATGAGAGAGGGAGGAAGAGAGGAGAGGAAAAGGGAAGGTGGAGAAGGAGGGAGAACCAGCTCCAAGCAGCAAATGGCCTCAGGTGGCAACTCAACACAATTCTCAACCCACCAGCCCACCAGGCTGGCTAGAAAAACTAGGGGTAAAGTCTAGAGAAACAGGGAACTGAGTTTCTAGCAGGTCAGGATTCAAGACCCCTACTTTCCCCACCGGAAAATGGATTTTAATGTTACTCAGTCCATTGTCTTGCTTTGTTTCTTGATGCAAGTCACTTACTGTTTGGGGAACAGAAGCAAGAACTATTTACTGAGAGTTTTCTATGTGCCAGACACAGGGCTTTAGGTGGACATCTTGGTATATGAAGACAGAATTTCTTGTCCTGTCTTGGCTTACGGACAATGGTGAGGGAGACATGATAAAAAATCAAAGCAAATGAGATGCAAAAATGCTAAAACCTTCACAGCCTGAAGATAAAATCAGGATACTTGTCCAGCCTCTTACAGGTGATGCGGGCAAATTTTCCCAAGTATCTTTGGTGGGTTGGCTAGACACAAGGATGTTCCCCTTACCCCACCCAATCTATCCCATTTTCCCAAAGTCTGGTTTGAAAGCTTGGAGTGTACAAAAAGAATTGGTCACCAAGTTCTGGACATCAACAGACCTTCACCTGTGCAGGGCAAGTAACACCTGCTGCCTACCACCAACTCAGCATCCATTCCCACAACTTCCAGTAAGCTCAACTCTGCTTTGTAGAATGAGCTCACACTACTTGCACGCAGTCTTGTCAATCAAGATGTCCCTCCCTCACCTGGCCAAAGGGTGGGCACAGGACCCAGGCTCAGCCAATCAGACTCTCTCTCCAAGAATTCTGATTCTTACCAAAATGGAAGATGGTTGCTGTCACCCTAGGGAGCCTGCTCCTGGCTGCCTAGGTGACAGGAAGTGATCTGGTTCCTGTCCTTCATAATATCTGGTGCTTCACTTTTCCTTTTCATTAAAAAAAAAAGTGTCTCTGTTTTCTCTCAATAAATGCTTAAATTGTCCAGAGTCAGACTCCATATTTTATATCCAAATGACCATAAATTATACAGATGGAGTATCTTAATTATTTCACAGGATAGCCTTAGGAGCTAGACATTGCATTGGCAGGTGGGTGATGCAGCTCTGCTCCTCACAGCTCCACTCGCCTTCTAGTAGCTATAATCAAGATGGACAGCGAGCCTCTTCCCCACCTCCCAGCTCAGCCAGCCTCCTTTGGGGGGGGTGCTCCACCTGCATATCCCAGAAAATAGTGGGGCAGCTTGAGGAGGGACTGTCTCCCCTGATTATTCCAACAAAGGCAGGATGAGGTTTCTGATCACCCTCTGGAAAGACCGGCCAGTTCCTGAAGAACAAATGACCTGCAACACCTGAAGGGTCCAAGGACTTGGCCTCCCTCATGGAGCCTTGGTGTTGGTACCTCCACTGGGTGATGGAGCTGATGACTCTGCATGAGTTAGGGGGTTGAGGTGGGAGGCAGGAATGGGCTGGCCATTCAGGGGACTTGGATGGATTACATCTGAACGATGTTTTTCAAGATGTTACATCCATCCATGTTGCAGCTCCCATCACTGAGTTTTATCACCAGGAAGTTAAGAATGATAGAGCCACTTATCCAGACAGCTCCCCAAAAATCTATGGCAACTCAGCTTTCCATCAACAAGTTTCTTGAGACTGTTGGGTCAGGGAGGGAAAAAGTGCATCTTCTTCCCATCTGGGCAGGAGATGCCTGAGAGAGGGCCCTGGGGTTGACGGTCAGTGTGGGGAAACCTCTGTGCTTGGAGCAGAGGAAAGTTGAATGATCCTCTCTCTCTTAGGGTCTAAGACTTCCTGATGGGCTATTCTGAAGCTGGAATGTGGGACTCTTACTGTGTGGGATGCAATGCTGTGAGTGAACAAGAGCTGGGAGAAGGGTCAGTCACCTTGGAAAGGGCTTCAGGGCCAACCAACAAAGGCGCTTCCTCTATCACCTGCCTCCCCGGCCCCGCAGCAGCCGGCTGGGGCGGGGCTTTGCTCCCTTGCAGAAGCTGTGTCTGCACCTGGCAGCCTGCAAAGCCTTTCCTATTGAGTTTTGGTGGTGGCTGCATCCAAAAGTGAGGTTCTGGATGTGGGGTGGAGGCTTCAAGGACCTGCTTTCAGCCTCAGCTGATTGGGAGGTCCAAGGCTTTCTCTGGGGAGAGTTCATTAGTTCTAAAAGTGAAAGTGACAGTCACTCAGTCTTGTCCAACTCTTTGCAACCCCATGGACTATACAGTCCATGGAATTCTCCAGGCCAGAATAGTGGAGTGAGTAACTGCTCTCTTCTCAAGGGGATCTTCCCAACCCAGCGATTGAACCCAGGTCTCCTTCACTGCAGGCAGATTCTTTACCAGCTGCTCCACCAGGGAAGATCAAGAGTACTGGAGTGGGTAGCCTATCCCTTCTTCAGTGGATCTTCCCGACCCAGAAATTGTACCGGGGTCTCCTGCATCACAGGTGGGTTCTTTACAGCTGAGCTACTATGGAAGTCCTCGTTGATTCTAACAGGAATTGAAAGTCTGCCATGGGGCAGGCACTGTGGGCTCTGGGGGTTCACATGTGAACAAAGTAGACCAATGTCCTGCCTCTTAGAGCCCACATCTCACAAGGGCAGAGGTCGCTAACTGCTAGTGACCCGAACAAGGGTGCTGTGGTTGAGGAGGTGGGGAGGGCTGGCACCTGCATGCCTGTGGGGTGTGTGTGTGTGTGTGTGCATGCCTACAGTATGTGTGTGTAGGCATATCTGTGGGGTGTATACCTGTGTGTACCTGCCTGTGGTGTGTGTGTGTATACATGTGTGGTGTGTGTATAGGCAAACTTGGGGGTGTGTGTGTGTGTGCATACCCATAGTGTGTGTATATAGGCATGCCTATGGGTGTGTGTGTGGGGGGTATACCTGTGGTATGAGTGTGTGTATGTGTGTGGGGGAAGGGACAAGGAGGCAGTGTCAAATGCAGTGGTCACAGCAGCAGACTTTACTGAGAAGGTGATAACTGAAGGAGAAGGAGGAGGAGGTGAGAGAATTAGCCCGGCAGCCTCTGTCCAGCTCAAGGAACATCACATACTAATCCCCCAGTGGGGAGTAGCTTTGGTGAAGCTGGGAGAGCAGGGGAGCCAGTGGGTCTGGCGGGGATGGAGGATGGGAAGGTGAGGTCAGACAGGTGGTGAGGTCACACAGGAGAGCTTGGAAGTATAAGACTGGTTTTTACCCTGATGGCAGCAGGGAACCATGTCAGGTTTGCAAAGATAGGTGCCACGGGGGGCTTTGGTCAAGGATCTCCAGGCATCAGGTGTGAACACAGTGCAGGAAAAGCAGAAACAGGAGGGTCAGGTGAGAGGTTGGTGGTCTGGACCAGGGGTAGTGAGCCCTGGTGAGATTCTGGACATGGTCTGAAGGTTGGATTTCCTATTACATGAGATTGGGAGGGGTGCAGAAGAATTTGGGACAACTCCCAAACTTCACCGGAGAGGGAGGCCCCACCATCTGAGATGGGGAGGGACATGGATGGAGCCAACATCTGGCAGGAAAGAACGAGTTCAATTTTGGATATACTGAGTTTTAAATGCCTAAAGATATCCAAGAGGAGTCAGTAGTGTGTCCTACCCATGAGGGGAGGTGAGGGACCTTCAGCTACCTTCACTTTGATTGTAGTGAGGGGCCTTCAAGTTGGTCACTTAGAGAGCTTGCCATGTACCCCATGACCATGACCACCAATAACGAGGGGAAGGGTGTCTCAGTGTTTCTCCCAGATCAGACATAGACACTACAGAGACATTTAAAAACTGGTCCAGAATGTCTCCCTGAGACACAATGAGAGCCCAAGGTGGTGTGGACATCCGAGTTTGGGGGGATGGGAGTCAACAGAAATGGCCAAATGGAAGGAAATGCATCTCCTGAACCATGAAAATTACGTGAATTACATCAGCACTTGTTCGCTTGGGGGCGTTGGAAGGACCTGCCATGAGTCCTAGTGGTGGGCACTGCTTTGATCAAATGAGGTGGTCCGTGACTGGAAGAGACCAATGCCTGATGACATTGGTCCTAGATGTGTGAGAGGCTTCCTGCCCCCCACCTGCCTCCCTGCTCCAGTCAGAGGGTTGTCTGAAGGCATGGATAGGATTCGGGGAGAGGAGTGTGATAGAAGAGTCTGGGCCATCAAGTGGATCTTGGCTGGAAATGTGAGCCTTTCACCTCAAATGATGCTCGGGGTTTTGACTGTGAAATCATATTGGACATTTTCATTATTAAAGTGACAGGTTTTTGTGACCAAAAGTGGCTGGAAGCCTTTTTATTATCTCAGAATAAACAGGCTAGATCTAGAGCTCTCATGAGATTCAAAGCAAGATCAGGGAAGGCACTTGCCCCACAGGCAGATCCGGCCAATGGGGAGATGATGGGGAGGGAAAATGTAGGAGTGCCTTTGCTCAAGGTAAAGTATCCTTTGGTCAATGAGGGAGGCCAGGGCAATGGGACAGCCAACAGGAGAGTGTTGGAGAAATAAGGGGAAGAGCCAGAGGATGGCGTATGGCCTGTGGTTGAGAGTCAAGTCCAGACAGAGAGGGAGGCTGAACAAATACTGTCTAGTAATAATCCAGCTTTACTTTTCTGTAATAATCTTATCGTTTTTTGGGGGAACAAATCATTTGTGTGTTGTTTCTCTGGTTTTAAAAGCAGTACATGTTTATTATGGAAAATTGGAAAATATAAAAATTGATAAAGGAGGAAACAAAAATCATTAATAAATCAGAAGCCAAATCATTAATAAATCAGGAGTAATTACTCAGCAATAAATACTCCTATATTTTTGGTGTGTAATTTGATATATTTCACAGACTTTTTGACCACTTTATTCCCTAATATATCATATATTGGGATAGATATTCATGAATAACTTTAAGCCAGTAAATTTGAAAACATACAATATGAACAAAATCCTTAGAAAATATGAATTCCCAAACTGAAGAAAAATGAAAAATCTAAATATTCCACTAAGGAAAATAAACTTAGTTCTTTATCTCCCTATAAAAAACACATCAGACACAGACAATTTTACATTTGGGTTTTACATTAAGAAATAAATATTGTTATTCTTACACAACTATTTTTCATGGAATAGTTTTACAGAATTAAGGTGAGAAGTATATAATCTTGATTTCAAAACAAGGATAGTTTGAGAAAGAAAAATTATAGGCTAATCTCAAACATGAACATGGATGCAAAAGTCCTGAAAATATGCTAACCAAATACAGAAGCATAGTATAACACAGATAACCTATGTGGCTAAGCTGATTTTATTCCAAAAAGTAAAAATAGAAAATGTATTAATTTATTTCTTCCACATAAACTGCTTAAGGGAAAAAAGGATATGTTCAGTTTAATACATATATAGAAAGCATTTACTTAAATTCAATGTTCTTTTATGATAGAAACTCATTTTACTCAAACTCCAGGACACCAATGCATATTCTAGAAAACTTTAGCAAGCATCATATACAATAACAAAATACTTGAAGCATTTCTTCAAGCCACAGATGCTCACTGTCTTTCTGCTATTCAGTACAGTATTGGAGGAGCTAAACAGTGCAGCAGAGCAAGAAAAAGGAATAAAAATATCCAGATCAGAAAGAATAGCTAGAACTGTCCGTGTGCCCAGAATGATATGCTTGTCTTAGAAAAATCCAAAATAATGTAGAGAAAATTCTTATGAATTAATTAGACAGTTTATTAAGATTACATGATATATTATAAATACACAAGTTAACTCCATTTCTACACACCAGTATCAATGAATTAAACATTTAAACTAAATAAGTACAATTTACAAATAGCAATGTCAATAAAGGGAAACTGAGAATAAAACTGATGGAAGTGATGTAAGATCTTTGTACTAAAAGTTTAAAAACTTTGTTGAAGATATTCTTAAATTACTTAAAGAAATTAAGGTATATTTTATAGCTTTGGGTAATTCAAGACAATATTATAAAGATGTTTATTCTCTCCAAGTTGGCCTATAGATGCAGTACAATTTCAACCAAAATTCCAGTAGGTGCCTCGTGGAACTTGACCTGTGATTTCAAAATTTATATGAAAGAGTAAAAGTCAAAAATAGCCAAAATGCCCTTGAAGAAGAAATATAGACTGTGAGAAGCTTCCCATTCTGATACAAAGATTTATTATAAAGCCATAGAAATCAAGATATTATGGTCTTATCAAAGCAACAGACAAAAGGATATATTTGAAGAGGCAGCCGTGTTGATCAGAGGAGAATGGAAGGGTTAATCTATCAATCAGTGAATAATGCTGCAACAATGGCTATTTCTTGTGAAAAAATGATATCATATGCTCACACCTTCAAGACACTCACAGGAATAATGAGTGCACGCTAGACTGAGCATTTGAAAGTGAAAAAACGGTAAGACTTTTAGAAGAGCAGAGCGGAGAATACATACAAACCCAGTACACAAAACTACATACACATCACTAAATGAATCATCAGGGAAAAAGTCAGTGCAGTTGACCATGTTAAAATCTAAATCTGTCTCTTTATCCAAAGATACCAGAAAGAGGGCAAAAAGCACACAGCCAACTGGAGAAAATATTTACTACTTCTTCACTGATAAAGGATTAATACCTTCAAGACGCAAAGAAATCCTGCAGATCAATAGGAAAAGTAGGCAAATGTCACAAACAGGCATTTTATAGAAAAATATTTATAAATTTCTAAGAAGATTTATGAAAAGATGACCACTCTTATTAGTAACCTTGGAAGTAAATTGAAATCAAAATGAGAAACCAACACATAGGTACAAATATAAGGGTATGATGGACTGGCTGTCTTCCTGCCCTACTCTGTGCCTTTCTGATAGGCCCCTGCAGGCTCCATCACTGCTGGCTTCTGATTGGCCCAGGCTGGCAGATGGGAGAGAGAGCGCAGGGGATTTCTCTGACTCCTCCCTGCTGTAGCTGCCCCTCTCCATACCCAGAGCTCCTATAGCCAGCCTTTCTTCCTGCTCTTATGTTGCTGGGCTCTGGCTATGCCTTGCCCCTTTATCCCTAGGGGTGGTACCAGCTTCCTGCTCTGCCAGTCCCCAGGTGTCTCACCACTTCCCTTCCTTCACTTATCCCTGCCCACTCTTTCTGAAGTAGTCTGTTCATTAACACCTCTTCATGGAACAGTCTGCTTTTTTTCTGGGACTCTGACCAAGACATACAACAATGCCAGAAACTGGGAAGCCATGAAAAAAAATAGTGGTCTTTATTCACTGCTGGTGAGGATGCAGATGGTACCTGCCCCATGGGATATAGTTTGCCCTTCACTGCATTTGAAGATGCACTTATCTTACAAACCAACAATCATATCCTTACATCTAACCCCAGAGAAACTTCAGGACACATGAATGTTAACAGGTGAAATGAAGATGGCGATAGTCACAGTCCTATGATCCTCTGTTGCTGGGAGGATTGGCTGAAACCATCTCACATAGAAGCGCTCATCTGGTAGATGCTGAGTGAAGATCAGCTGTTGTTACTCGGGGGTTGGGCAATGGGAGGACCAGCTTTGGACATCCTTTCATGGATCCATGGCCCCTGACCTTTCTGCACAGGAGACCCCTCCCTGGATGCAGGACAAGCCCTGGGAGAAATCTGTGGGCTGTGTCCCCTTGTCATTCCTGGGCAGGCTGGTTCTAGCTCCCTGCTCAGCTGAGCTCAGCATATGAAGGAACCCATGGCTTGTTCTGAATTCAAAAAGGAAGCTGGATCAGACTGTAGCAATAGTCTGAAATCCCAAGGGAACAAAATTAAAGTATAAGGGCAAATTCTTCAAAAGAAGGGAATGGCAGACCACTTTACCTGTCTCCTGAGAAACCTGTATGCAGGTCAAGAGGCAACAGTTAGAACCAGACATAGAACAATAGACTGGTTCAAAACTGGGGAAGGAGTACCACCTCAAGAGTGTATATTGTCACCCTGCTTATTTAACTTCTATGCAAAGTACATCATGCAAAAAGCTGGACTGGATGAATCACAAGCTGGAATCAAAATTGCTGGGAGAAATATCAACAACCTCAGACATGCAGATGATACCACTCTAATGGCAGAAAATGAAGAGGAACTAAAGAACCTTTTCGTGAAGGTGAAAGAGGAGAGTGAAAAAGCTGGCTTAAAACTCAACATGCAAAAAACTAAGATCATGGCATCTAGTCCCATCACTTCATGGCAAATAGATAGGGAAAAATGGAAACAGTGGCAGATTTTATTTTCTTGGGCTCCAAAATCACTGTGGACAGTGACCACAGCCATGAAATTAAAAGATGTTTGCTTCTTGAAAGAAAAGCTATGACAAACCTAGACAGCATATTAAAAAGCAGAGACATCACTTTGTCCAAAAGTCTGTATAGTCAAAGTTATGGTTTTTCCAGCAGTCATGTGTGCATATGAGTTGGACAACGAAGAAGGCTGAGTGCCAAAGAATTGATGCTTTTGAACTGTAGTGTTGGAGAAAACTCTTGAGAGTCCCTTGGACTGCAAGGAAATCAATTTTAAAGGCAATAAACCCTGAATATTCATTTGAAGGGCTGATGTTGAAGCTGGAGCTCCAATACTTTGGCCACCTGATGCAGAGGGCCAACTCATTGAAAAAGACCCTGGTGCTGGGAAAGACTGAGGGCAGGAAGAGAAGGGGATGACAGAGGATTAGATGGTTTGATAGCATCACCGAGTCAATGGGCATGAGTTTGAGCAGACTCCAGGAGATAGTGAAGGACAGGGAAGCTTGATGTGCTGCAGTCCATGGGGTTTCAAAGAGTCGGACACAACTTAGTGACTGAGCAACAAAGGGCAAATGGAGAAGGGGACAGCAGAGGATTTGATGGTTCGATAGCATCACCGAGTCAATGGACATTAATTTGAGCAAACTCCAGGAGACACTGGAGGACAGAGGATGCTAATGTCACAGAGCCATGGAGTCACAAAGAGTCGGATGCTACTTAGTGACTGAACAACAACAGTAAGCACTTCATCTTGGACGCCAGCGAAGGTAAGTATCAGTTTTAGATCTGTTTATAGCACTGAAATTCAATACACACAGTGCCTCTTATGGCTTGCCAACTTTGATGAAACACAATAATTGGGGCCCAAGTACGGCTGTTTGACACCCCATTAACCCCTACATGGAAAGGTTGGATTTAATAGGATTGCAGCAGTTGTACACAAGTGTCTCACTTCATCAACCTCCCTCTGCCTCAGGCCCCCAGCTAAATTTGTTTTTAGGGCAAAATCTCATTTACTCGTCCTCCCTGGGGGTGCTGTGGGTCTCTCCCCTGCAGTCTGACCTCTCTGATATTTTCTCAGGGTTTCACTGATGGACACCCTGGCAAAAGTGCTGGGGACAATGCCTGGCCCAGGGTGAACCCTTATTATTGTTGTTATTGTTATCCTTACCTTTTCTTATACACATGTAAAGTTATATGTTTTGAATGTCATTGAGAACTGGGATGCTAGATTATTATCTTCATGCTTTTCATGATATTATTCTCTTGGCTTGTAGAAATTCCTAAGACCCAGAAGACATGGCCAGTTCATAAGGAGTTCACAAGGCACCAGATAGGACCAGCTTGCACAAGTTCTCCCATCTTCCTGCTGCTGGGTGTGGCCCTCTTTTACCAACACACCTCTACACCTGTCACACACCTGTGACAATGCCCTCCTCCCACAAAGTGTCTGGAACTTCATCCCTGGAGCCTGTGAATATGTGATCCTACTTGCAAAAGGGGCTGAAGGTTTCAGATGGGATTAAGGTTGCCAATCACCTGACCTTGAAATGGGGAGACTGTGTGATCCAGGTGAGTCCTGTGTCATCAAAGGGCAGGAAAGGAAGTCAGAGTGATGCTGTGCAAGGACTTAACTCACCTTCTACCAGCTTTGAAGGTGGAGGATGGGGCCATGGGCCAAGGAAAGTAGACACCTGTAGAAACTGGAAAAGGTGAGGAAACAGATTCTCCTCTAGAGCCCCAGCAGGAAGGCAGCCCTACCCACACCTTGGTTTTTGCCCAGCGAGACCCATGTTGGACCTCTGACCTCTGGAATTGTCAGTCATAGACTTGTTTAGTTTCAAATCACCAACTATGTCACATCAGCAATAGAAAACAAATGCAATAGCCCAGCCCACTGACTAGTTTTCCTTATTAATCTTCATGCTCCAACGGGGGGCTTAAGTTCCTCCCCAGGAAGCCCCCCTGCCTTCTGCTGCCCACAGGGACCCATCTGCCCTCAGAGTAGAGAGGAGGTGTTCCTGCTGGTCACCCTGATGCCGCCGATCACTGTCTCTGTGCCCTGTCTCTTGGATGATGAGCACCTGGAGGGCAAGGCCAGGCCTCTGTCCTAAACAGCAGCCTGTGGTATCATTGCTGATCCTAGTTTAAAAAATAAAAGAAAAAGATGTCTCTGCCTCAAAGTGTGTGCTGCTGCCTGCCATGACCCTGGACGCCGGAGCCCAGTCTGGAGAGGTGAGCTAAGTGGACTCAGTCTGAATTCGTAGCCGAGACCTGGAGGCTCAAAAGGGTCAGAGATTAAAGATCTGTTCAGTTTGGTTACAGGCAGACGCTCTGATTTTGCTTTCAGTCAGTCCATGGTTGGATGACAAAGTTCAGTGTAGTATGCTGCTTCTGGAGCCAGAAACAAATATTAAAGAAAAATTTAAAAATCAAAGGATAGTTGATTCTGTTGTATAGCAAAGTGACTCAGTTATACATTCATACACACACACACACACACACACACAAAAGTGTTAGTCACTCAGTTGTGTCTCATGTCTTGTGACTTCATGGACTGTAGCCCACCAGGCTCCTCTGTCCATGGGATTCTCCAGGCAAGAATACTGGAGTAGATAGCCATTTCTATATCCAGGGAATCTTCCTGACCCAGGGATCAAACCTGGGTCTCCTGCATTGCAGGCAGCTTCTTTATCATTTGAGCGACCAGGGAAGCCCTATATATTCTTTTTTAAAGATCTTCTTTCCCACTGTGGCCCTTTCCCCTTTTAGCCAGTGGCTGCACTGTGTCTACCAGGTTGCCTTACCATCTTGCATGGAGAAAGCACCTGGTGAGATCTAGAGAATGAATTACTAGAGGAATATGCCAACTACAAAGTGCCATCTATCTCTATAAGGATTAAATCAAGTGCTGCTGTAGCTGCTGATTTTCAACACCCCTTGAAAGGAGTTCAGGAATGAGTCACTTTTTTGCTCTGAGAAAAACTGGCAGGACAGTCTTCAGACAGTTAGATATTTTCAGGAGTTGATTTTATGAGCCCAATGCTTGTATCTCCTCATATCTAGAAAAGCATTAAAATCCTTCACGGTGATGACTGCTCTTCATGACTAACACAGACTTCATGAGACTAGTAGGAATCTTCTGGGACAAATGTGTGCTTGATTGCATGTACTCTCCCTTCACCAAAATCACATATATATTGACTGTTCCGCCTGCCTCTTTGGAGCAGTTTCCCAGAGCTACCTGAGGTGCTATCTCCCGGACTATAGTCTTCATTTTGCCCCAAATAAGCCTTAACTAGAAACTCACATTGTGCATTTTTTAAGTTGACATATAGATGGGTAGATCTGGGGATTCGCACATATTGTGGGTTCAGGTCTGGTTTAGACAAAGCAGGAGGTGGAGAGGAAGTGGTCTGGACTGGGGTTGAGGACTCCAGCGTCTGTTTAATCCTTGGTCGCAGTCCCCCAGGATGAGAGGGGCTGGTTGCTTCCTTCTCTACACTGGAAGGTGCTGACCTGCCAAACAGTCAGAAGACTTCCTGCTTTCCAGGTCAGAGAACCCTAACCAAATATTGGGAGATTAGGGCTGGAACAGTTCCAGGTCATCGGAATGCCTGATTCGTGGGCAAACTCTCAGGTGTAGGTGACTGCAAGGAGCACCCAGTTAGCAGAGCGGCTGGAAGGGGAACCCGCTCTTGGCTGCTGAAGATCCCCTGGCTGGCTTTAAGCTCACACGCCTCACTTGACCCTGTGTGCCTGTCTTTACCTGGCTCTCTGGGCTCAGGAGCACCTGGCCCTGGAAATGTCTGGAAGAATACTTCCCCTCTCCCCCTCACTCCCTCGCCTCCAGCTGAGTGGCCTCTTGATGTATAATTTCCACACCTCTGATCTTCCTGATAGGATCACTGGAGGGAGGTTGGGTCCTGCTGGGCTGGCCCCCTTCCTGTGCTCCCTGCCCCACCCCACTTCCCTGAAGCTTACAGAGCCTTCTCCTACTTGCAGGAAGACATCCCTCCTCCTGGGGTCTCTGAGGGGCTTTGTCAGAACCTCCAGGGAGACTTAGAACCTTTGGACACTCCCTGAAGGCCCAGCTGGCTTCCTGGCTTGGCTAAGGTACCATCCTCGGCCACACGGCTCGCAGAGAGCAGGGGCTTAGGATGCAGAGCAGAAACCAGCTCGAGCCTGGAAAGCCCAGCCCATTTGGACAGTGTCCTGGGATCTGGTGAGGAGGTTTCCAAAGCAGAATTCTGTCCAGGTCTGTCCCCATGCCTGCTCCCTGCAATGCCCCTGACACCCATTTCTTGGCCAAGTCTCTGGCCCGCAGAGACCATACCAGGGTGCCTCTCTGAGTAGAGAGCAAAGTGTCCCAGCCCCTTGGTCTCTGTTCTCCAAGGATCACGTCCCTGGTCCCCACAGGTGACTGTCCCTTAGGCCTTTGCTCCCAGTGGGGCGTGCTGCTTCTCACACCAAGAGGTGAGCACCCCCTCTTGATCTGGGTTGGCCCTGGGGATTTGCGGACCAGTGGGAGGTGGGCTACTTCTCAGAACCAGCCTCCACTCTGAGGCCACTTCTGTCCTAGCTGCCCGTCTGTAAGTGAGTCATCTCTGTGTGCAAAGCCTGAGTCTCCCAGTGTCAGCAATCCTGGGGCTGTCTGAAGCTGGCACAGGAGATACCCCAAGTAAGACCCCTGAGCCAGGTCCACTCAGCCCACAGCAAGGTGAAAGCTAATAGTAAACCCTGCTTTAAGCCACTACGTTGTAGACAGCAGAACAAAGTTGGAACTGGGAAGAGGAGAGTGGTCGCCACAAAAATCAAAAACAGGTGCCACCACCTTTGGGACCGAGGGACTTGGAGGATGAGGAGGTGCTGCTTTCAGGAACTGGGGAGAGTTTGACAACAGTGACACCTTGAAAATAGAAAATACACCTCATGAACCAGTGGACCTGGCTCCAGACACTCCAGACAACATGTTGAAAGCACAGACTGGTTGACTGTTGCCACAAATGATAAGGTGTAAATACAGAGAAGCAAACACCCTCCCAAGCAGTAAGACTCGGGGTAAGATTCTCAAAGTAAGAGATGGCCTTGGGGTTGTTCAAGAGTATGGTTCCCTGTTGACACCTCAGGGATGCTGGAGGGCTCCTCGCAGACCCCAAGGTGTCTTCTGAGTGTGTGGAGGACTCTCATTCCTTGATGCCCTGAGGCATCAAGGAGGGGAGGGCAGGGGGACAGGCTCTCTGATCATCTTACCTGACCTACGCACAGCGTGGACGTCACTTGGATGCCACACTTTCCTGACTTTCTTCCTCCCACATTACTGGCTCCTCCATCCCCTTCACCTTGGCAGAATCCTGATGGAGCCCAGGGTTCACTCTTTGGGTCTCTGACTACTCTTGGCTAAGATATTCAGATTAATTGTTCCAAGTGACACCTACATGCAATAACACTCAAGCACATGGTCCTGCCCAGACTCGCTCTTGAACTTGGGCATGGCCCCATGACCACCTGCCCCACATGTCCACTTTGCATCCACTGGATGCCTCAAAGCAGTGCCCTTCTCTCTGGAGTCAGAGGGTGGGAGCAATCCCACTGGGGTGGGGGCAATGTGGATGGATTTGCATTTGCATGAGCAGAAATTGTAAAATAATAATAATGTGGAGAAAAGCCCGTCTGCTTGCTATTACTGCCAAGTGGCAGCATTTGAGACATGGTCAGAGCTCAAGGCCTCCTCACTGACCACAGGGCATGTGCTTCCCACTAACTGTTTTTCTGAACTTGATGTGTTTGCAAAAGCACTCTTGATGTTCCTTTCACACCTGCTGTCCTCACAGCTTATCCATCGTGGCAAATGGCTACTTTCTCATTAGATTGGGGCCAGCTCACCTCTGCTCCTTCCTCATACAGCCTGCGGCCGGCCACTCAGCAAATCTGGGAGTGCCACCTCCCACAGGTAGTCCTGCCTCCTAGGTCTCCCGCCTGCCCCTGCAGGAGGACTCTGCACCAACTCCTCCCTTGTCGTTCATTTGCTAAATCATGTCTGACTCTGCGACCCCATGGACGGCAGCACTCCAGGCTTCCCTGTCCTTCACCATCTCTCGGAGTTTGCTCAAACTCATGTCAATTGAGTCGGTGATGCCAGCCAACCATCTTATCCTCTGTTATGCCCTTCTCCTCCTGCCCTCAATCTTTCCCAGCATCAGGGTCTTTTCCAATGAGTTGGCTCTTCTCATCAGGTGGCCAAAGTATTGGAGCTTCAGCTTCAGCATTAGTCCTTCCAGTGAATATTCAGGGTTGATTTCCTTTAGGATTGACCAGTTTGATCTCCTTGCTGTCCAAGGGAGAGTCTTCTCCCACTCTGCAGTTTGAAAGCATCAGTTCTTTGGTGCTCAGCCGCCTCCATGGATCCCACCAAAGGTCCATTCTGAGAGCACTCAGAGGATCCTTTAAAACACACATCAGATCATGGCACTCCTTGAAAGCTTCCAGGGGCTCCCCACATCCTTAGGAGCAGAAGTCAGTCCTTGTCACAGCCTCACAGGCCCCTGTGGTCCCTTCCTCAGCTCTAGCCCTGCCGCTCCATCAGGCTTTCTCCTCTGTGCCCTCAGCTCCAGCCCAGCCTGCTCCTGGCTGCCCCAAGGATGTGCTGGTGTGTGTCCACCTATGCTCAATGAGCTGGACCTGAGTCCACAGCCCTGCCCCCAAGGGACACTGCCTCAGTGTCGGGAACAGCTAGAGAGCCCAGGGTGAGACAGGCCACCCCAGAGAAGCAGGGTCCAGGTGTCACGTCCAGCTCCAAGGGCCCCTGGTGGTGTAGCTCTGTGCCCAGCCTCCTCATGTGCTGTGGGGGAGTGGCATCTGTGAGCTGTTCATTGCTGGGCATCCGAGCCTGATGGAGGGCAGACCACGGGTGAGGCACTCGGCAGCGGGTGATGGATGCCCTTGAGGGAGCCTCAGCATCCGTCCATTCACATTCTCCTCCTGTGAATTAGTGCCAGCTTCACCTGCACAGTGCTGCTTGGCTGATGGATGGGACCAACCAGCGGAGCCCAGGATGCAGAGACCCACTCATCTTCATAGAGGAATTAAAAGGGATTCTGCCTAGGAAATAAATCTCAGCTATAGTCTGGGCACCTGGCTTCTGTTTCTCCTTGAACTCCTGGGAGGGAGTCTTGCCCTCACCGGCGGTCCTGCTGGTGGGGGTCAGGACAGGACCACAGGAGACGACCCCACCCCCGCCCACAGTGCCCACTCAAAGTGCCCACCTGCCCCATCGAGGGCTGCTATCTCCTGGAGACTGAAGGTTCACACATCTTGGAAGAGCAGCGAGATGTTTCCAAGTGCAGCTTCCTAGTCTCTGTTGGGGTGTCCCCAGGGGAATGTGGTTATTGCCTTAGCATCTCTCTCCTGCTTCTTGTCCTGCATGGTGGGGATGGGGGCTCCTGTGAGGGACTCCTGCTGGCCTTGGGCCTTGATGGCCCAGCAGGCAGAGAATGGGGCTGGGGTTTCCCTGGCTCCCCTTGCCCCTGTCCTCTAGCCCACCTCAAGAGGCGGTGCAGACCACAGATTTCCCAGAGGGTCCAAATGCAAGGTCTCCCCCTCCCACCATAAATACTCCCATGGCTGAGAGACTGGGAGGCTGACCCATGTGCCGGGTTGCCATGGAGAGTGGGATTCCTCACCTGAGTTAGAACCTCAGGGATCTTACTCCTGTCACTCATACCGTGACATACCCTGTAGCGAAGTGGCCTTCATTCTACCAGCAGGCTGGGGGTCTGCTCAGGGCGGGCACAGAGGGTGCCAGTCAGGGCCAGCCCTCATTAGCAGGGATTTATGTCCTGCAGCATCCAGTGGGCCAGCTTCCAGGCAAGGGCACAGGGTGTTTACAATGCCCACATCGTCTCTGAGAGCAAGAAACTTCATCATCACCATTTCAATTAAAATTGTTCTTTGAAGCGGCAGGTCTCAAGGTGTGGCTATGAATTCCAGGTCTTGGTGCAAGCCTCTCCCCTCACAGTCCTGTGTTGGAAGGGTCTGTCTGGCTGTTCTGGGAGGAAGCAGACGCTGACCAGACAGCGGGTTCCTTGTGGCAGTGGTGTCAGTTATTAATACAATCGGCAAAGTGTGGAGGGTCGGGATGCAGGCTTGTAATGTCATCAGCTGTCACTTTTACAGATTGTCCAGAGGAAGGAGAACAGGAGACCAGGAAAGAGGCAGCCCTGGCCACCCAGGCCTGCCCAGCTGCTCCTGGCAGTCATTGACAATAACTTCCTTCTAACTGTAAAGCCCTCGGAGTTCATTACGGAGACTTGGAGACTTCAGAGGGGTAGAAACACAACATCACAACTAGTCCTCCATCCAAGGGGTCTCGAGGGATGGCTGCTGTTTTTCATCTTTTGCATTGCCTTCTCCAAATATTAATTCTGTGTGCTATGTGCTAAGTCATTTCAGTTGTGTCTGACTCTGCGACCCTATGGGCTGTCGCCTGCCAGGCTCCTGTCCATGGGATTCTCCAGGCAAGAATACTGGAGTAGGTTGCCATGCCCTCCTCAAGGGGATCTTCCCAAGCCAGGGATCAAACCCCTGTCTCTTACCTCTGCTGCACTGGCAAGCAGGTTACTAACTCTAAATATCACAAAATCGAAATGATATTGGATTCTTGGGTTTGCAACCTGAATTGTGCTGTAACCTAAACTATGGATAAACATTTTCCTGTGTTTTGAAATATTCTTTGAAATAATATTTCTATGGCTAGATAAGATGCTAATTTACAAGCATGCCATAAATTACGTATAATTTTCACATTTTGAACTTCCTGTGAGAGTCCTTGGGGCCACCTGAATAGTAATAACCCATTTCTCATTCCTCATGGGGCACCTGCTGTGTGTTTATTTGGCATCTACTGTGTGCTAGGCTTTGAACGTGGAGCCTGCAATCTAGTGAGTTCTGTCCTGGTTTGCTCCCCTCCCCTCACCAGGACCCCTTGCATTCCTGGAAGATGGTCTTCAGGTAACAGCCCATCTGCCCACCTGCCCTCCCAAGGGAGCCCAGCCACTTCCTCTGCTGAGAACAATGCCAGCTGCTGCCAGCTCCTTCTTTCTGGCATCCATGAAGAGGGTCCAGGTGACCCCTGCCTTGCCCCATCAGGGTGCAGAAAGACCACACGTGGCTCCATGTGCTTTGCAGGGAAGCAGGTTTTAGGGGAGTAAGAGGAGTCTGCGATGGCTGTGGGGTCAGACACCCCTGGGTTCAACCCCAGCCCCACTTCTCCACAGTTGTCTCTGATCAGGACTGTCAGTCCTCTAGCCCTGGTCTTCCCCTCTGTGAAATGGGACAACAGCAATGCCTGCATCCCTTGGTCGCCTTGGGGATTCAATGAGAGTTGGCTGTGGCAGCAACACATTCAGCTTTTCCCTGAGCTCCTGCACTGGGCAGCGTGGGCAGGGTCAGGCCAGCTTCCTCCCGATGGCAGAGGCTTGGCTACAGTGTCCAGACTGTTGATTTTCTCCCTCACATAGGCCATGAGAGACCCAGCAGGGGAGCCAGCCCAAGACAGGTGGTAACACAGAAATGAAAAACAGAGCCTAATCCATGGTGGTCTGACAATAGGGACTCATTTTCTCCTAAAGAATAGTGTGGAGGCTGGAAACAGCTGGAATCCATTATAGTGCCCAAAGCTTCTGCCAAAGACCCAGGATCTGTCTGGCTCTTTTCTCAGTTTCCTTAGAGTGTTCTTCCCTTGCCCCCAGCCCACTATGTTTTTTCCCTCATGGTCCCAAAATAGCTGCCACAGCTCCAGGCAGTGCATTGGTATCCACAGGGAAAAAAATGGCAAAGGAATAGAACCAGTGAACGCCCCTTTTATGTCTGACCTTAAAACAGGGAGGATAGGCTCCCCAAAACTCGAGGCCATGCATTCACTCACGGTTTCTCTGTCACGAACAGGTCACCTGGCTATGGGCGCATGCTGAGTCACTCCAGTCGTGTCTGTCTGACTCTGTGACGCTGTGGACTGTAGCCCTCCAGGGTCCTCTGTCCATGGAGATTCTCCAGGCAAGAATACTGGAGTGGGTTGTCATGCCCTCCTCCAGGGGATCTTCCCTACCCAGGGATTGAACCTGCGTCTCTACTGTCTCCTGGCAGGTAGGTTCTTTATCATTAGCACCACCTGGGAAGCCCAGGTCACTTGGTTACCCTTAGCTAAAGGGATGCTGGGGAAGTGAGTGCCTTTGAAGTGGGAGGTGAGCAGGCAGGAATGGTTTGGGAACAGGTGCAGGCTGGCTGACTCACCACAGATACTCTGGTCTGTGATCTGACTTCTCCTACTATTGGATAAGTAGGCTGCTTCCAATCCTTTATTGTAAGTAGCAGTTTAATGAGCCATATTTGTAATATTTTCCTAAGTTTATGGTAATTCTCTTACAATAAATTCCTTTAAGTGGAATTATTAGGTCAACAGCACACGCTCCTTGCGGCTCCTAACATACATGAATGTAACTGAACTCATTCAGTCACTGGCAGCTCAGTCTGTCCAGCTCCTCAGGCTGTTGCCCCCAGGTCCCCTGGGCTCCTCGCCTTCTCACAAGGCACTCAGTCCTCCAGCTCCCAGACTGCCTCCCCCGTCGCCCTTCTCACCATCTCTGCGGTGGTGCCTCCTGCATTCAGAGCCTCCTGGGTCACCCTGCTTTTAATATTTGGTTTCAGCACCTGGAATTTTATGATGCTATTAACACAGCTCCTCCACTGGGGACCTTCAGGGCCTCATTTTGTGCCCAGTAAAGGTCAAAGTCATAACAGGGGCTTACAAGGCCCTACTGGATCTGACCCCCATTATCCCCTGATCTGGTGTCTTACTGCCTCCCCCGGCCACCCCATGGCCTCTGGCAGCTTCTCAAACCCACCAGGCACACCCCTCCTCCCTCAGCCATACCTCTCTCATGCTGTCCCCCCTGCTGGAACTTTCTCCTGGAATCTGCATGGCTCATTCCCCTGCCACCCAGTTTTGCTCCAGTGTCACCGTCTAACTGTCCCTTCCTTGGAATGTGCAGCCCCCAAGGGTGAGCATGTTCACCTCAGCCTAACATGTAGCAGCACAACCCAGAGTGGCTTGTGAGTGATCCTGGCAATTTCACCCCTGTCCCCGAAGGGTCGTTTAAATTTTTATAGCTTCATTTCTTCTTTGTAAGTGGAAGCCATTCCTTTATTTTTCTCTTGGCCCCTCCTAAGCTAATTTGTGTGAAAACCTTTGCAGACAGTCCCATAAAGTTAATTTGATCTACTGTGAATGTGTGTCATTGTTGGATATTCAGTTTTGTTTGTTGGCTTTTTAGTCTATGTGTGTTGTTGGCTTTTGATGTCTATGTGTGTTAGGATTTTGGTTTTCAAGTCCATTCCAGATCAGAGGTCTTTGATCTTCTCTGGCTCCTGATGCCCTGAGCACTTCCACCCTGTCAACTGGTCATCTGGTTGACCCCATGGGGCAGGGGCTCCTCGCTCAGTCTTGGGCAGAGCCAGGGCTCCCGTTACCCAGTGTCTGGGGAGGCGTTGCAGATTCCTAGTTCCTGGTTGCTAGGCTGTACTGTGGCTTCCTGCACCCTTTGATGCACTCCTTGTTGATGCTGTGGGGCGAAGCCGTGTCTGGTTCCCATGTCCTGGATTCTGCAGGGAGCTGAGTCCCTTTCCTCCCAGGGCTGGACTTCCACCACTGCTAGTCCCTGGAGTCCACAGCCCTAGGGCTTGGTTGTGCCGTGTCTGCATGGCAGTTAGTTTTCTGGTCCCTGTGCTCATTTATTCACTGTTTGATTGTTTGTTTTAGCCCAACTACATCTTTCTTTACTTTCTATTCTTATTCCTATTCTCACTCTAATCTTATTTCTTTTTTTATCTTACATTTTATCCATCATTGCTCTGTATTCAGAGCCAAGATTATTAAGGTGCGAGCTCAGTGCTTGATCTGTCTCAGAAGCTGGCCGTCTCGGCAGCACTGATCCAAATACCTCCCCCTGCTCCCCTTTCAGGTCAAACCTCTCCAACTCAGATCCTGGGGAGAAGATGGGTGCTCACCCCATCCTCAGGACCCTGTATGGACGAGGCCTGCACTGCGTACACGTTCACATTTGCAGGATCAGGAGGGAAGCCCCATCTGGCACAGCAGAGAAATGATGAGCTTTGCACAGAGATGTTGTTGTTGCTCAGTAGCTCAGTGGTCGATTTTTTGTGACACCATGCACTGTGACACGCCAGGCCTCCCAGTCCTTCATCGTTTCCCAGAGTTTGCTCAGATTCACATCCATCGAGTCAGTGATGCCATCCACCCATCTGATCCTCTGTTGTCCTCTTTTCCTCCTGACTTCAATCTTTCCCAGCATCAGGGTCTTTCCAACGAGTATGCTCTTTGCATCAGGTGGCCAAAGTATTGGAGTTTCAGCTTCAGCATCAGTCCTTTCAATGAGTATTCAGGTTTAATAGCCCATAGGATCGACTGGTTTGATCTCCCTGCTGTCCAAGGGCCTCTCCAGAGTCTTCTCCAACATCACAGTTTGAAAGGTGACTCGCCACTTTCTAGCTGAGACATCTTGCAACATATTTTACCTCCTCTGACTCTGGGCTTAGCCATCACCCATGGGGGCAATAGCTCCAGATTGTTGTGAGGGTCAGAGCTGGGAGTGCTCTTTGTGGGGTGCCTGGCTGTTGTTACCGGTAGCCCTGAATTTCACCACCACTGGGACCATGAAGGGTGACAGGGTAACAGAAGGCTGAATTGATGGGTCTTTCCATTATAGAGCACGTCTTAAAAGGGTTATATGTGGAGGAAAGAAGTTCATAATGAAAAACACTTGGCATTTGCATGGCAGGTGTGTGTGGAAGGGGAGGGGGATGAACACTCAGAGAACAGAGCCTGGACACCACTGTGAAAGCAGAAACTGGAAACAGGTAATTAGAGCTGACCGGTGTGCAGCCGAGCTTAGGAGGAAGTAGAGAAGCCAACGGAGGTAATTTATGCGTCTCTGTGTCACACTCTGTCCTTATGAATACAAATACCCGCGGATGTGGATTGTCCTTGATAATTGCTTGCAATGTCATCTTTTTAATGAAAATTAAGTGCTTCAGTAGCACTAAGTAGGAGCTTTGCTGGCACATTTAATTGCTGCACGGGGAGTTGATAACCTCGTTTAAAAGCAAGCAAAAACCTGGGAGAATAGGCTGCGGCTCCATTAAAAGCCATGGGGCCCATTAACTTAAAAGAAGAAAATATTTTCTGAGTTACTGTTGCCTGATTGTTCTTCCCTTTATTTTACCTCAAAGGGATGTGATGAATTAATTATCACACAATCTGTTTTCTAATCCAGACTTCCACGTGACGCGTTATCTGGAGCCGGTTTGCTCTCCGAGTCTCTCTGGAAGGCGATTAGACCGCGTGCCAGCGAGAGAAAATCAAAGTGGAGTGTTTAGGTGTCTACCTTCCTTTTGACTGCAGATGGGACCGAGGGTTAACTTCATTCCGCCAGGCTCGCTAAAACCAGCACGTGGAGGAATGCAGACGAGAAGCAGCAGCCTGATGGGTAATCGGGCCAGGGGAATAATTAGTCCAGAACACGAGCAAGCTCTCTGCACTCGAATGTACTATTAATTGCAAATGATTCTTATCTGTTTATTAAAACAGGTTTCCTCAGCTCGACAAGGATAAAGCAATTAGTTACAAGGAAACTTCTGAAGTCGTCTTCTGTTGAAAGCCTTTGGTAGCCTAGAATATTTTCCTACAGTAAGCCTGAATTAATGAGATTTGCCTGTATTCAAACTCGGAGATTTAAGTTGACTTGTTTTCCTAGTTTTCTTTCTTAAACCTTCTAAAATGAATAGGCTTTGCCAAAAAAAAAAAAAAAAAAAGCAAAAAAAAGAAAGAAGGAAAGAGCTCTTGAGATGTAAATGAGAAAGGAAATGTCATTCAACTGGTAAGTAATGTGTGTGGAGATGGAGATTGTTCCAGACCAAAAAAAAAAAAAAAAGCATGACTCTGACATCTGGTTGGAGCAGAATAGTATGGGCTAAGAGTCCAGTGTCCATCACGTCCTACTCCTTGAGACCCCATGGACTGTAGCCCACCAGCATCTCTGTCCATGGGATTCTCCAGGCTTGAATACTGGAGTGGGTTGCCATTTCCTACTGCAGGGGGATCTTCCTGACCCAGGGATGGAACCCACGTCTCCTGACTTGGCAGGTGGCTTCTTCACCCCAGCTGGGAAGGCCCACTTTGCCGTGTCTTGGAGAATGTGAACATCTCTGGGGGGACATAATCAGTTTAGAGCATAATCCGAGGCAGCTTTATTCATTCATTGTGTGAACGTTTCCAGCACCTACTATGCTCTGAGTTCACACCACACTGGAAAGGACAATCTGTCTTCCTGTCCCACTCAGCCAGCACCAGGGTGGTGGGGGAGGGGACGGAGAAGTGCTTCGCAGGTGGGCACACCAGCAGAAGCACCCACGGCGTGGCTGAGCAGGCACCTGCCGGAGCAGGTTGGGACCGGTGACAAAGGTGGGGATCCAATTGCCCTGTGGCTGAATGGTGGAATGTTCAGGACCTGCTGTGTCGCCCAGGGGTGTTTTCACAGACGTCACATGCCTTCAGCCTCTTCTGCCTGACATCAGAGCCAGAAGATGCTTCAGAGTTTCTTCAAATTCTCAGTGCTTTCAGAAGAAATCTCCTTCAGGAGATATAAAGCAGATTTTTAAAAAAGAGAGGAAAAGAGAGAAGAGCTTTGGTTCAAGGTGGGGTCACAGACAAGGTAGGGAATGGAAGAGGGGAGGAAGACCCTGTCTGCCAAAGCCCATGGGTCTCCTGGGCAGAACCCCACACCCCTCAGAACTCAGCTTGGAAACAAAGGGAAATGACGCCTGAGAAGAGCATCTACGGGAGCTCATTCGGCCAATAGCAATCGGGATGCCTCGTCAGTGCTTCCCCTACACGGAGGGTGCTGGTGACTTCAGGCTATAACTTTTAAGCCAGGCTGGCATTGGAAGTCCAATTTATCTTGGAAAGCCTGCTCTGAGGCATGCAGAAATTCCGTCTATAATGAGACACCCCTGGCCTGCTGCCGATGTTAATTCTGTTCCCCTTCTGCCTCCATCCCAAGATCTGAGGATGTGCAGACCAGTAAGCCTCTTGCAGAATATCTCAAAGCTTTCTTAAGAGCCTGGCTCAGCTCTGTCTCACACGCAGGGCTGCTGCCTCCTTGCCTGGGCCGCGTGTGAAGGAGGGTGATGTCAGGTTGGTGCCCTGCGGGGGCGTGCAGCCTCACGCCGAGATGCTGACTCGATCTCTGCAATGTGTTTCTGTTTGAAGCTTGGTAGACTCACTCCCTTCATGGCCCATCGGTGGCCCATCAGCTCAGTGTTTCCTGCCTCTCAGCTCTCCCTGTTTGCCTGAGAGACTCAATTACATCCCAGTCTCCACACAGGCAGATTTATGGGGCCTTTAAGGCTGCCTGAGGCACAAAGGAGCAGCCCTGCCCGGAAAACAAGCCTTGGGCAACAGACAGATGTTCGGCCTGGGGGCACAGCCTGCTGCCTTCTGGACCCTCTCCCTACCCACTCTGCATCTGGGTGCTTCTCAAATGCTCTAAGTTCCTGGCACTATGGTGGCCTGCGGGGTGGGGCTCTCTGGATAGGTCTTTGGGAGCTAGAATGACCAGCCTTTGCTGGTAGGCTTGCTCTATTTTCTGGAAGTTCAGCTTAAATATCACCATTGGCTGTGGTCACTGGACAACATCTCTGGTCAGCTCTGCACAGAAATTTCATCCCCCAACCTCCTCTTTGAAGCCACAGCAGTCACTAAACTAACACTAGCTTAAATTAGGTCCTGTGACCCTCTCCACAAGCAATTCTGTAGGATCAGAGAGCCCCCTCACCCCAGTTCCAGTTGGAGGAAGGTAAAGGGGAAACATGGGGAAAGCATGAATGGGGTTTTTGAGAAGCCAGAGGGAATGGTATGGTCCCAAGGTTAGGAGGTGAGCAGGTTGCAGTCCATAGGGTCACGAAGAGTCAGAAGCGATTGAGCACGCAGTCATATTTTTATTTCTGTGAGTCTAAAATATCCTTTCCAGCTCAAAAGATGAAACTTTTACCAGGGAGAATCATTTTCTTACATTTTACCTTTTCTTAGTCATTATGACTGAAATGTAAGAAAATGATTCTCCCTGGTAAAAGTTTCGTCTTTTGAGCTGGAAGGGATATTTTAGACTCGCTGAAATAAAAACGTGAGTGTGTGCGCAGTCGCTTCCGACTCTTCGTGACTCCATGGACTGCCGCCCGCCAGGCTTCCCTACTTATGGGGTTTCTCAGGCAAGAATACTGGAGTGGTTGCCATTTCCTCCAGGTGCTGAGCATCCTTGTCTGGTTTAGGGCGCCGGAATTCTCCGTTGTGCCCTGACTTGGTTCATCGGGCGCATCCTACTCTGCGAGCTCTCGAGGTGGGGGGCTCCTTTCCCACCCGCTCACCTCCACCTCCAGAAAGTTGCCACAGCTGGGCCACGAGGCGGTGGTGCTGCCACCTGGTGGCCGACCCTGCGCACTGCAGATTGCCCGCGCCTGGCCCACTCGGGGTCCAGGACTGCAACGCGGCCCCCACCTGGCAGGAACCCGGCATGGCACGGCGCCTTTAGGGGCACGCATCGCCGTAGATGGGGAATGGGTCCCTTTCCATGAATGCATGCACCACCAGGGCGCTGCGTTTGGCAGGGTCCTTCCGCCCAGGATGCCCAGGCTGGTGCCGATCTTCCCTTCTCCATCTGCCTCCTCCAGGCAGATCCCCCCAGGCTGGGGGTCCTCCCAGGAGTCAGTCCCTGATGGACGGGCAGAAGCAAGGGCCGAGGTCTCCGAGACCCGGCGAACTGCCCTCTCCCTGATTCCTGTGCAAAGCCCTGCCCCGTCCCCCGTCCTGCTCCAGAAGCAAAACAGAGCGGGTTCTGAATCTTGGCTGCTGCTGTCTCCTACTAACGCAGGCCTCACACCCAGGAACACGTTGAGCCGTGAAGCCAAGGCTGGAGGACTCCCGGAATGGATGCCCTGCCACTCTGCCTGGCCTGGAATGAGCTGGGGAAGACCCTCAGGACTTAGATGATGGAGCCCCACAAACTCTAGGTAGTGTGGGAATCCAGGGAGGGCCCCGACCCAGAGTTTCTGATTTGTGGCTTCAGGTGGGAGCCTGAGAATATGTATTTCTAGCAAGTTCCCTTGTGGCTGCTGTCCCGAGGATCCCACTTTGAGAACCATGGATACAGGCCAGTGGTTCTCACCTTTGGCTGCAATTATAAAAAAGGCAGGTGCCTGAGTTCCCCACCAGAGTTGCCCTTTGATCAGGCAGGGCCGACCTCAGGCCCTGCAGAGTTTAAGGACCCCTTGGGAGAGTCTAATGTGCAACCAAGGTTAACAACCAAGGATGTAGTTCCCCCTTCATTCGGGGGAAACTGAGGCCCCAAGAGTGGAAGAGATTTACCTGTGGGTCATAGGGCCAGTCAGTCCTTCTGGGGCAAGGTCTTCAGCTGGTGTGGCTGCACCTGGCTTTTGTTGGGAGTACATCTCTGCCCGGCCGCACAGGGATTCTAAGTGAGTGGGGAGCTGGGCTCAGGGGTAGGAGTCAGTGGAGGGAGGGGGCAGCTTCAAGGGCAAAGCTGTGTCCCACTGTGTCCTCCAACTCTGCCTCACCCAGATCCAGCCCAGGAACGCACACAAGGCAGAGCTCCAGACAGCATTCCCTGATTAGATGCCAGGTGGAAATCAGAGCTGCCCGGAGAGGGGGATGGGCAGGCAGCTTGTTGGACGCAGACAGGGGCTGAGCTGCAGAGCAAGATGGCCAGGGGTTGGTAGCATCGGTGGGAATGAAGGAGGGAAGGAATCAGGATTGAGTCCGCCCATGCTGGGGCTAGGGTGGACCACTGTGTGGTCTTAAGTTGACCTTGACCTCCTCCACCACCTTGGCCAAATTCCTCTGCAGGAGCCTCAGATGCCCCACTGTTACCATGAGAGTGCTGGACCCCATGGACTCTGTGATGGAGAGACAGTGCTACCTGGATGTCAGGAATTGCTACAATCCTTACACACTCTCCACCTGAACTGGGTGGGCGCAGGATCACACACATCCTGTATCAACTGTGTGGGGTCTCAGTTATACCTGATGTCAAGGCCCCACCTGCCACCTGCTCTGGGCACCTGACCACAGGCCATTCCTGCCACCTGCTCTGAGCCAATTAGCCACTTCCTTGGTTGGCACACTCGAATATTCTCCATGGAAATGTGGCGTGTCGGCAAAGCAGGGCTATAAATTCTCTAGTGAGCCATCTCCTCATTAGTTAAAAAGAGGAAGGGCTTCCAAAAGGAATGAGATAAGTGGCCCAGTGCCGGAATGTTCCTCTCAGCATAAGTGTAAATATTATAAATAAGCGTCTCCAGCGGTCCATCTGTCAACCGAGGCGAATTAACCTCATGTCTGCACTCCTGGGGGGACTCTTGCAGCCACTCACTGCCCAGCCCCCTCTTCCCTGACCCTGGACTTGCGAAGAAAGCTAGCAACCTTTTCATTGACCTTGACATTGGAAGCAGCGAGTCTAAGGAAATGAGAGGGGTGACAGTGAGGGTTTTTCCCAGAGTACATCTCTGGGAGGAGTACCAAGCGAAGAGTGATATCACTGTTTCTCCCCTACCTTAAATGAGGTCAGGAGTGCTGTGCTTGTCAGGGGAAGAGTAAAATTCTTTTTATGGGGCGGAGGTGTGAATAATGAATGAGATGGTTGCTGACAACACAAGGATTCTATGGGCACCTGTGCCAGCCAGTTCTTTCATCTGCTATCTGTCTCCTAGTCCCTGCCGTTGGGCTCTCAGATGAGGTCGGGCGTTCTTAGTGACGCCACGGGACAAGGCAGCATCATAAAGAGGGGAGGATGGGACCAGACTCTCAGGATGGTGGAGAATCCTTACATCACAGCCGTGCATCTGTCTCTCTCCACATCTGTGCTCTCAGGAAGGGGAGACGTGTCCCTCGGGAAGGGTTTTCCCCTCCCTCTCAATGTCCTGCCTTTCTCAGTTCAGGTCCCCTGAGTGCTGTCTCTGCTACCCCCACTGGAGGTAAGCAGTGCCCGGCCAGATCTTCAGGGGGTGAAGAATGCCACTGGCCAGTCGGTCCTTCTCTCACTTGGCCAGTCATTGTCCAGTTTCTCTGGCCAGCCTCTTCCTTCTTGTTCCTCCAGCGGGAGCAGGCACAGCGCTGCAGGCTCTATGAAGCCTTGCTGATGACCCTAGGGTGACGGTCAGTCTCCAGCTTGCTGGGGATCAGCAGCTGGCAACCTCACCCCCAGCCTTGGACTTTAGTCTGTGTTAGCTGGTGGGGGACGCATGGTCCATTGTGGCCTGGTGATCAAGAGATGGGTTCATGTCCAGTGGCTCTCTCCACCACACTGATCTCCCTTGAAAAGTCTCCACTAACTCAGGTGGGTGTGTGAGTAGATTAGTGTCTTTGGCTTAACCCAAGATGGGTCGTTACTAGTTTCCTGGCAAGGAGGACGGAGGGCTGAATAGGAATCCAGCAGAGCAGGGCATGGATACTGCCACGGGTCCCAGGTATTGGAAAGGAGGCTGGTCTTCACCAATGACCCCAGCTGACCCCGTGCCCAGATCCTACAAGAGCACAGCTTAGTGCTGCCCTAATGACAGTGGTGGGTGTCCCATGGGGGTGAGGATGGTCAAGGGCTCAGCTCCCAGAGGGAGGGCACGGGGAATCCTTCCCAGAGCTATGGCCTGGGTCTGAGCATGTGGCCAAAGCCTCTGGGGCTAGCAGGGCTGCTGTGTCTTCTCTGTCGCTTCTATGACTTCCTGTAGGCTGGATGTGGTCCTGGGCCCCAAGGAGCCAATCACAGGGGGATGGAGGTCAGACAGATGGCCCTGCTTCCTTGGACTACTCTACACAAGGGGCAACACTCCCACTTGGGGGACACCTCTCTCACATATAGATGCAAAAACACATGCTTGGCAGAGAAGGTTATTTCCTGCAAGCATTGAGTTGGAGGTGGAGACTCTCAAACTAATTCATGTAACAGGTTTGCATTGGAGGGGTCCCCGTGGAATGAAGGGTGATAATGTTGGGGTCCTGCAAGCCCATCTGCACTTCCTCCTTCAACCATGAATGGCCCAAAGAAGGAAGGGTTATTATCCCCCTCATTTGTGTTATTCGCTCAGTTGTGTGTGACTCTTTGTGACCCCCATGGACTGTAGCCTGCCAGATTCCTCTGTCTGTGGGATTCTCCAGGCATGAATACTGGAGTGGGTTGCCATTTCCTTCTCCAGGGGATCTTCCCAATCCAGGGATTGAACCCAGGTCTCCTATATTGCAGACAGATTCTTCACCATCTGAGTCACTAGGGAAGCCCATCAGAAAACAGAGTCTCAGAGGGACCAGGCATCTGAGCAGACATGCTAGAGCTGGGAAGAGGCCGAGGTGAGTTTGGTGTGGCTGCAGTGTTCTAATTCCTGACATCAGATGGAGCCAGGGGGCAAGTCGCTACCTTTCCTAAGAAGTCTTTCCTGCTGGCTCATCAAGCGATTATTAGAATTCAGTGTGAGTCCCAAAGATTCATTTTGGTGCATTTAATCCTACTGCATCTATTACCAATGCCCTATCACATTCCAGAGTGTACACGACAAAATGCAAATGATAATTGGGTTAACACTCTATCCTTTAAAACAATAATAAATTAGCGCTCATTTAATAACCGACCTTAAAAGTGGAAATGGCTATGCTAATATATGATAAAATATCTCTCTGTATATACACAACACTCTGGAAAATACATTAAAAATTAATTATAGTAAAATCGATATGATTAGAAGCAAAAGTCCTTTATGCGAAGGCAGTAAATGTGCTCAAGATCTTACGGGAAAGAAAGAAAGAAAAGTAACGCCGTGTGATGAAAGAGCTGGGGAATGCTTATGGAAAACTTTTAATAAATGTTCTCCCCGAGAACATTTTACATGACAGATGCTGTAAATGACAATTTACATGACGGATGCTGAGAAGCTCCTTCTCTCTGATGCAGTGGCAGGAATGATCTCTGTCACTCTTGCTTCTTCAGCTGGAAGTGGTTTGGTCTGCTGTTGCCCCGCCTTATTGGAGGCCACCCTCCAGGAGTCCCATGTGGCCCTCTGCCTGCCTTGCATCAGTCAGGATGGCCTGGGTTGTGATGTGATAACAAATAGCCCCTGTGCAGGACCACCCGCCATGCTGTAATGCTTCTCCCTCACACGCGGGCGCTGCAGGGCTGAGAACTGTCCAGAATGACCATCGCTCCATGGCACGGCTCAGAGATGAACCTCCCTATAAAGGACTCTTCCTGAATCTCTTGCTGGAGAAGAACGTTCCGTATAGTCTCAAATCAGCAGTTTGATGTCTCTGCCTGGAAGCCGAAGAAAGTCACTCTACCATTCACTCATTACATCATAGACTGGGCGAGAACCAGCCCCACATTCCTGGATGGAGGAGGAGAGGGAGAAGTGGGGAGTCACATGCTGTCTTGGGAGTCCCTCCCCCAGGGGACAGGTGGTCTCCACTGAATGGAGAGTCTTGGAAGCCTCTGAGTGAAAGCACCCCTCTTGCTGCCCAAGTTCTGGAGATGCTGGGAAGTATAACAAAGTTGCCAGTTTCCTGCACAGGGAGGCCAGGTGAGGATGTGGCTTAGGTGTGCTGGTCAAGTGTGCTGGCTTGTCCGACCCCCAGATCTGACCAAACCTGCCCACATCCGCAGTGCCAGGCCTGTCTGGGCAGCCTGTCACAGTCTTCCTTAGGTAGAGAGTGACTACTCTGGGCCAGCCTGTCCACAAGAGGAGGGAGAAGGTGGAGATTTACCAAGCACACCTGGTTCCTCCTGTTCTCAGGGTAGACCTTATTATTATTCAGTGGTGTTGAGGTCAACAAGTCAGGAGATGATTGGCATTGAAAAGGTCATTTGTGCCTGATGGTTCCCAAGAGGGGGGACAAGCCACGCCACATAGGGCTGCACAGGGAAGCACCAGGTCAGCCAGGAGGGAGAGGAACGAGGGGGAAACACGAGCAAGCGCCTGCACTGTGTTTCCTGCGGGAAAGAATGGATGAAGCAGGGTGAGTCTCAGGACTGGGGAGTCTGAATAATTCTAGTGGACTCTAGGGCACTGGGATTGTCCCTGGCTGTGTGGCTGCTTAGATCAGGGGAATAGTGGCTGGAGGGTGACACCCAAGAGAGGAAGGAGGGGCGCGGCTCTGCAGGGGTTGGTTTACGTAAGAAAAGTGTGTTTACGGCCAGGTCTTCTACCATCTCTAGGAACCAGCTGGTCCAGCGAGGGGTGGCCTCTCCAGGACTGGTGAGGCCCCAGATGTGATTGCATCAGAAATTCAGAAAATGAAAGCATGGTGAACACCTGTCCTCAATACTTACCAGAGCAAGCCCAGGGCAGAGAGAGGCCACAGTGCTTGTCAGGGAGCAGGGGAGATGGACCTCTCAGTTACCCCTACCTCAAGGAAGACATGGTTGTCCCCCAAACCTGGTCCTGTGTCTCTCCCTAAATGTAGAGACTACACTATTCCATACAGCAGAGCTGGGGTCTGGACCCTCTTTACCTGCTACTGTTAGGAGGAATCGCTTCCGAGTCTGAGTTTGTTGACTGGCTCCTTATGTAACCTGCATGGTCACCCGGCAAGGAAGGCTCTTATTCCCATTTCACAGGTGAGTAAGCTCAGGAAGCATCCGGCCAAGAGTCTCTGCTGAGGACTCTGTCATTTGGGAGACTTTATGCAGCATTTCTGTCCCTGGGGCCTTCAGGGAGGATGCTGCAGTGGGTGGACCCCTTGTCCCGGGGACAAACATTCCCCGGCACTGGGCAGAGAAGAGGGGGTTTCCTCCCTGGAATGGACTCCAGCCCTGACTGCCAGTGTCATCCTGGCTGAGCGTACAAGCTTGTGGGCCTGTGTCTTCTGACGTCACTCGGTCATTTGTCCCTTTGTTCATTCCACCCACATTCTAGCAAGGGCTGGTGGCATCTCTGAGTTACCCCTACATGGCCAGGTGTGCTGCCCTTGGCCTGCACAGCCTCCAGGGGATGCCCACAAAAGCCTCTGCCCAGTCAGGGGCACTGTGCAGGAAGCTGGAAAGTGCCACGAGGTGTTCATGCCTCACAGCACTTCCCCCTCAGGCCCGGGATTGGTCTTGATAAATCTCTTAATTTTGCACCAAAGTTCCGAGTCATCCTGCTTTTGTGCTTTATTCCCTGGCTCTCTCTGGACACTGCTCAAATTCTCCGCCTCTGATTTATGACAGGGCAGCCATCTGTGCCAACAAGAAATCTGAGTCTCTGGGTGAAGGAGCTTTTAGGAATAAATCCAAACAAAACTTTAAAAAAGTCACACTTAATCACACTTACTCTTTGTATCTGGGACCCAGCCCAAGCACTGATTTGCAGCCCTTTAGTACAACTTGGAATTTGCTGGATTATCCTTTGTATTTATGTAGCTCGTAAGTCTCCCTTGACTGGTGGGATGCCTCCATAAATACTCTGCGGCAGGAGCACAGTGGACGTGGGCTTGTGGGCAGTGACCACATTCATATTTCACCAATGACCGAATGGGAGGAGATAGACCTGGTCAGAGATGCCTCATTGGATTCCACAGTCTTCCTTGGCCTCTGCAGTGCATGTGATCTGTTTGCTCTTTTTCTTCTCATCTGTAACGCCCTTGACCTTCCCTGACCTCTGTGTGCTGTGCGTTCACTCTGTCTCCAGGGGGTACAGCTAGAAGATATCTGTTTATCCTCACTGGAATGCCTCACCATGGGTATAATATTCCCATTTTACACTGATGCCCGTAAGGTGGGGAAACGATCAACTGTTCAAGATCACCTGCTTGAGGGTTTGGGATTTGAACTTCTGTCTTTGGGCTCCCAAGCACATGTTCTAGCCCCCATGCCACATATTTAACTTGTAAAACCAAAAGGGAGACTTTCAGAGCCCAGGACGAAGCCAGAGCTGATGCTTGATGCCTCCTAGCACTTTCAAGGGTCAACCTGAGGCACGTAGGCGGGATTTCAGTTCCTTGATGTGTGTGTACCATTGCTACAAAGCTGACATACTGCCACATCCCTGTGTGCATCAGAGCAATTCCCTCAATGAGCTAACCTTCTCCAGAAAGTGGGCATGGCTTCCAGGAAGGAGATGGGTTCATCCAGAAGGCAGGGCCTGGGCTTGTTGGAAGAACTGGGAATTAAGAGCCCAGCCTTGGAAAGGGGACCATCAAGGGCCCCTGAGTGAGCGTGGGGGCAAGGTGTGGCTGGAGGGAGCTGACACACCATGAAAATGAAAACCTTGGATGTTAGCCAGGGGGCTGTGTGCTGTCAGCAGTGCCATTAAGAATAGATTGAGCCAGTAGACTGGGGACAAGTAAGTCATGGTAAATTCTTCATGAAAGATGCTGCTGAAGAAAGGGGGAATTAAGACTCAAACTGTCCATGTTCTTAGCTCTCTGCATCAGCTTTTTACAGTAAATCCTAGTTAATGCCACCCAAGCAAGAGCAGGCTCACTGTTGAAACCAATTTCTCCTCTCTTTGCAGGAAGAGGGCTGCAAGGGAATAGCTGGGGTCTATGCAGGGCCTTGGAGATGCTAGGCCTCAGAGAAAGACCACCCTGGTCTATGGCATCCTGATGGGGGAACATTTTAAACTGCTGCTGTTCCAATTTTTGGAAAAAATTTGAAATTATCCATAGTATCATTTCCAGAGTAACTTCTTTTATTTTTTGTCCAGAATATTCATTTAATCAGGATAATCCTGGCACAATCATTTTGAGGAAAACATGCTTGTTCTGGAGGAGTCATCTGCAATTATTTACTTATTTATTATGATTTCATAAGAACAAAATTGAGCAAAATATTTTTGGCTCTGGATAAATGTCTACAAAAATCCAAATGTGACCAAGAGCCTAATCACAGCTTCTGTTTCCATATTTTATACTCCTATCCACATTTATCTAATATACATATATATGCACACATATATCTAGGGTCACACAGAATCAGACACGACTGAAGTGACTGAGCTCTCATGCATGCATGTATATATATATAAGTTATGGTTTAGATAGGTGCATAGATAGATGCTTGGGTGCATAGCTAGATGGATGGATGGATGAATAGATGCATAGGTAGGTAGATAATAATGGATGGATAATTAGCTAGCTAGCTAGATGATAGAAGCATATATATATATATATACATAAACTGATGAGAGAGAGACACATGATAGTAAGAGATCAATGAATGATGGATAGATGGATAGATACATACATACTTAGATGTGCTGTGCTAAGTCACTTCGGTCATGTCTGACTCTTTGCGACCATGTGGACTGTAACTTGCCAGGATCCCCTGTTCTTGGGATTCTTCAGGCAAGAATACTGGAGTGGGTTGCCATGTCCTTCTCCAGTGCATCTTCCTGATGCAGGAATCGAACCCACATCTCTTACGTCTCCTGCACTGGCAGGTGGATTCCTTACCAATAGCGCCACCGAGGAAGCCCTAGATATATATATAGATGTAAAAATCATAGCTGAATAGATATTAGCAAATAGATAAATACATGGATGAATACGCAGGCAGATAGACAGACACAGAAACCAAAACAGAGAGAAAAGTTTTTCCATCAAAATCTTTGCTGCCACCTGGGAGCAGGGGTGAAGTTTCTCTGTGTAGCCCAGTTTTCTAGGACTCTTTCTTCTGGGTAGAAGTTAATGGTCTTCATTGCCTACCTCTTCTCTCAAATATACCTTGACGGTGACCTCAGCAGGTGGCCACATGGTCTATTTCTGAATGCCCCTGCTCACTGTCCCCCAGCCCTGCTCTGGCCTGTGCAGCACCTCGGCTCTCCATGGCCGCACTGCTCTCTTGTTAGCTTACACAGGCTCTGCTCTTGGTGAGGAGGGAGGGTCACTTTTTGCTCATGGCTGCATCCCAGCCCCAATACCATGTGGCACCTAAGAGAGGTGTTCCCTAAATGCTTTAGTTTATTACGGCTTTTTATTGAAGTATAGTTGTTTTAGTTTCAGGTGTACAGCAAAATGTTCCAGCTATGCATATTTATTTTGGGGGGCTCCAAAATCACTGCAGATGGTGATTGCAGGCACGAAATTAAAAGACACTTACTCCTTGGAAGGAAACTTATGACCAACCTAGATAGCATATTCAAAAGCAGAGACATTACTTTGCCAACAAAGGTCCGTCTAGTCAAGGCTATGGTTTTTCCAGCGGTCATGTATGGATGTGAGAGTTTGACTGTGAAGAAAGCTGAGTGCCGAAGAATTGATGCTTTTGAACTGTGGTGTTGGAGAAGACTCTTGAGAGTCCCCTGGACTGCAAGGAGATCCAACCAGTCCATCATGAAGGAGATCAGTCCTGGGTGTTCATTGGAAGGACTGATGCTGAAGCTGAAACTCCAGTACTTTGGCCACCTCATGCGAAGAGTTGACTCATTGGAAAAGACCCTGATGCTGGGAGGGATTTGGGGCAGGAGGAGAAGGGGACGACAGAGGATGAGATGGCTGGATGGCATCACCGACTCGATGGACATGAGTTTGAGTGAACTCCGGGAGTTGGTGATGGACAGGGAGGCCTGGCTGCTGCGATTCATGGGGTCGAAAAGAGTCGGACATGACTGAATGACTGAACTGACTGACTGATATATATCTATTCTTTTTCAGATTCTTTTCCATGATACGTTATTGCAAGGTACTGAATATGGTTCTGGGTGCTACACAATAGGTCCTTGTTGTTTATCTATTTCATATATAGTAGTGTGTATATGGAGAAGGCAATGGCACCCTACTCCAGTACTCTTGCCTGGAAAATCCCATGGGTGGAGGAGCCTGGTAGGCTGCAGTCCATGGGGTCGCTAAGAGTCAGACATGACTGAGCGACTTCACTTTCACTTTTCACTTTCATACATTGGAGAAGGAAATGGCCACCCACTCCAGTGTTCTTGCCTGGAGAATCCCAGGGATGGGAGAGCCTGGTGGGCTGTCGTCTATGGGGTCGCACATAGTCGGACACGACTGAAGCGACTTAGCAGCAGCAGCAGCAACAGCAGTGTGTCTATATCAATCTCTATCTCCTAATGTACCCCTCCCTCATCCCTTTTCCCTTGGGTAGCCAGAAGTTTGTTTCCTGTGAATCTGTTTCTGTCTTGGATATTCATTTGATCATTCTTATATTTTTTTTATTTTACCTTTTTAGGCATGGTTATTTATCTATTTAGGCTGTATCAGGTCCTAGCTGTGGCCCAGGAGCTCTTTGTTGGAGCTCGTGGGCTCTCTAGTTGTGGCTCCAGAGCCTGCAGGCTCAGTAGTTGTGGTGCATGGGCTTCGTTGTGCCACAGCACGTGAAATCTTAGTTTCCCAACCAAGGATCAAACTCATGTCCCCTGCATTGCAAGGTGGATTCTTAAGCACTGGACCATCAGGGAAGTCCCTGTATCACTTTGTTTTAGACTCCATAGAAGTGATATCATATGATATTTGTCTTTGTCTGATTTACTTCACTTAGTATAATAGTCTCTAGGGTCATTCATATTGCTGCAAATGGTATTATTTCATTCTTTTTTGTGGCTGAGTAATATCCCACCGTTTGTATGTGTATATATGCCACATATGCATCTATGCCACACTTTCTTTGTCCATTCCTTTGTCAGTGGACACCTATGCTGCTTCCATATCTTGGCTGCTCTGAATGGTGCTGCTGTGAACACTGAATGGAGAGATGAGTGAATAGAACTACATGTCAGGTCCACGTTCCCAGTTGGGTAGCCCCACCCACACCAGCCCAACCAGCGTGCTTGTGAGTCCTGACTCCCTGCACACTGGGGTCTGCTGATCATTCTGAAAAAGTGTCCTTTGTCCCTCAGACACTCGACCAGAGGCCCTGGATCTACCCTGGCAGAAGGAGAACACCGGTTTGTGTCAAGAGGGATGCTCTGCTCCTGCCTTGGGTCTCAGGAGGGGAAGTGTGTGTCCCCTAGACACCTGTGCTGAAAAGCATGTAGGGCCTAGGCTTCCATTTTGGGGACCAGCTGTGTGACTCTGGGCCAGTGCCTCTGCTTGGCTGAGCCTCCTGTTCTCATCTGCTGCAAGGATGGAGGAATCTTCTGGATGGGGCAGGGATATGTGTGACTTCAGTGCCTTGACCACCTTGTCTGGCTCCTGACTGAAGCCCAGAAACTGCAGTCTCCTTCACCACCCCTTCCCAAGTGCCCTGGACACCTGGAGACTCCAGCAGGGACAGGGAAGGAGTGTGGGCATGACCCCAAACCAGAGGGTCTTCCTTGCTGCTGATGTTAAGAAAACAGTTTTCTTTTTTAAGACAATGGCCCTCCATAGCTGGAAGACAGATTTGCTTGCATCCAGGCTCCATTAGAAACGAGTATCTTATGGCTTTTATGTTAACCGGCCCCATTTATGTCTCATAATTTTTAGCACTAATACTCTGACAAGACTGAAAATCACAGGCCCGAAGAGAATACAAGTCTCCTGGTGATGTTTCCTAATTATGGCCATGTAATTAAATATACAAACAAACCCACACACACAGCACACACACCTGCACATACATGCATACACTTGCATACTTAGACACACCACACATACATGCCTGCACACACATGCATATGCCTGCACATATGTGGACACACACACAGCTACACATGTGTGCACTGCCCACGCTTGTTGAGCAACATCCTCCCCAGAGATGGCGGAGGGGGGCCTCAGGATCGGTGTTACAGGGGTTTGGCTCAGGGGCCACAGGAAGGAACCCTGGTTTGAGGTGGTCCTGTGATGTGAGACAGCTGGGCCTGCAGCCTGAACCTGGAGCTGGATAGATGGTGCCTTCCTGGCTGGGACGTCCAGGCCTTAGACCCACCTGCATCCACACTGGGACCTGGAGTTGCCCCTTAGCCAGTCTTCCCTTAGCTTGTGGACTGCTGTCAGAGAAGGCAATGGCACCCCACTCCAGTACTCTTGCCTTGAAAATCCCATGGATGGAGGAGCCTGGTAGGTTGCAGTCCATGGGGTCGCTAAGAGTCAGACATGACTGAGCGACTTCACTTTCTCTTTTAACTTTCATGCACTGGAGAAGGAAATGGCCACCCACTCCAGTGTTCTTGTCTGGAGAATCCCAAGGATGGGGGAACCTGGTGGGCTGCCATCTATGGGGTCACACAGAGTCGGACACGACTGAAGTGACTTAGCAGCAGCAGCTGTCCATGGTAGCAACTGCTTGTTCATTCATTCATTCATTCATTCTGCCAATGGAATTAGGCATCTATTTTGGTGCTGGGCATGTGATAGGATAAAAAAGGATGGGGGGCTGAATGGTGGCCCCTCAAAGGAATATGTCCATATCCCTGGAAATGGTGAGTAGGGTTTATCTGAGCAGGGTCTTTAAAGGTGTTACTGAGGATCTTGAGTTCATTCTAGATTGTCCAAAAAAAAAAAAAATTTAATTGCTCAGTCGTGTCTGACTCTTTGTGACCCCATGGACTGTAGCCCATCAGGCTCCTCTGTCTGTGGGATTCTCCAGGCAAGAATACTGGAGTGGGTTGCCATTCACTTCTCCAGGGGATCGTTCCAACCCAGGGATTGAACCTGGATCTCCTGCATTGCAGGCAGATTCTTTACCATCTGAGCCACCAGGGAAGCCTCCAAAAGAGCCAGGATGCTTAGTTGAGGTACTTCTGGGATTTGAGCCCATGACCTCCTGTTTATTAGACAGACGCTTTAACCAACTAAGCCTTGGTGCTGCCCACACAGTCCAGGTGGGTCCTAATTCCAATGACACATGTCCTTGTAAGAGAATGAGATGCAGACAGAGAAGAGGAGGGTGTCCTGTGCAGATGGAGGCAGAGATGCAGCCCCCAGTCAAGGAGGGGCTGGACTCCAGGGGCTGAGGGAGGAAAGAAGTGGATGCTTATCTGGGGTCTCTGGAGGGAGCACAGCCTGGCTGATACCTTGATTTCAGATTTCTGGGCTCCAGAACTGGGAGATAATATATATCTGCTGATTTAAACCACTAAATTAGGGATAATTTGTTACAGCAGCTGCAAGAAACAAGTACAGTCATAATACAGTAGGGCCAGGGTGGTGACTTGTTGGTGGACTTGCTGGTGCCGGGGTCCCAGGGAGCCCTTGTCTAGTTGGGGGCGAGCAGTCAGTTTCAAGATGTGCATGCGTGCTAAGTCATTTCAGTCGAGTCTGACTCTTTGCGACCCCATGGACCATAGCCCACCAGACTACCCTGTCCATGGGGTTCCCCAGGCAAGAATACTGGAGGGGGTTGCCATTTCCTCCTCCAGAGGATCTTCTTAACCCAGGGATGGAATTCATATCTCTTACATCTTTGGCATTGGCAGGCAGGTTCTTTACCACAGGTGCCACTTGGGAAGCCTCTGAACAAACACAGCTGGGTAGAGACAAAGGCCCAGGCTGAAGCAAGAGCTCTTTCCCATTCACTTGCCCAGTGCTTAGTGGGTGTCTGGGAAATGGCTGCCCATCCCTTCTTTTGGGTCCTGAGCCACAGTGACCAGCATGAGAGGGGCAGATGTTCAGGAAGACTTTGTGGTCAGCCAAGAAAGCCCACAAACCACATCAGCATTTTGAGCCAGTACCTATCTGAATCATCTGTCACCTTCATCTAAATGGAAACAGAAGGGGAACATGCTTCCTTGCTCTGCCTCAAATGTTGCTACCTGTTCCCACCTGGAACCAGCAAAGGAGGGTCCTGATCACCTTCTGCCTCAGGTCTCCCAGTGACAGTGTGCAAGGACTCTGTCCAAATGGCCATCATTCTGGGTCTCTTCAGGGTTGTACGAGCACTGGACTGTCTCCAAGTCTCTGACACATCCCTCTCCAGTGGTTGTAGTGGCAGTAACTCCACCGTATCTCCTGGAACTGCTGACCAAGAGCAGCGGGCTTCCCGAGGTCTCCCTTGAATCTTCACACATGGGGCCAGCATCCATACTTACATGTAGGAAGCAAGGGCTCCTGGTCTGACACTGGAAAATTCCAGGTATAAAAGAATGTCCAAAGTGAAATCTTCCCAGTGAGAGAGGCTTTTCTGGGGCTTCCTGCAGAATCATGGGCAATGCTGGCTGTGATTGGATGTACATGGTCAACTTCCAGCTTTGCCGGGACCCTGACTCCCTCGGGTCTGGCTGGCTGTGGGTGCTTCCCTGGCAGCTCTCATGCTTTGGGGATGGAGGCAGCCCCACTAGCTGTTGTCCTGCTGGTCACCTCCTTTGACTAATAACCATGTGCCCTCTCTGTGCTAGACCCATACCTGGTCTTGCTTTTTAAAAAAAATAATTTTGGGCTGATCTGGGTCTTTGTTGATGCACAGGCTTTTCTCGAGTTGTGGCAAGCAGAGGCTACTCTCGAGTTGTGGTGTGAAGGCTTCTCATTGTGGTGCCTTCTCTCATTGCGGAGCATGGGTTTAGGGTGTGTGGGCTTCAGTACTTGCAGCTCCTGGGCTCTAGAGCACAGGCTCAGCAGTTGTGGCCCACGGGCTTAGTTGCACAGCATGTGGGATCTTCCTGGACCAGGGGTTGAACTGGTGTCTCCTGAATTGATAGGTGGATTCTTTACCACCGAGCCACCAGGGAAGTCCCTCTGGTCTCTCAAGTATTTTATTTTGTTTAATGTCACAGCAACATTGGAGGTGGCAATGATGAATGCCGTTTCTGCTTTGTGGATGAAGAGTTGTGCATGATTTATCCACACTCAACCAGGTTGCCTGGGACAGAGCAAGGCTTGCGGTTTACTTGTGCTCTAAGCTCTGATCATCACCTTGCCAGACGGAACATGGTGGGTGCTGGAGAGCAAGTATAGCAATATTTTTTCCAAGGTGGTCTTTCCTTGAAAGGAGCCCAGAGTTCTCTGTGCTGGATCCCTCTCACCTCACAAGTGTCCAACCACAAATCTCTGAAGGACCACAGACACAGTCTTTTAACCACATCACTTGATTTTCAGGTAAATAAACAAAAGTGCGGTTGTCAGCTCATGACAGTGCCTCCCACGTCATGCAATCACACAGGGAATTTTATACACATTAGTTTGTTTAGTTTGGGGCTATTTGGGAATCTTGCTTTAATCTAATTTGCTGAGATTTGACTCGATTAAAGGGTATCGATCTAGGGTGTCTAAAATTGCTGCCATTCATCAATAGTGACTTGTTTGTAAAATCTCATTGTTAATAAATCATGTCCTGGCTGTTCAATATGTAGTTATTACAGTTGGAATACAGATGCTGCTTCCCCTCTGGCGGACTGTGACAGATTCATGCTATTAGATGTTGTCGACACGCCTTTCAGTGAGTCTACTCTTGGCTTTTATTTGAACTTTTCCTCCCCTATATCTTGGGCCTCCAGAGGAGCATTTAAAGAACTTAGAAAAGCTGTGAAGTTTCCGGAAGGAAGGCCAGGCTGGTGTTAGTGGGAGTAATTCCATATTGGGGTACAATGTATCATCACTTTGTTGTTTTGTTGGACAAGTAAGAGCCGATCTGGTGCACCACGTCTGCCTTGGGAGCCCCATCTTGACAGAACCTCAGAGAATGTTACTGGGTGCAGGTTGAGGATAGGACCCCACAGAGCGGGTGGTCTCTTAGAGCCAATCATGGCAGAATTCATGGCATTATTGAAAGAAATGAAGAGGTTTCCCGGATGGCTCAGTGGTAAAGAATCCACTTGCCAAAGCAGGAAACACTGGTTTGATCCCTGATCTGGGAAGATTCTACATGCCTTGGAGCAACGAAGCCCTCGGGCCACATCTATTGAGCCTGTACTCTAGAGTCCAGGAGCCTAACAACTGAACCTAAATGCTCCAGCTACTGAAGCCCACATTCCTCGAGTCCATGCTCTGCAACAGGAGAAGCCTGCATATCGCAGCAGGAGAGTACGTCCCACTCACTGCAACTAGAGAAAAGCCTGTGCAGCAAGGAAGACCCAGCACAGCCATAAGTAAATAAACAAAAGTACATTTTTAACAAGGAATGAAATCGGATCATTTGCAGAGATGTGGATGGACCTAGAGACTATCAAACAGAGTGAAGTAAGTCAGAAAGAGAAAAACAAATATCGTATATTAATGCATATATATGTGACATCTGAAAAAATTGATATAGATGATCTTATTTGCAAAACAGAAATAGAGACAGAGACACAGACATTAAGAACAAAGTTGTGGGCACCAAGTGGGGAAGCGGGGGTGATTGGGATTGACATATATACACTGTGTGTGCCCTCAGTTGCTCAGGCATGTCTGACACTTTGCAACCCAATACACTGTAGCCCACCAGGGTCCTCTGTCCTTGGGGATTCTACAGGCAAGAATATTGGAGTGGATTGCCATGCCCTCCTCCGGGGGATCTTACCAACCCAGCAATCGAACCCAGGTTTCCTGGGTCTTCTCCATTGGCAGGCAGATTCTTTACCACTGCACCACCTGGGAAGCCCATATATATGTACACTACTTGTAGATAACTAGATATTCCGTTTATATCTCAGGGAACTCTACTTAGTGCTCTGAGGTGATCTAAAAGGGCAGGAAATCCAAAAAAGAGGGATATATGTATATGTAGAGCTGATTCACTTTGCTGTGCAGCAGAAACTAATACAGCAGTATAAAGCAACTATATGCCAATAAAAATTAAAAGAGAGAGAAAGAATGACATAAATTAATAAATGATCCAACATCTATGAATTCTCTCCTTTGTGGGAACTGCTCGGCTAGAGGCACAATAAATATTTGTTAACAAGCGTTTTTGTGTTTCAGATAAGAAAGGTTCTTGATGGAGGGCTGAAATTCAAAAGAACCTGCTGATTCATCCACTTGGGGATCCTGTTTAGAGAAGAAATAGAGGGTCTTCCTGCCAGATCAGCATGACTCTGACCAAGGAGACCCGGGACCTCAGGAGGGAAGTGACTGGCCATTTGCCCTGCTTCCCAGTCTGGGTAAGTGGGCACCGGTGCTCCTAGGTGTTCCTGGGGTGAAACCCACAGAGGCAGGAGACCTTGCAGAGCCTCCTTGGTGCCCTTGCCCTGCAGGGTTGTGGAGCATGTAGTCCCAGCCGGCCTGTCTCTTCCCAGGACACCTACCAAACCAGCAGCCTTCACAGCTATCCAATCCATCTGCCCGTTGCAATGAAAAGGACAAAAAGAGGAATGAGTTTTTTTCTTTCCCTTTTCTGAGAACAAAGAAGATAAAGAGAACAGTGAGCAGGTCTGGACAGTCCTAATTTTTTTTTTTTTTAACTTTAAATGCTCCTAACTCTGCATGGCTGTAACTAAGTATGCTTTTCTGCCACTAACTTTGCAGGAGCTACGCTTCACACCTATTTCCTTCTGACTCCATGCTAAATACATCCTGAAGAGCCAGCTCACTGGAGAAGACCCTAATGCTGGGAAAGACTGAGGGTAGGAGGAGAAGGAGACGACAGAAGATGTGATGATTGGATGGCATCATTGACTCAGTGTACGTGAGTCTGAGCAAGCTCCGGGAGATAGTGAAGGACAGGGAAACCTGGTGTGCTGCAGTCCATGGGGTCCCAAAGATGTGACTGAGTGACTGAACAACAGCAACAATCTGGTGTTTACTCTTACAACATCCTTCCCCTTGTAGTTACATATCAGGAAAAAGGCCACAGAGCGACCAAACTGCCAGACTCAATTACCGGGTTAGTGACGCCAGCCTATGACTGTTTTTGACAAGATCCCACACCTTTATTCCTCATCTCTGACTCCTGACCGTGATGTCTCATCTTATATAAGCCCCTAGACTTCTCCTGGAGCACGGGCACAGTTCTTGAGACACGAGCTTACTGTGTTCCCCTCTCTGCCGGCTGAGAATTAAAACCACCATTCTATTTCCTCCAAACTCTATCTCCGTATTTTTTATCCAACTTCAGTGGGCAGAGAAAGCCAAGATTTTGGCCAGCAACATGCCCAGATTTCCATCTCTTCTGAGTATCTCAAACTGTGCTGGCACCGGATGAAAACTTCTCTGAAAAGCCTCTTTCTTTCCCAGGCATTTCATCTTCTTGTTTTGAATCCTGAGAGATATTTTCCCCTCTTCTCTGCTTTGTTCTCTCTTTAATGCGCCTTTGCTGGAGTCCTGCCCTGGAGCAGGGGTTCCTCTGCAGGTTCCTTGGCATGTGGGGGTTGTCACACTGAACCCCTGTTCTAGAGCTGGGCCCCCAGAAATTATGGACACAATTTCTGCAGAGGGCTGATTTTTGAATGGAGGCAGTAGTTCCAGCAGCCTTGGCCAGCAGCACAGGAGGCCTGACGGAGGGCACTAGACATGTATTGCGTCACTGGTCTGTATGTCTTCTGGCCTCCAGGGGTCCCCAGTAGTTGTGGGGCAGGAGCGGGCTTGGACGCTTGAAACATCAGGCTTCCTGCATTTCCATCAGGCTTGCCTGTTCTTGGGGAACTCATCTTCCAGGAGAGCCCTGGGCTGGGCTGAATGGCTGGGCTGAGGGCACAGCGAGGATGTGCTCTGAGCTGTTTGCAATGCATAAAAATTTCCGGGGCCTGTTTTTGAGCATTGTTCTTTTATTCATAAGCTTGCCTTCGAGGCTTATAAATGACATTACCCATTTTGCATTAAGCAGGCCTGGTAAGGCTGGTTGGCTTCCACACTGGAGACTTCATTTGGAGGGCCAGATTGACTTACGGGCCGATTGCTTTATTAAGCATCTTAAGAATATGCCAGTATCTGGGCTTTTTAATCTAAAATTCATTAAGGGGCTTTGTGCTGGGGGGAGTCAGGGGCCCAGCACCCTGTTTCTGTGTCCTTAGAAGCAGAGCTGGTCCCTGAGTCCTTAGTCTTGTTCTCTCCTTCACCTCCAGGGAGGATGCTCACATCTCTGGGAGAAGGACTGTGTATGCGTGTGTGTGTGTTAAGTTGTGTCTGACTCTTTGCGACCCCATGGACTGTAGCCTGCCAGGCTCCTCTGTTCATTGAATTTTCCAGGCAAGAATACTGGAGTGGGTTGTCTTGCCCTTCTCCAGGGGATCTTCCCAACCCAGGGATGAAACCCACGTCTCCCACATTGCAGGCAGATTCTTTACCAGCTGAGCTACCAGGGAAGCCCCAAGGCCTGTAAAGAAGGAGATGGTTATGTATCTGCCGGTGCAGCACAGAGCGGGGCATGGTAAGGGCACATCACATGTTTGTTGAATGACTTCATGAGTGACTTAGCATTGACTCCCAGTTTCTGGAACCAGGAACACTGAAAAGAGGCATTAAAACAAAGCCCCTTTTGGGTAGCTTTCAAAGCCTGAATGACATCATCGGTCTTGCAGACACAGACTTTTGGAATCATCTGTGGGGTGTTGATGAGTGCTGTATACATCCACACAGAAAAGAGAGAGTGTGGTCAAATAAATTTGTCAAACAATAGGGTGAACAAAATATAATTGCTGTAGGACTTCTCAGGAACTTTAATCAGCTCCTGAGAACTCAGGAGCCGTCTGTAAAGGGGCATATAGAAATCAGGATTTCCTAGTCACGTTTGAATAAATGATTTTTTTTCCTTCAAAATGAGAAATTCTGGAAATGATTGAAGCTATTGAACATGACAGCTGCTAGTTACTTTGTAAATTTAAATTTATTAAAATGCACATAAACTAAAAATTCACTTCCTTGGTCACAATCATCATGTCTTAGGTGGTGGATCTTGAGACAGTGTAGAAAGGGACTTTCTAATCATTCCAGAAAGTTCTCTTGGACAGCACTGGTCTAGGGAGATGTTGGTATTGAGAAGATAGCTTAGAGAGACCTTGAGGGGAGTTCCTTGGTCCCGGGAGCCATTGCTCTCTGAGCACCTCTGTGAATGTCTTTCCTGAATAGTGAGGATAAAAAATAGGCAGTATATATCGGGCTTCCCAGGTGGCTCACACAGTAAAGAATCCACCTGCAGGAGATCCAGGTTCGATCTCTGGGTTGGGAAGATCCCCTGAAGAAAAGAATGGCAACCCATTCCAGTATTCTTGCCTGGCGAATCCCATGGACAGAGGAACTTGGCAGTCTACCGTCATGGGATTGCAGAGTCAGATACAATTGAGCCACTAACATTTTCTTTCATTTTACATGTATTAATACAAAGTGTTTACCGTGCATTAGAGAGTGTTCTCAGTACATCACATACTTATTTAATCCTCAGAAGAATTCTCTGCAGTAAGAACTCTTATATTCAACCTCCACAGACAGAGATTCCAAAGCACAGAGAGGTGGAGTGACTGGCCCAGTGTCACACAGATAACATATTGATGAGGTCAGGATTAAAACCCAGGCAGTCTGAAACCAGAGGTTGTGCACTTAACCACCAAAGTAAGCTCCACTGATCACCTTGGAGAAACTTAGCTGTGGGTCCCCCATCCACACCCCTGAGACCTCAGTCTTCATTCCAGGTAACCTGCAGAGGTTTCTGAAAACAGTTGTTGTTCAGTTGCTCAGTTATATCCAACTCTTTGAAACCCCATGAACTGCAGCATGCCAGGCTCCTCTGTCTTTCACTATCTCCTGGAGCTTGCTCAAACTCATGTCCACTGAGTCAATGATTCCATCCAACCATCTCATCCCCTGTCAACAATGTCCAGCTTCAGTGTCCAGATGAACACGGTCCACTCTTGAGGATCTTGAGAATAATGTGTCCCAGCTCTGAGGATGCTTTCCAAAGAGGAGTCAAGGAGGGCACTCCTGGCCCCGACTGCATGGTATAGGTTGTTGTGCATGGTGGTGCAAGGGTGAGTGCATCTTGAGAACAGAGTATATATTTCATGTGGCGTTGGAAGGATTGAACACGTGGGCATGAGTGGGCATCCCCCTGCACACTTATTTGTGGGCTGTGGCGGGGGAACTTGCTTCTGTAGTCATAGAGGCGAAACCCTTCCAGGGCCCAAAAAGGATTTTAATAATAGCTCAAAGAGTTGAAAGCAAGACAGGAGAGGCAGTTCCACTGAATTTGATGCCTTCAGCCGCCCCGATGCTGGGAACATCATTCGGTCCTGTTGAACCAGGTGAGTGCTCTCTGGGTCACATGTGCAGATTCATACACAGAAATGGGAGTCTTTGGTGGGGGCCTGTTGAGCTGAGCTGTCTCCACGTTTGCTGTCTTGCTGGGCACAGAGGGTGAGGGGCCTGGGAGGGCTGGGGTCAGCCTGACACCACGTGCATGTGCATGAGGGTTTGTGTGTGAGCTGAGGCAACAAGGGGCTCATCCTCTGAGACTCCCTCCTTTACCCTCGTCCAGGTCTACAGAAGGGGGTAGAACCACCTGGAAGAGGAGGCAGGTGCTTCCTGGGGAAACTGTCCTCACACCAGCAGCCTTACCCTGAGGGAACTCGATGGGCACGAGAGCTGTGTGGCCATGGAACCCCCCCAGTCAATGTGGTCCATGCTTGGTTTCATTCTGTACTGTTTCCATCTTGAATTCTTAATGTTTTCTTAACTTTGAACTTGGGTTTTCTGAGCAAAGTCCTACAGCAATGACATGTGTGTGAGCTACTATGGTAAAGACATGTATGTGAGTGGAACAGACACATGGGGTGTGTGTCCACTGTTCTTCAAAATCCCACTGGCACTTGGCATTCATGGTTCCCCACAAGCACAGAATTCTGGGAGACCCATGGTGAAACCAGCACGACTTGGCGTGGTCCAAGGGAAGTGAATCAGGTCCACGGCAAAGGGCGGCACTGACCATCCCGAGCAGCCAGCCCTCCCATTTGAACCAGAACTTGCTCTGAAAGCAGAAAGAAGGCTCTGGCCTCCTAAGAAACATGAATGATCAAGGAGCCCTGTATCCTTTCTATTCCTTTCACTGCCCTGTGTCAGCAACCAACCATTTCTGTGGGAAAAAAAATGATGCAGAAGTAAAGGGGATCAAGGATGATGCGCCCCCCTTCCCTTTGAAACCTTCCTTAATCCATGTGCCAAAGGCAGAGAGCGCTGGGAAAGTGTGCCTGATCTGAGAGTGAATTAAAGACATTTGTGTTGGTTTTGTGCAGACTTTCTGCTGCTCTGGGAAGAAAGAAATACATCTTCATATACGAGCTACAAAATATGAATTGTACAATTTCAGTTATTCTGCATAGGAGTTAAATGCTCTTATGTTTGCATGTAAAATTGGCATTGCACAATATAAAGATGAATGGTAAAAATCTATGCTAATAATTTGAAATTTAAATTTTTCTTTACTTAGAATGGTACTGTACAGCAAATATAAATCACCATGATAAGTCAAAACAGTGACAGTGGAAGAAAGGAAAGTGGTTTATAGTTCCTTACCTTTAGCACTTTTTTTTTGCTGCCTTTTGAACAAGGAGTGCCACATTTTCATTTTGCACCGGGCCTTGAAAATTACGTGACTGGCTGTGGGTAGACTTTCCTATCCAAAGTTCTCTAGCTGGAGTTTCAGGTGAGTGGTCCCCACCAGGGTCTTGGAGATCCCCTTCCTCTGACCTTTGTGGATGTGTTTCTTTGCTGTCTGAGGATAGACTGTGGAGGGTCCCTCCTTCCTGCCAGAGCCCTTCTGTCTTCTGTGACAGTCTGACAGGGCTCCTGCTTCTGGGCTCTTGCCCTCACAAGCACGCAGGTTTTCTGTGTGCAGAGTCAATAAGGACATGCTGAGCCCTTGCTCAGCCTTTGGCCAAGCTCCATATGCCACATGGAAGCTTCTGAGACACTGACAACAAAGGTCCCTCTAAGGATTTCTGTTTCTGTGGACCCACCCTCCTCTGATAGGGTCTGCCCAAGAGCCACTCAGATAATTTTCAGTGCATATGTGTATGTATGCATACAAGAGGGGCAGATGGATGGATAGATGTACAGATGGTTGGATGTACAGATGGGTGGATGGATGGATGGATGGAGGTACAGATGAATGGATAGATGTACAGATGGATGGATGGATAGATGTCCAGATGGATGGATGTACAGATGGGTGAATGGATGGATGGATGGTGAATGGACAGATGATGGATGGGTGGCTGGTGGCTGGTGGTTGGCTGGCTGGCTGTACAGATGGGTGGAGGGATGGATGGATGATGGATGAATAGGATAAGGCACTGAATGAAATGCAGTCCCAGCCCAGAGGCATTTCTCTGTGGGCAGGAAGGCATTCAGGCAGGTGTGACCTAAGTCCACCAGTGGACCCTATGTGTTGGCCTTCCCTTCACCATCATGGTCCCTGGAAGCTTTGCTCCTTACTCAGTGAGCTCAGTGCTGGACCCTGGAATAGAGACCTGGGGACTGTGCCTGGACCCAGGAGGCAGAGGTAACCATCTGCTGCTGCAGCAACCTGGACATCCCAAATGGGGGCCTGGAGCTTCCTGGGAAAACAGAATAGCCACCCTGAGGACTCTTCACTCTCAGCTTCATGGGGGGTGTTTCCAGAATCAAATTAGACCTGGGCAGTGCAAGCATGATACACCTATGTGTTACTGAACTAATGGTCCCTGGTGGTCCTCTCCTGGGGGAACATTTAGTCCGAGGGGAGGGTTGGAAGTGGAGGGTGGGGGCTACAGTGTAAAGAGGGGGCCCATGGCCTTGACCCCAATCCAGGGGAGCTGCTTGCTGCCATCCCCTTGCAGGGCCCAAGTCAAAGTTCCCGCCAACCTGCTCCGCCCTTTCCCAAGCCGCCTCCCTCCTTCCCTCCACAGCCCTGGACCAGCTATTAATGTCCTGATGACTCTGGGTGGGCCCCTAGAGAGGCTGGGTGGTTGCCTGGCAACCCATCAAGGTCTGATGGATGGCCTGGGTGTCCAATGGCTGCTTCCCTGGGCCGCAGGCGTGGGCCGGGCCTCTCTGCCTGCTCTGTAGTTCCGCCATTGGGCTTGGGCAATGGAGCTCATATTTTCCTAGAAATCCAACGTTGGATACCAGCCTGGATTTATTTAATAGTTTTCAAAAGTGCCTAATGTGTTGTAATCAAGGCCCTGTGCAGACTTTCCAGCGATACAGTGACCCTGGTATTTTATTCCTCGCTAACCTTCAATTTTGGTCCCTGACCTTTCTCCGTGAAATATTTCAATATAAATAATGCAGTTTTGCAAACACATTGCCCTGATTACTTTGTAGGGCCCTGATTCTCCATGTGTGAAAGTCTCTGAAGTAAGTAGTAATTTGTTCTCCTTTCTGGTAATTGCTGTTTTAGAAATAGCTTCTTCAGACGTCTGCCACAAATTGGCATATCCCCGACTCTGCTCGCTCACCAGAAGCAGCTGCTGGGTGCGCATTTCCTGCAGTCAGGGTGTGGATCTCAGCAACAGAGGCCCCCTGGCTGAGGAAGCAGGTGGGGGGCTGGCTTCTGGCTGCCCTTGGTCCACAGACCTCCATGTAACCACTGCTCAGGCTCCCAGGAGAGAGGAGAGGGGGTGCTGTTCCCTTCACCTGCTGCTCTGGACTGTGAGACCTGCGGGGGCGGTGTGTGTGGGGGAGTGGGGGTCAGCAGGGGCGAGCTGGGCCCTGACCACATGCTGGGTGACAGGCATGGGCAGGCAGAGGGGCACAGCTCTGGTCTTGTCCTGGGAGATGCTCACAAACTGATGTGAGACTGGAACTTGCCTCTTACCAAGTTGCCCTTCTCTTTAATGTCTGAAATGAAGCCACACTCTCCGTACCCCTTCCAGGCTGTGCTGAACCCCCTGGGATTGTGCCATCAGTGCTTCTTCTGGAGGCAGCCCCGACTTGTCCTCTGTGGAGCACAATTGTGGTCACTTGTTACGGCAGGAAACTGTGATGGGAATAAAGAGTGGAATGACACAGGGGTGGAAGTCCCCATGGAAGATGTTGGTGTTTGGAGGGGTGACCTGGCAGGGACTGAATGAGGGCCTTCCGGGTCCTCAAGAGTCAAGCCAGAGTGATGGACAAAGATGTTGGCCAGGAGGAGGGCTGGAAAGGATTCTGTGGATCGTGCCGCCTGCAGCACACCTCTCCAGGTCTGTGTGTCTGAGCCAGCAGCTGGGGGTCACTTGCAGGTCCTCCCAGAATCCTAGGACAAAACCCTTCAATGTGGCAGTGATCATTCTTGATCCTTTTATTCACTTTTTGTTCATGCATGCATGCATTCACTCATTCGTCTCTCTGCCTACCACTCTTCACCAACTTCTATCTTCTGTGTTTCTCCAGCCTCACAGCCTGAGCTCCAGCAGCCCTAGGGCTCCAGCTCTTGGAACCTGTAATAATAGGGGCACCAGCAGCTGTAGTAATAACAGTAACCATTTCTATATGTGGGCTTCCCTGGTGGTTCAGATGGCAAAGAATCTGCTGCAATGCAGGAGACCTGGGTTTGATCCCTGGGTCAGGAAGATCCCCCAGAGAAGGGAAGGCTACCCATTCCAGTATTATTGCCTGGAGAATCCCATGGACATAGGAGCCTGGCGGGCTGGAGTCCATGGGGTTGCAAAGAGTTGGGCATGAATGAACGACAAACAACATGTGTAGCTTCTTACCTGCAAGTAAGACTTCCTAGGCCAGAAGACTGGTGCTCGAGAGGGCAAATGACTACAGAGTGACAACTTCATCACACAGCTGGTTGTTGGAGGCAGAGGCTTCATTGCGCTCTGAACCTGGGTCTGGCTGCTTCCAGGCCTAACAGGTTGCTCCTTCCTGGAGAAGCCCTCCCATGGCAGACGCCTGCCCCTGCTTAAGATGAAGCTCAGAGCATCTTCTCCTCCATGAAGCCCCCCTGGCTTCCCCAGGAACCTCTTGCACCTCCTTTCTTGGGTTCCCAGGGTCCCTGTGGTCCCCTCTGGCCACACTGTTGGGATCATGTGGTTCCATGGTTGGGGTCACTGCTCTGAGGTCTGACTCTTTGTGACCCTATGAACTGTAGCCTGCCAAGCTCCTCTGTCCATGGGATTCTCTAGGTAAGAATACTGGAATGGGTTGCCATTTCCTCCTCCAAGGGATCTTCCTGACCTAGGGATCGACCCAGGGATCAAACCCGGGTCTCCTGCATTTCAGGCAGATTCTTTACTGCTGAGCCACTAGGGACGCCCCAGTATATCATAGATGCTCAATAAATGCTCATATGGTGACTACTAATGACTGCATGAACTCACAAGGCACAGAAACCTGCTTTTCTTCCCTCTCTTGTTGGGGCCAAAGTCCTTCTCTTTGGAGCATGTGAGGCTGACATGTCTGTCCCATGGGGTGGGACCTGCCTTGGGTAACAGCTGTGGAGGAGGAAGCAAGTGGTCAGGGCCTTCGAGCTGGCCCCAAGATAGTCATGTCTGAGTCAATGGCGGGCTTCTGGGGAGGGGGAGATGAAGTGAAGATGGCGGGGGGAGGGGTCCCTCTAGTCTATGTGCCTAGGGCATGCCAACCTTTGGTGGCTTCTTTGAGCCATTTGGTGATTAATTTCCACAGAAGGTTAAGATCCAACAGGAGGGAAAAAGTCGATGACTAATCTATTAAGCTCCTGGGGTAACTTAATTTACATGTTTTTAATGATTACTTCCTCCTCGGGCTTTCCAGAAACAAAGTGTACTTGAATCGTTGAGCACCTCAGAGACGGGCTCAAAGGGATAAGGACCACGGCTGTGAGCAAGTACAGGAGCCCCTTGTTTAGCAAAAGATCATCAGACAGAGAATGAGATGGTTGGATGGCGTCACCGACTCAATGGAGTTGAGTTTGAGCAAGCTCTGGGAGATGGTGGGGGACAGGAAAGCCTGGCATGCTGCAGTCCGTGGGGTCTTAGGGAGCTGGACACGACTGAGTAACTGAACAACAGATCACCAGTGAGTGAGCTCTGGGGTCTGGCTCACTGCTTCTCATCGGATGGTTGTGCTAGCTCATCTTTGGATGGTTTCTCTGGCAATAACCTGTGGGCCTGTCTGCTGCTTCGAGGTCAGAGGTTCTCAGTCCGTCCAGAGTTGAGAAACTAGCACACGTCAGCCGTGCTGGCTGCCAACACCCACGTCTTTAACTCCAGCCTCAAATTTGACAAGCCATGCCCTCCAGGGACTGTTCCTCCAGAGCGGGTGATATCCCAGAGAGCAGCTCGGGCTTGCATCTGGATCCAGTACTAACAAGGCAGCTGTGACCTTCTCTGGCAGCAGGTTTGGGGCTGAATTAGGAGACCAGATAACTGATAATGCCTTGTGCTGCAAATGGCGTGCAAACTGCTTGAGAATATTGGGTCCATTGGTCCTTGCACTGGGTTGAATGATGTCCCCCCAAATTCATGCCCACTGAGGACTCCAGAATGTGAGGATGGGGTTCTTTGCAGGTGTCATTAGATAAGGTAAGGTCACACTGAACCCTGGGGTAGAACAGAGCTGTTAGGAGCAGGCTTGCTAGGGTCCAGCTGTCCAATTTCAAATCCCAGATCCAGTCCTTACTGATGCTGCAGACCTGGACAATGATATCATTCCTTGAGCCTTGGTTTCCTTTCTGTAAAAATCAGGATGTTTATAACAGCACCAGCCTCCTGAATAACAGCGCTGGTGCAGAGTGGGATTCAGGGACAGTCAGCCTTTTCAGCCCCTGCACCTGCAGTGATAAGCACCCACCATCCACAGGTGGGCTCTGGGGACACACAACCCTGTTTCACACGTATAAGTCACATAATCCTTTTGTCAGTTCAGTTCAGTTCAGTCGCTCAGTCGAGTCCGACTCTTTTTTACCCCATGAATGGCAGTATACCAGGCCTCCCTGTCCATCACCAACTCCCGGAGTTTACTCAGACTCATGTCCATTGAGTCGGTGATGCCATCCAGCCATCTCATCCTCTGTCGTCCCCTTCTCCTCCTGCCCCAAATCCCTCCCAGCATCAGGGTCTTTTCCAGTGAGTCAACTCTTTGCATGAGGTGGCCAAACTACTGGAGTTTCACCTTTAGCATCAGTCCCTCCAGTGAACACCCAGGACTGATCTCCTTTAGAATGGACTGGTTGGATCTCCTTGCAGTCCAAGGGACTCTCAAGAGTCTTCTCCAACACCACAGTTCAAAAACATCAATTCTTCAGCACTCAGCTTTCTTCACAGTCCAACTCTCACATCCATACATAACTACTGGAAAAACCAGAGCCTTGACTAGATGGACCTTTGTTGGCAAAGTGTGGTCTCTGCTTTGGAATATGCTATCTAGGTTGGTCATAACTTTCCTTCTAAGGGGTAAGAGTCTTTTAATTTCATGGCTGCAGTCACCATCTGCAGTGATTTTGGAGCCCCCCAAAATAAAGTCTGACACTGTTTCCACTGTTTCCCCATCTATTTGCCATGAAGTGATGGGACCAGATGCCATGATCTTCGTTTTCTGAATGTTGAGCTTTAGGCCAACTTTTTCGCTCTCCTCTTTCACTTTCATCAAGAGGCTCTTCAGTTCCTCTTCACTTTCTGCCATAAGGGTGGTGTCATCTGCATATCTGAGGTGATTGATATTTCTCCCGGCAATCTTGATTCCAGCTTGTGTTTCTTCCAGCCCAGCATTTCTCATGATGTACTCTTGCATATAAGTTAAATAAGCAGACTGACAATATACAGACTTGACGTACTCCTTTTCCTATTTGGAACCAGTCTGTTGTTCTATGTCCAGTACTAACTGTTGCTTCCTGACCTGCATATAGGTTTCTCAAGAGGCAGGTTAGGTGGTCTGGTATTCCCATCTCTTTCAGAATTTTCCACAGTTTATTGTGATCCACACAGTCAAAGGCTTTGGCATAGTCAATAAAGCAGAAATAGATGTTTTTCTGGAACTCTCTTGCTTTTTCAATGATCCAGCATGGATATTGGCAATTTGATCTCTGGTTCCTCTGCTTTTTCTAAAACCAGTTTGAACATCTGGAAGTTCACGGTTCACGTATTGCTGAAGCCTGGCTTGGAGAATTTTGAGCATTACTTTACTAGCATGTGGGATGAGTGCAATTGTGAGGTAGTTTGAGCATTCTTTGGCATTGCCTTTCTTTGAGATTGGAATGAAAACTGACCTTTTCCAGTCCTGTGGCCACTGCTGAGTTTTCCAAATTTGCTGGCATATTGAGTGCAGCACTTTCACAGCATCATCTTTCAGGATTTGAAACAGCTCAACTGGAATTCCATCACCTCCACTAGCTTTGTTCATAGTGATGCTTTCTAAGGCCCACTTGACTTCACATTCCAAGATGTCTGGCTCTAGGTGAGTGATCACACCATTATGATTATCTTGGTCGTGAAGATCTTTTTTGTACAGTTCTGTGTATTCTTGCCACCTCTTCTTAATATTTTCTGCTTCTGTTAGGTCCATACCATTTCTGTCCTTTTTGAGCACATCTTTGCATGAAATGTTCCCTTGGTATCCCTAATTTTCTTGAAGAGATCTCTAGTCTTTTCCATTCTGTTGTTTTCCTCTATTTCTTTGCATTGATCTCTGAGGAAGTCTTTCTTATTTCTCCTTGCTATTCTTTGGAACTCTGCATTCAGATGCTTATATCTTTCCTTTTCTCCTTTGCTTTTTGCTTCTCTTCTTTTCATAGATATTTGTAAGGCCTCCGCAGAGAGCCATTTTGGTTTTTTGCATTTCTTTTCCATGGGGATATAGTCTTGATCCCTGTCTCCTGTACCATTTCATGAACCGCCGTCCATAGTTCATCAGGCACTCTGTCTATTAGATCTAGTCCCTTAAATCTATTTCTTACTTCCCCTGTATAATCATAAAGAATTTGATTTAGGTCATACCTGAATGGTCTAGTACTTTTCCCTACTTTCTTCAATTTAAGTCTGAATTTGCCAATGAGGAGTTCATGATCTGAGCCACAGTCAGCTCCCGGTCTTGTTTTTGCTGACTGTATAGAACTTCTCCATCTTTGGCTGCAAAGAATATAATCAATATGATTTTGTTGTTGACCATCTGGTGATGTCCATGTGTAGTTTTCTCTTGTGTTGTTGGAAGAGGGTGTTTGCTATGACCAGTGTGTTCTCTTGGCAAAACTCTATTAGCCTTTGCCCTGCTTCATTCCACATTCCAAGGCCAAATTAGCCTGTTAGTCCAGGTGTTTCTTGACTTCCTACTTTTGCATTCCAGTCCCCTATAATGAAAAGGACATCTTTTTTGGGTGTTAGTTCTAAAAGGTCTTGTAGGTCTTCACAGAACTGTTCAACTTCAGCTTCTTCAGTGTTACTGGTTGGGGCATGGATTTGGATCACCGTGATATTGAATGGTTTGCCTTGGAAACGAACAGAGATCGTTCTGTCGTTTTTGAGATTGCATCCAAGTACTGCATTTCAGACTCTTTTGTTGACCATGATGGCTACTCCATTTCTTCTAAGGGATTCTTGCCACAGTAATAGATACAATAGTCATCTGAGTTAAATTCACCCATTCCAGTCCATTTTAGTTTGCTGATTCCTAGACTATTGATGTTCACTCTTGCCATCTCCTGTTTGACCACTTCCAATTTGCCTTGATTCATGGACCTAACATTCCAAATTCCTATGCAATATTGCTATTTACAGCATTAGACCTTGCTTCTATCACCAGTCACATCCACAACTAGATATTGTTTTTGCTTTGGCTCCATCCCTTCATTCTTTCTGGAGTTATTTCTACACTGATCTCCAGTAGCATATTGGGCACCTACCTGGGGAGTTCCTCTTTCAGTATCTTATCATTTTGCCTTTTCATACTGTTCTCATGGCCGCCCCTTCTGACCATGAATGTGGAATAGCTCCTCTTGGCCCTCCTGCGCCCAGGCAGCCACCACTCCTTGGACGTGGGGTTGCTCCTCTCGGTCGCCACCCCTGACCTTGGGCGAGGGGTAGCTCCTCTCAGCCACGTTTCTCTGCGGTCCGTCGCAGCCAGTGTGCTTCTGCGTGGTCTGTCGTTAAGGTAAATACCAAAAGGACTCTTTCAAGAGTGTTGTGCTAAGTCACTTCAGTCATGTCTGACTGTTTGCAAGCCCATGACTATAGCCCACCAGGCTCCTCTGTCCATGGGATTCTCCAGACAAGAATACTGGAGTGGGTTGCCATGACCTCCTCCAGGGGATCTTTCCCATCCAGGGATCTAAGACATATCTCTTAACTCTCCTGCATTGGCAGGTGAGTTCTTTACCACTAGCACCACAAGGGAAGCCCCTTGTGTTTAAATTACAAGGGGACTTAGAATAACAACAATATACAGAGTGATCACTTTCTAGGGGCGTGTTTTGGGTCCATGCACCATAATCTGTGTACCATGAACATCACTCATTCAATCCTTAAGAATGTGTAAGCCCTGAACCTTCTGATCAGGAGAGGTACTGAGACCCAAGGGCTGGAGTGATGCCCTGTGGATATTGTGGGTGACTGGCTGTGTCCTGTCCAGATCCCTGAAGTCACTCACTCACTCTCTGAGATGGAGCCCAAGGAATGCCCTGAACACCCCATGGGAAGTTTCCCTGCCTTCCTTCACCCCAGAGTCCCACTCAGATTAGCCAGGATTTTCTTGTCTCCCTTTCTCCACCCTGTTGTCAGCGTTCAGTGAAAACCCTTCCATCAACATTAGCCCTGATAATTTCAGACAAGCCATTAAGTAAATCTCGTGCCAATGGTTTCATTTCAAAAAATCAGGCTGAAATCGCTGGGAGCAATCTAGACAAATGAACAGATGTGGCCGAAGAGGTTTTGCAGGCATCTCCCTGTCCTCCTGCCCCACTGGCTGCTTGTCCCCTGCCATCTGGGGGACACCAGGACAGAGAGAACCAGTAAGAGTGACACTTCCCTCATGTGCACAGAGCAGAGTCAGAAAGATACTGTTTTCTCAACCCTGCAGGTTGAGCACCCAATAGAGCCTCTCTGTGAGGCTGGGGGTCACGTGGATGTCGGGTCCCCTTAGTGTCACGCAGGAGATGGACAGACTCATTCTCACAGCCAGACAGGGAGGGCCTGATTGTGTTGGTCTGTCTGATGATGTCTGCTTACTTGGCAGTTGTGGGTACCAGACAGTGCTAGAGCCAAATCCACTGTGAGGCTAGCCAGTGGTTTGAATCTGGCTCTGATGCTAACAGATGGAACACTTTCTAAGCCCAGTGTCTAAAATAGAAACAATAATTCCTGTCTTTGAGGACATCTGGGACAGAGTGAAGGGTGGAGGGCCATCTCTGGCTCCAAACCACCTGCAGAGGCTCCCTGGCCCATCATCTAGATGGCCGAGCTTCCATCCTTGGATGCTCTCGAGACTTTAGTGTGTGTTGTGGGGTGTGAGGCTGGGCTGAGGTAACACAGGGAAAGGGCTTCAGACAGTCCTGGGACATAGTAAGTACTTGATAAACTTATTTTTTAGTAGTAGTGTTATTTATGGAATTTGTGTCATAAACACAGTATATTCTGCATGGTTGTTGTTGCAAGAATGTCTTTATGTTCAAATATTGGGGAAATGCAGTAGGTTTCACCTAAGTGGGTTTCTCAATGAGTAGGAGAGGCCTAAGAAACACAAGGAAAGGCCCAGGTTCTGACTTTTGACTTTGCCAACCATTTTGAGCCGAGTGCCACCCACTCATGCTCAGATTTGCTCTAACTTTTATTCACACTGACAGGGAGGGGTCTCAGTGTCCACCCGGAGGCTCCTGTTTTGGAAACTTTCGAGGGTCCCCTCCATCCTCAGCCTCCCTCTCTGCTTTCACTCTCCCCTCCCCAACACTGCCTGCATCAGAGCAGCTGATGCTGATCAATTGTCTTGAGCAGGTCATCCATTGATCAGCTGCTTCCTCTCATGGACAGATGAGCCTGGTGGGCTACAGACCATGGGGGTCGCAAAAAAGTTGAACACAGCTTAGCGATTTAACATGCAACACATACATCCTGCGTCTCCCAGAGTCAGGCACACAGAGGGTGTTTGTGGAATGAAGGAAGGGACTCATCCTCTGGCCAGGAAGACTGGCTTGCAATGTGGTCACCATCAGAGAGCAGTGAAGATGCACAGATTCTGTCCACAGGGCCCAGAACATCACCCCTGTGCCAGGGTGGAGACACATGTGGAGGACTTAGGGAGCAGGGAAGGGCGTGGGAGGCACTGAGAGTAAAAGGAACAGCACCAGTGGAGACCCAGATGCCAACAGGGCAGAGCAGGGGCTGAGGCCCCGGACTTGCGGGAGCCGGGCCGAAGAAGATGGGAAAGTCAAGCCGTGTCTCCATGGGGCACACTGGGCTCAGTGCTCCCGGCCCACAGAACTTTCAGAGGCCATGCAATGTTTTTAACAGCTTTTAAAATCAGAAGGGGGAAAAGCAGTTTTTAGATTGAAGAAAAACATTTCAATACATAAATCAAGATATTAATCCGTATGCCAAAGCCATTGTAATGTTATTTTTGGTGTTTTTTATGGATGGAGCGACCCACGAATGTTGCAGTGTGGTCTTGCTTTTCCTTAGGCCATAGAGAGCTTCAGAGACCACAAACAAAAGTGGGACAATCCAGCCTGAAACTTAGGAAAGGCTGTTGGAGGCAGCCAAGGGGCTGAGGGGTTGGGATCCTGGAGGGAACATGCTCAAGGGCCAGGGGCATCAATGAGTCAGAGTTGACATTGGGAGAGGTTCAGTTCCCTGGGAGGATGTTTGCTGGGGGTGGGGGGGCGGGGAGGGAGGGCGGTGGCGAGAAGGAAAGTCCTGATTTTGCACCTGCTGGTCAGGGAAAGGGCAGAGGCTGTGGCTGAGGCCCATGGCTCTGTACTCATCACCTTACTACTGGTCCTCTCTCACCCCCAGACCATGAGAGTCTGGCTAGCTCTTGCTCTGAGGTTGGGCTACATTTTAGGGCTACAGCACACTGTTGTGCATCAGTGATCGAGTTATTCCCTTGACTTTTGATTTAAACACATCCCATGTCAATTTAATGGAATGCTGTCCATGGTCCTGAGATGCAGGGGGAGGAGCAGGTGCCTACCTCTTACCAAGTGAGATGATCTTGAAGGTAAAATGCTTCTGAGTTGGGAATTTGGGATGAACATGAGCACCACCCTTCTTGTTACTGCCCACCCCCTGTCTCTATGAACGGCTGTCCTCCAGAGTCTGTCCCTTTAGTCCATGCACTGATGTAACTGAGCAGGACCCTATAAGGCCTTCCCAGAACAGACCCCTCCCATGTCCTCCACCTGCCTTTTGTCTGTAGAAAAAACTTTAGTCAAAGAATAAATTTAATCAGAGTAGTGAGAAAATGCAGAAAGGAAAAGAGAACAGTCAAGCAAGACAAAATAATAATACTTTAGCAGTTAAACAAAGTCAAGGACCTTTAGTTCCTCCCCAAGGACTATAGGTAATATTCTGAGACATGTCCTTGGAGCTGTTTTGCAGACACTGAATCCCCCATCAGGTGGGAGAAGTTAACTCTATGCTGCTTGCAAGCATGCAGACTTCAGAAGGGCTGGAACCAGTAGGTTGATGATGCTGACTCCCCATTACCTCACCACCCACCAATCAGAAAAATATCCATGAGCTGACCACGCCCTGCTCCTTGAATACTATAATGCTTCTCACTACCCTCCTCAAGGGCAGGACACACAGTCTTGAGGGCATTAGCCCTCTGTGGCATCCTTTGCCTGGCAAAGCAATAAAGGTATCCTTTTTTACTCCACCCCAAACTCTGTCTCTATGTTTCTATTCAGTACCAGTTAACAGAGGTTGGGTTTTGGCAACACTGGGGGCTGCCAGGAGTGGGCAGGCCAATCATTCTTGGGGCCTGGGCATCAGTCATGAAAGGACTTTAATTAGTGCCTTTTAATCATCTGTCCTAAAATGGATGGATGCTTGCTGTTAAAATCCAAACACTTGCACACTTTATAAATGACTCAGGCCTAATATGGAAGACAGAGAAGCTTTGATCAAAATCGGCCAGGAACAAATGGCTTATTTACTTGCAACTTGGACATGGCCAGGGAGTGCTGGCTGCTTCTTGCTGGGTCCTTACTTGCCAGGCTAAGGGCTCTGGTTAGTGAGGCCAGTAAAGGTCAAAGCTGTAGGTACAGCAAAGTGAGGAAGAGGCGTGCCAGGCCCCTGTGCAGGGCAAGGAACTGTATTGTCCCAGGAGCTTTCACTGTCCCATCCTGAGGCCTCACTAAATAGCTCTGCCAGGTGAAGTCCTGTGCTGTGGACTGGATGTTTATGTCTCCCTAAATTTATAAGTTGAAGCCCCAATTCTCAGTGTGACTGCATTTGGATGGGGGGAGGGCTCTAGGAGGTGACTGGCTTTAGATGGGTTCTGACAGTGGTCCTAATTGATGGGATTAGTGGCCCTAATTGATGGGATTAGTGGCCCAGAGCTGCCCCCTCACCCCTGCTGTGTGAGGGCACAGCAAGAAGAAGGCTGTCTGTCAGCCAGGAGGTGGGCTCGCACCAGGTGCTGAATCTGCTGACCTTGATCTTAGAAGCTCCAGCCTCCAGAAAGGAGAGAGGCCAATGTCTGCTGTTTGAGCTGTCAGTCTCTGGTGTGTTGCAGCAGCCGAGCCGACCAAGACACATGGGTCATGAAGAACGTCTGAGGTCAGGGGAGACAATCATAGTTTTTAAACATAAGGAGAGGCTGAACTGAGCTTAAAAGGCAGAAGGAACTTAAATTACAAGAGGAAGAAAGACGCTCTACAGCAGAGAAGCCTGAGTTTCCAGGAGTGATTTTGATCAGGACAAACACTGGACTTCCTGGGATGGCTTGAATGGAATCTTGCTGTGAAATGAGACCTGGAGAACATGACCTTGTGAGGTCCTACTTTTCATAAAGATTCTAGGACTCAGTGGGTTCTGGGACCTTTTAAAGAGTGATCAGAAATGTAGCTCCATCAGGCCAGACAGCATCTCACATCTAGTGACAGATACCTGGATTTGCTCTAATGATGCCTTTGATTGGCAGTGTCCTGAAATGATGAATGCTCCCCAAGTAAGGCGGATCGAGGGTCCAGTGAGCACTGGGGTTATTTCTAAAATATCTATAGACCCTTCATCAAAGTCTGCATCATATAGAAAGCAGAGCCTGGAGCAAGGGTTAAGTGCTGATGCTGTGTTTGGAAGGTACACATTCAGTGTGGCAAGAGTGAGAAGGGAAGTGAGGTAAGGCAAGAAGAAAATGCAAGCAATGTGGTGGGACCCATTATCCTTCTCTTTGCTGCTCTGTGAAGAGCGGTGAAGAGACACAGCAGGTGGCAGTCATGCTCACGTAGTGAGGGGGCGTCTGTGGAAGGCTTGCAGAGAAACGGTACCTGGGTGCTGTCTATGAAGGGGAGGAAGGATGGGGATTTGTCTGTCCATCCTTGGTCCCCAGTCTCATTGGAAGGCTAGTTTCCCTGTGTTCGGGTTGCATTATCGGCCTCCCAGAGGTTATTGGTGATGTCAGACCCCTCCCTCCTCCCCACACTATGGCATCTCATCCAGCTTGGTAACAGAGTGGCACCTCTGTGTGCTGTGGGGTGCTGGCCAAGAGAGAGAAGGAATTGGAGGAGGTGCCCCCAAGCTTACACTCACAAACACTGCACATGAGCAGTCTTTTTATGTGAAAAAGACCTGTGATGGGTGTTTCATGGACCCACAGCCATGGTGAAAATGTCCCTGCCTGGCAAAATGCAAGGTGATCAAGAAGTAAATCATAGAAAAACAGCTCAGGGTAGAATCTGAAGGCTGCTCACAGGGCGATCATAAGCCCGGCCAAGTACTTAGACACCGAGAACCTACATTCTTTGTTTTCTTGCTGTTCCACTGGCTTGATTTTTCTCAACTAGCCTTTTGGGAAAGAGCTTGGATGTAGAGCAAAAATAACAGACATAATTGGGTTATCCAGTGAAGTGAAATTTGGATAAAGCGGAAAAGCATGAACATGCCACGTGTGTGCCATAAACGTTTTCATTTTTGCATAAAATATCTAACATGTATATTGTTTTGTTGATCATTTTGTGTAAGACAAAGCCTGTTTCTTTGAGCTCAGCTCCCCAGTGGAAATTCCAGTCCCTCTGCTTTCTCTCATAAACCACACTTACACATTCTGTCTTTGATTTCTGCTGTAGGATGGAGAAGTTGAAGTTGTATATAAAGCAACCTGAAGTTAGAATGCTTCTAGATTCATATGACTTATTTTCCAATCTCTTATGGTTGGCTTGCCCAGCCTAAATCAACAGCAATATATTGAAGAATTCACTTTTATCTATTCTTTCCAGGGAAGGCTAATTTTCAGAGCAGAAGCTTTCCTTTCACACTTATATAGATTGGCTTATATAATATTTAACTGAACTATCTGATTACAAGGATAACAAATGTGAGAGTTGGACTGCGAAGAAGGCTGAGTGCCGAAGAATTGATGCTTTTGAACTGTGGTGTTGGAGAAGACTCTTCAGAGTCCCTTGGACTGCAAGGAGATCTAACCAGTCCATTATAAAGGAGATCAGTCCTGGGATTTCTTTGGAAGGAATGATGCTAAAGGTGAAACTCCAGTACTTTGGCCACCTCATGTGAAGAACTTACTCATTGGAAAAGACCTGATGCTGGGAGGGATTGGGGGCAGGAGGAGAAGGGGACGACAAAGGATGAGATGGCTGGATGGCATCACTGACTCGATGGATGTGAGTCTGAGTGAACTCCAGGAGTTGGTGATGGACAGGGAGGCCTGGGGTGCTACGATTCATGGAGTCGCAAAGAGTTGGACATGACTGAGTGACTGAACTGAACTGAACTGAGTGTCAGCAGGCCTGGGGACAATGCTGTGGTCTCAGATAATGGTATCGGTTTCTATCTGCTGCTGTAACAAAATGACATACACTGGGTGGCTTTAAATGAGTTACTGTTTTATCTTTATGGGCTTCCCTGGTGGCTCAGTTGGTAAAATATCTACCTGCAATGCAAGAGACTTGGGTTCTCCTGGGTTGGGAAGATCTCCTAGAGAAGGGAATGGCAACCCACTCCAGTATTCCTGCCTGGGAAATCCCAAAGACAGAAGAGCCTGGAGGGCTACAGTCCATGGGTTGCAAAGAATTGGACACAATTGAGCAACTAGTATTTACTTAGTTTCAGTCCCATCCCCAGAGGCCAGAGATCTGAGATCAGGGTGTGGGCAGGGATGGTTCCTTCCAGAGCTTCTGAGGGAGGATCTGGTCCAGGCCTCCCCCCAACTGCTGGGGCTCTGCTGGTGGTGCTTGGTGTCCTAGACTCACAGGTGCAGAGTCCTAGACTCTGTCTCCATAGCAATAGGGGCTTCTCTGTGGAGGTGTGTGCCTGTGTCTTTCCTCTTACAAGGACACCATTCATACTGGATTTGGGGTCCACTGCATCTAGAATGGCCTTATAACAGTTTGAGAATGTCTGTAAGGACCCTATGTATTTCCAAAAGTCACCTTCACAGATTCCAAGGGTTAGGACATCACCACATCTTTGAAGGGGATCCAGTTTAACCTATAACAATAAAGTATAGCTCCTAGGCGGGGGAGCAGAAGGGCACAGAATACTGCCAAATGACTCCTTCCTGCAAGTCTTTAGTGGGTAGAGGATGATCCATGTTCCATAACTGGGCAGTCCCAGCTGAGGAAGTCCCTGAGCAGCAGTCTCATGAGGCTGGAGATCTTTTTGGCTTCCCCAGCATGTCTGTGTGTGTATGCACACATTCACATGTGTGTGTGGTTCGTGCAGAGGCATTGGGCATGCCTGTGCATTTGGCCTCTGTGCATTGGGCAATGTGTGGTGGTGGAAGCAGGCACCCCTGGGTCCACACCTTCCTCTGCCCTTCACTAATGTGAGCTCGTTAGTTCAAGGCACAGTTGTCCTAGCCTCTGGGCTATCTGCCCTGCAGGGTCACAAAAGCTGGAGAGCAAGTCTCCACAGTGCCCGTCCACTTGAGGCAAAGAGGAGGTCTCGGTTTAAAACCTGCCCTGACACCTGTTGGCTACATAATCCTTACCATCAATTTACTGAACCCACCTCTTCCTCAATTTTCTTGTCTTTTAAGACAAGGATAATGAGAACGTTTTTCAGAAGATCAAATCAGATAATGTAGGCTAATTAATAATACACATAGAACGGGCGGACAGCAAGATCCTGTTATATGGTACAGGGAACTATATTCAGTACTTTGTGATAAACCAACATGGAAAAGAATGTAAAAAAGAATGTACAGATGTGTAATCGAGTCACTTTGTTGCACAGCAGAAATTAACACGACATTGTTAATCAACTATACTTCCATAAAAGTACGTAGAATAGGATCTTCCCTGGTGGTCTAGTGGTTAAGAATCTGCCTGCCGTACAGGGGACATGAGTTCAATCCCTGGTCCGGGAAGGTTCCATATGCCACAGAGCAATCAAGCCCGTGCACTACAGCTGCTGGAGTCTGTGCTCTAGAGCTTGCGAGCCACAGCTGCTGAAGCCCTCATGCTCCAGAGCCCATGCTCTAAAACGAGAGAAGTTACTGAAAGGAGAAACCTGCACACCAGAACTAGAGAGTAGCCTCCACTTGCCACAACTAGTAAAAAAAAAACTTGTGTAGCAACAAAGACCCAGCACAGCCAAAAATAAATAAAAAAATCTTAAAAAAAATCTAAATTAGAAATAATTGTTAAAACGGCCTTAAAGGATCCTGGAAGCTCAGAGACACATATTAAATCATTTGTATCATTACTATTATTATTAGTTGACCAATAGGTAATTATTAGGTGAGCATCTACAGTAAAGAGACCTCCGTTTAAGAGAGGAGACTGAGCTGGCCCAGGGCACTCCCCTCACCCAATGCAGAAGAACAGGAAGAGCGTGGACACGCATGTGCACACATGCAAGGATGTGCATTGATGTCTAAGACTAAAAGGAGGACAGTAGAACCCACGGTTCCAGAAGCCAAGAGGAGACTGGAGTGGGTAAGGGGGTGAGGACCCAGTGGCCCCAGGATCTCTGGGCTGAAAGGGTCTGGCTGGGCTTAGTGCCCTTGCTGTGGGGACAGCTGGGACTTAGACCCCGGGTGAGAAACAGCAGAAGTAATGAAAGGGATGCATTACATGCTGGGAAGTACAGAAAATGGGACAACTTCAAAGGAACGTAAAAATAAGTGTGTTTCAAGTATTTTAAGAGATGAAGGGAAGAAAAGACACTCAAAAGCAAGAACATGACATTAGGTAAAAAAAAAAATATAGCAGGTGTGTCTGAAAAAGGAAGAAGCAGACCCTCAGAAATTAAACCCGAGAAAACTAAACAAGAAGAAATGAACATGTTGATAGCCCACCGGAGTTAGAGACTTAAGGGAACCTTCCAGAGCAGAGAGGTCTCAAGACCCAGCAAAAGGAGCAGATCAGGTATCTGTGCAGGGGCAGGAAAAGGCTGAGAATTGTACAGAAATTCTTTGATGAGAGGTATGAGACAGATGGAAAAAGCAAGTCTCTGGGCAGGATAAGTGAAATCGAATCCCTGCATAGACACATTTCTCTTCCTGTGAGGTGACTGTGATTCAAAGAGAAAAACCTTAGCTGCCATCAGAGAGAAAAATGAGCCTTTTCTGATAGCGCTTGTAGATGTGGATTGAGAAATCCTTTTCTGGGAGGTAATAAGAAGTACAAATTCTTAAAAAATTCACAAACCCATTCACTTGTCATTTTTGCTTCTAGAAATTTCTTCTCAGAAAAGAGAGATTAATGTATACAAATATTTGAACGCAGCAATGTTTACTTTGGCCAAAAATAAAGGGGGGTGAGTGGGTGGATCTAAATGGTTTCTAAACAAATAAACATATAAAGTATGGTGGTGGTTGTTGTTCAGTAGCTAAGTTATGCCTGACGCTTTGGGGCCCCATAGATAACAGCATGCCAGATTTCCCCGTCCTTCACTGTCTCTTAGAGTTTTCTCAAATTCATGTCCATTGAGTATTCTCAAGAGTCTTCTCCAGCACCACAATTGGAAAGCCTCAATTCTTTGGCACTCAGCCTTCTACTAACCGTAAACTTGAATGTGACCCAGCCATAAACATTGTGCTGAAAAGAGTATGTGATGATGTGGAATGAAGAGCATAATTAATTAATGATTGAATAATTAATAATAATTAATATTAAGAAAAAAGCAGATGAAAAACTTATGTTAGCATGTGCTTCCTTCCACTCTGCATGAGTCCCTGTGTGTCCATGCATGTGTGCACGTAATTAGAAGGATTTGACCAACATTACAGTAATTATCTCTGCATAGAGAACATACTGTGATTTCATTCTGTGTGTATGCATTTTCCATAGAGGTGTTGCCTGCATTAACTATAATAAATATCTATAACACAGGTGATTCAGGGGTGCTGCCACTCAAAGATGCCACTGAGCACGCAGGTGTGAGTCCTCCCAGCATCTGTATCAAGTGATCTACATCCTTTCCAGTCAGGCAGGGCTGGTGCTGAGGTACAGTGTCTGCTGTTTAGGCAGAAGAGAGAAGAAGGACAAGGAGCAAAAGGTATGAAGGAGGCTATGAAATGCTGATCCCTTTGGCTGACCCACTGTCTTTTTTTAATGAGAAGTGAAAAGTGTGAAAAGTGAAAGTGTTGTTCGTTCAATTGTGTCCAACTCTTTGTGACCCCATGAACTATAGACTGCAGATTCCTCTGTCCATGGAATTCTCCATGCAAAGATACTGGAGTAGGTTAGGTTCTTCAGGGCATCAGAGGGTTCTGTTAATAAGAGAGCAGGGCTTAATGGATTTGGAATTGGCAACCAGCAGAGTCTGTCCCAGGGCTGGGATCTAGAGAGAAAAGAAGAAAGAATCTGCAATCCTTACATTGGGAAAATCTGTTACAGGATCATTTTCCTGGCCTCCAGTTCCTGGCACATAGTAGGTGCTCAGATAATTTTGGGGAACAGTTGAACTGTGCTTGAAACTTGAAACTGACACCTTCTCATTGAATATTTCCTTTTTCTGGTGGTTCTCCACATTTAATCAGATTTTGGGATTTCAGAGGACTGCAGGGCGCCTCTCTTTGGATATATATAAACTCTGAGGGTGTGCATGAGGACAGCATGGCAGTGGTGGGCGCTGGTCATCAATTAGGATGGTAGGAGGAAAGAGTGAGGCTTGGTTCTGAAAGGAAAGAAAGTCCAGCAAACTGGGAAAAGCGGAACAGTCCAGGGATCAAGTACTAAGTGTAACCAGCCCTGTGCTGAGGTCTGGAGATGCCATGATCCCAGGAGGACCCCTGAGTTTGAGCAGCTTGGATTTGAAGTGGAAGAATCTGGCAAGGTCAGGAAGAGACTGATGGAGGTGAAGCCAGGGCATTAAAAGGCCATGGAAACTGGGTGGAGTGTGTGATGCTCCTAGAGCTGCTCCTCCATTGAGCAGTCATTGTTCCTTGTACTAGCAGTTACATGTCTAACACTGTTGATTCCAGAATGGACAGCCTCAGGATCCAGTCCAGGAAGCTGGGTGTTCATAATGGAGCCAAGAAAAGAACAGACATTTTGAAAAAAGGACCCTAAGTGTTTAATCTCCTATCACTACCACCTTCCTGAATGAGCTGGGTCCCTGGCCTGTCTCCTGTTTCCATGATGACCCCAGGAAAGTGCTACCTTATGAAACAGGAAAGAATGATGCTGGGGATATTGTGACAAAGAGGAAGAATTCTCAGTGGGAAATGGCACAGAATACTTGCTAAAAATGGCAGGAAAATTTTTATTCAAGACTATTGCAATAGGGGAGAGAGTGGACTTGAGTCTGCAGGAAGAAAAGGCTGCAGGATTTTTAAACCTGGGTGATGAGGGGCAAGAGTGCTGGTCACTAGAGGGAGCTGCTGATCAAGGTAGTTTATCCCCCCATGGGTTTGCTATTAATAATTTTGGCTTCAGTCCTGGCTTCTCTTAGGGAAGTTAGGCTCCCACCATCCCTCCTGGAGACAGGGAGATCTGATTACATCTCAAAGGAATGACTCCCAAGTCCTTGAGAAAGACTTTTCTGGGTAGCTGAAGATTTACATCTCAAAGGGACTCAAGAAAGGATTTACAACTGCAAGTTCTTCTAAAGGAAAATCTCTAAGGAGAGAGAGGTCAGGGGTCTAGAGTCCAGAAGAAGTCTGTGTGAAGTGTTGTCAAGTAAAGAGAAAGGTCAGGGCCGTAGAACAAAGAGAGTGGACCATCTGCCTCTTCCAAATCCTGGGGACTGGGGTGGGGACGAGGGAGAAACACAGAGGGAGATGGAAGACAGGTCGGAGGAAGATGGAGGGCAGAGAAGCAGGTGTCGTGTTTCCCACTGGGGTCCTGGATGAGACAATCTTGCGTGTCCCCAGCGCCCCCAACACACAGAAAAGCTGGGCCAGCACAGGACACAATGGCTGTGTCTAAGTAGGCACAGTGAAGCCTGATAAGGGGGAGGGGCCTTCCTCAGTCTCTCCAAAAGTCCACAAGGCGAGGAAGGTGATGTTGAATCTCACCTGCTGGTTAGAATCTGTCAACTTAAAAAAATGCACAATGTGAGAATTGTGAGTCAAGTTTTATCTGGGCCTAAATGAGGACTATAGTCTGGAAGACAGGAGTTCAGAGAGCCATGAAAACTGCTCCAAAGAGGCAGGCAGGAAGGCAGTATGTGTGTGATTTTAATGAAAGAAAAGTTCAGACAATCAAGGAGAGATTTTTTTTTTGCAGGTTTCTGCTACTCAGGAGGAGCAGTCATCACCATGAAAGATTTTAGGGATTTTCTAGATATGAGGAGATATAAGAATTAGGCTCATAAAATTGGCTTCTGAAAACATCTATCTGAAGACCTGTTCTTCCAGTTTTTCCCAGAGCATAGAGTGTCTCATTTCTTTTCTCCACTCTGAGCTCCTTTCAAGGGGTGTTGAAGGTCAGCAGGTACAGCAGCACCTGATTTAATCTTTGGAGAGGTAGGTGGCAAGTGCCAATGAAAAAGTGACAGTGTCAGTCACTCAGTAGTGTCCGATTCTTTGCAACCCCATGGACTACAGTGCGTCAGACTCCTCTGTCCATGGGATTCTCCAGGCAAGTATACTAGGTAGCCATTCCCTTCTCCAGGAGATCTTCCTACCCAGGGATTGAACTCAGGTCTCCTGCATTGCAAGCAGATTCTTTACTGTCTGAGCCACCAGGGAAGCCTGGCAAGTGCCAAAGGCTGGTCCCAATTTGTAGTAGACAGACCCAAGGAGGGCACATGATATACCTGCAAAGAAGGCTTCCCAGTGGTCCCCTAGCAGCCGGACCTAAGGGGATCCTCTCTAGGGAGGGCCAGCTGGCGTAGAGTCTTTCTGAAGGGTCACTGGTTCCAGAATAACCTGCAAACATTCCTCCAGTTTTTAGATCCCTCATCTGGCTGAATTCTGAGACTGAGTGGGGAAGAGGGGCATCAGTCAGTCTGACCAGGAGTGCGACTGACAAAGAGGCCAGGAGGCCACAGGGACCAGGACACAGGTAAGTCCCCTCCTCTCTCTGCCATACCAACGTCATGGCCAGCTGCCTGCGGCCTCAGATGCCATCTCAGGGAGAAGCCAGGGGAGGCACTAAGCTTGAAAGTCTTTGTGCGCATCTGTAAAGAGCATCTTAGAGAAGAAGCTGTGAGGGCAGTGTTCCTAGAGACCCTGCGGACAGGTAAGTTTAATTCCATTAAGCCTCACCCCATCCTTCAAACCCACCACCCAGCAGGTGGAGGTCTATTAGGAAGACAAGATTAGTTCCAGAAAATAAAGAAGCACCGTTTTCTTTGTGTCTGAGTGTGGGGAGCTGGTGAGGAGCTATGCTACACTTTTATTGGGTGTACACAAGGTGCTTGGTGTTCTGTAGAGAATGCAGTTTAATCCTCACTCCATCCCTCAGGTGTGAAGTATTATCTCTGTGTTACAGCCGGGAAACTCAGCATTAACAGTTTGCCTGGAGTCACCACATTCTTGGGGTTCAGGCTGAGCTGCTGAAGGAAGGGGACTCTGATCAAGTGGCTTCTAGACAACAGAACTTCCTTTCCTTTCTCTTCCACACACTGCCTGGAAATGAGCCAGCCTGTGCTTCCCCCAACCCTTGATTTCACGGTTGTCACTCCCAAGCCACCAAGGATGGGGAGAGCAAGAAGAGGGTCCAGGGCAGATGACCCCAGTGCTACAGGTACCAGGTCTGCTCACAGCCCACTGGCCACATTTATTCTCATGGTTCTGGAGGCTTCAAGCCCCAGATGACAGTGTCTGGAGACTTGCTGTCTGGTGAGAGCCTGCTTTGTTGTTGTTCAGTCACAAAGTTGTGTCTGACTCTCTGCGACCCCACGGGCCATAGCCCACCAGTCTCCTCTGTCCACGGGATTCTTCGAGGCAAGAATACTGGAGTGGGTTGCCATTTCCTTCTTCAAAGGATCTTCCTGACCCAGGGATTGAATCCATGTCTCCTGCCTGGCAGGTGGATTCTTTATTATAGAGCTACTAGAGAAGCCTGAGACCCTGCTTCCTGGATGACTTCTCCCTGCATTCTCACATGGCGGAGACAGAGCAAGGTCTGGTCTCTTCCTCTTATAAAGGCACTAATCCCATCACAGGACCCCATTCCTGACAGACTCATCTAAACCTAATCAGCTCCCAAAGGCCCCATGTCCTCATATCATCATTTTGGGGGTTAGAACACCGACATATGAAATGGTGGGGGGACACAGACATTCTATAAATAACACATGTGGTCTGGGGAGTTGGTCTGTATGCAGAAAATCATTTGCCGGGAGGTTGTTCAAAGGGAGAATGAGCCCTGGTTATTAGCAGTGCCTGCTGTCAGTCCCTCTTGTTTCTGGTCTCTGTGGGTGTAACTGAGCAGGGCCCCCTGGGGCCTTGGTGGGCGGGTAGGGGCTGTGGGGGCAGGACTTTTCCCCCAAATCCTTTGATTTAGTTCCTCTCTGAAAGACCTAGATAACAGTATTTGATGCATATTTCCTGAGTTGTTTTGCAGATATAAAAAACCTCCCCTTCTCCAACAAATGGAAGATGTTAACTACTTAATGACCCTGAATACTCAGCCCAGACCTCTGGAGCCTAAGGATTGATAAAGTTAACCCTTGTGATGCCACTCTGTTACCTCAGCGTCAGCCAATCAGAGAATTGTGCATGAGCTGATCACACACCCGAGGACCTCCTCCCTCACCCGGCCTTTAAATGTGCTTTGCTGAAACCCTTCAGAGAGCTGCGGGCTTTTCAGGGCAAGAGCCACCTGTCTCCTTGCAGGGCCCTGCAGTAAGCCTTCCTCTGCTCCATGCTTGGACATTTCAGTTTGTGTGGCCTCTCCTGCGTGTCAGGCGCATGAACTTGTGTTAACATGGGGACAGTCTCCTCACTCTGGCAGTCTCTGCTCCATCGCTTCTCCACAGGGGACACCCAGGGGCCTTCATGCTTCCAGCTCTTGTCCATGACCTTGTGTTTTGCTCTCTGCCCTCTCTCAGGTTCAGCTTGGGACCTGGTGGTCTGTTAACTCAAAGATGAGTATCTTATCTTCTTGGACATGTACCCCTTGAGAAGCAGCAGAGGAAATCTTCAAGAACAGCTGCCATTCAGAAAGGGGTAGATGATATCACAGCAGACAGAGGTGTCCAGTGGTTCGCTCTGAAACCTCTCAGAGCAGTAATCACTGCGAAGTCTCCCTACCCTGGCAGCAGGGTGAGCTCCCTGGTTACCACACTCAGAAGCATCCCCCTGTTTACTACCTTCTGGCCCAGACTGTCCCTGGGAGGTCCTCCTTGTCCTGTATCCTTCAAGGTCCTGTGATATGTGGGGTGGTGGTTTCCTGAGTGGGTAATGCACAGCTTTTGCATGCTGCTTCTCCAGATTTGAAAGCCTGAAGCCCCAACACAGGCTTCTGTAGGCCCAGCTTGGGGCATGTTTTTAGCAATAACGTCCCTTCAAAACCAAATTGCTTCCAGCCTCCCCACTCCATGTGAAGGCAGCCATCTCCCCAAGTCTCCAGATCTTAGACAAGCCAGGTCCCTGCTTTGGTTCCCTGACATCCATGGTTGAGCTGATGGTGTTCCCTCCCGAAGGCTCAAGGGCAGATCTGCTTCTCCTTCATCCCAGCCTCTCAAGGTCCTCTCTGTCCTCCACAGTCCTTGGTTTGTGACAGCATCAGTTCAGTCTCTGCCGCAATCTTATTCTTCCCTGTGTGTCTCTGGGTCTAAATTATCTTCCTCATATAGGACACCAATCACGGTGGATTTAGGGCCACCTTAACCGAGGATGACCTCATCTTAACTTGATCACATCTGTGGAGACCCTTTTTCTAAAGAAGGTCATTCAGAGGTACCAGGTGGACCTGAATTTGGGGAGCATTATTTAAGACAGTGGGACTGCCCTCGTGACACAGTGGTAAAGATTCTACCTGCCAATCAGGAGGTGTGGGTTCCATTCTTGGGTCAGGAAGATCCCCTGGAGAAAGAATTAGTAACCCATTCCAGCATTCTTGCCTAGAGAACCCCTTGGACAGTGGAACCTGCTGGGCTACAGTCCGTGGACTTGGAAAAGAATCAGACACAACTTAGTGACTAACAACAATCAATCATCCAGAATAGGTAAGCTGTAGAGACAGAGAGTGGATTGGTGGTGGCCAGGGGCTGGGGAAAAAAGGGATAGGAAGTGATCACTTAATGAGTGTTTTCTTTTGGGACAGTGCAAGATCTTGGCATGAGATAAAGTTGATGGCTACACTATACTGGGAATGCACCAAAAGCCACTGAATTGGACTTTTCAAAGTAATTCACTGTTAATTTTATGTTATGTGTATTTTACCTCTACTTTAAAAATAAAGAAATATGCACTGGCAATTTAGGGAGAAATTTGTGTCTCTTTTTCTGAATTGAGCCAGTTCTGGGACAGGCTCATAGTCAAACAGAAACCCCTCCCCCAAGGATACAAAGAAAGACTGATTCTGGAGGCTTGGTTCAAAGGATGAGGTCATTTTGCACAGAGTCAGACACAACTTAGTGACTCAACAACAGACAATAACAATTTAAGACAGTACATCCTTTTTCTCTGTTTTATCAGGATTACCCAAGGCCTTCTGAGAAAGAGAGTCTTATAGAAAAGAAGTGTTCATGGTTTGAGCTTTGAAAGTGGGATAGCAGTACAGTGCTCTCCCCAGCCTGCTTCTGTGTCATTTCCTCTATCTGCCTGTCTCCGTGTCCTGATGTCCCTCTTTGTGTAGGGACATGAGGGAGGGTAGGATTCACCCTCACTGATCTCTTTTTAACCTTAACACCCCTGTAAAGCCCTCCAGCTCCCCAGTGGTACTAGTGGCAAAGAATCCACCTGCCAGTACATAACAGACACAGGTTTGATCCCTGGGTGGGGAAGTTCCTTTGGAGGAAGGCATGGCAACCTACTCCAGTACTTTTGCCTGGAGAATCCCATGGACAGAGGAGCCTAGTGGGCTATTTTCCATAGGGTCACAAAGAATTGAACATGACTGAAGTGGCTTAGCATGCTTACAAAGCCCTCATCTCCAAATACAGAAATATTTCAAGCAATTGGGGGTTGGGACGTCAACATGAATTTTTGGGCGGGGGGTGCTCAAGGCAGTCCAAACAGACATGTTGTTTGTAGCCTCACATGTCTTCGTCCCTAGCACCAGGCCCCCTTACAATGGGCATGTGGTGAATGGTTGCTGGATAAGCACAGGAATGTTTAAACACAGGGGCTGATGTGACAATCAGTGCTGCCTCATGCTGATTTAAAAAATGGCCAATATGGGAGTTCTGAGTTAAATTTTATTTGGAGCAAATGAGGACTGCAGCCTGGGAGACATGATTTCAGATAGCTCTGAGAAAAGTCTCCAAAGAGGTGGGGGAAGGTCAGTACATATGTGATCTTGGTGAAGGGGGAATGCATGCATCAGCACGTATTTTTTTGAAGAAGTTTTCTGCTAGTCACAAGAAGCAGTCATCAGTATGGAGGATTTTAGTGCTTTTCTAGACATAAGGAGACACAAGAACTGGGTTCATGAAATCAGCTCCTGAAAATACTAACTACCTGGAGACCTGTCCTGCCAGTTTCTACCCCTCCTCCCCAACATCAGCACAGAAGGCCTCATTCCTGCTCGCCACCCTGAGCTCCTTTCAGGAGGTGTTGAAAATCAGCAGCCGCAGCAGCACCTGATTTAATCCTTGTAGAGGTAGATGGCAAGTGCCCATGGCAAGTGACAATTTGTAGTTGATACTGGTACAGAGTCATCACCCTGATCCTGGGTGACGGAGGAGCTCAGGTGATGGAGGCAAATGGAACCAGAGGAAGGGGAGCAGACCCAGCTCTGCAAGGAACCACTGACCCCTTGTCCAACCACGCTTCCCGTGAACATAGAGAATAGAAACATCCCAACCTACCTAGCCCAGAGCTTTCCCCAGAGATGAGAAAGCACAGGATGCTGGCCCCATGTATCTGACGTGCATATCAAAGAATGATTTCAACAGGCCTTGATTTTGCATCTTTGAATACATAGAAAAGCACTACATTCTTTGACTTGAGATGTCTGGTTTTCTTTAATTAACAACAATTTTTTGGTGTTCTGATTACCTGGTCTTTGTTGCAAAAACCCCTATATATCCTGGCTTCTCCCTTACCTCTTCAGGGAAGTCCCTCTGAGCTGTCTGAGATGCTGTCTCAGACTTAAGTCCTCAGTTTTGTCCACCATATAAAATACAATTCTCAACTTTAAGGCTGTGTAGTTTTTTTCAGTTGACAGAGCTGCAGGTGTATCGCCACAGGAAAGGTATGCACACTTGGTCTGGAGAGCTCACTGCTTACAAAGGGGACACTGGTGGCCTTGAATTTAGTTCCCTGTCATCCTAATGGCCTGGGTGGGGGCTAGCAGCCCCTTTCAGCCGTGTTTGATGGGAAGGGATGGGACCTGCCCCAGGAAGGCTGAAACCCCATGGCTTACCCACCCATCCCTTCCTCCCCTCGCTATGATGAATGAGGTTGGGGTTCTACTGCATGGGGTGGGGTACTTGTGCTTCTGCCTGAAATATTTAAACACTGAACTCTACTGGCCTATAATGTAATCAAATGTTAAATTATGAAAGGTCTCTGGGTTCAGCTCAGTGGCTGCTGAAAATGGATGAGTTTCAGTAATTCATGAGGCAGGCATGTCAGGAATAGCCACTGAGGGTGTCCTTGCATGACTAGTGAACAGCTTCATTCGAGGGGAGAAGCCAGAGCTCCAGCCAGGTGCTGGAGGATGGGGGGGAAGTGAGCCATCTGGGGGCTGGGTCATATCCTTTATTTGTAAGCCGTGACCTCCTCTGGAGACACAGCTGTGAGCACCAGGGGTGGGGAGAATGGTAGTGGTCACTGACCCATGGGGTTCTGCTGATTATTGTGGATGGGCAACAATACACCCCTTATCTTTGTGTATGAGCTGGGGAAGATGAGGTGATCTACCCCAGCACTATGAGTAAACTCTCTGGTCTGTAGCTCCCTCACAGCACGTTTAAATTGACATGCATGTTGGACTTGACCTCCTGCCTTATCCACTGATGACTTCTTGCCTTGGTCTGCTCCAGCTGCTGTAACAAAAACACTGCAGGCTGGGGTGGGCCTGGTGGGGGGTGCTTAAACCACAGACATTTATTTGTCACAGTTCTGTAGGCTGGAGGTCCAAGATCAAGGTGCCAACAGATGTGATTCCTTGGCTTGCAAACCCACTTCTGGGCTTGCAGACTGCAGCCCACTTGCTGTGTCTTCATATGGTGGAGAGATAAATGGAGAGAGGGAGACAGAGACAGACAGAGAGAGAGAAAGAGAGAGAAGGGGGACTCTCTGGTGTCTCTTCTTATAAGGGCACTAATCCTGCCACGAGGGCCCCATTCTCATGACCTCAAACCTAATTATCTCACAAAGGTTCCTCCTTCCAATACCAATGCACTGGGGGGAAAGTTTCAATATAAATTTGGGGGTATACAGACTTTCAGTCAATAGCACCCCTCTCTTCCTGGGGATCCCTAGGACCTGCCATTGCCCAGGTGACCCAGGTCCTCTATGGTTTTTGGACACTCATTATGTAACATCCTGCTTGTCCCTAGTCAAGCTTGGAACGAACTGAGAGTGAGATGTAGGTGAGAGGAAGGTGAAATAAACATCTCTTTATTACTGACTGAAGCTAGGGCTTGAAGTGAAGTAAAAGTGTTAGTTGCTCAGTTGTGTACAACTCTTTGCAACCTCATGGCCTGTAGTCTACCAGTATCCTCTGTCCAAGGAATTCTCCAGGCAAGAATACTGGAGTGGTAGCCATTCCCTTCTCCAGGGGATTGTCTTGACCCGGGGATTGAGCCTGGGTCTCCTGCATCGCAGGCAGGTTCTTTACCATCTGAGCTATCAGGGAAGCACTAGGGACTAGAGAGCAGACTCCATTTCCTTGCCTTTTCCAACTTGTAGAGGTCGCTTGTATTCCTGGCCTTGTGGACTAGCATTACCCTGTCCTCACATTTCTGACTGCCCCCTCTTTCCATAAGGGCCCTTGCAATGGCCTTGTGTCCACCCCGACACTCTAAGGTAATCACTGCATCTCAAAGTCCATCATCATACCTGCCCTGTCCTTTTAACCAGTTAAAGTCACATATCCATGCATTTTGGTGATGAGGACATGGACATTTTTGGGAATCATTATTATGTCCACCAGGTATGCTCCTGGGCATGGGGTGTGCAGCCACAAACAAAAAAAAGGACACAGTCCCTGACCTCATGGACATGCGTTTTAGGGTCAAACACATTTCTCTCCACGACATCTTTTCTTCAAGGGTGGGGTGTGGAGCAGTGCATATCTGAAAACAGTGCTCTCCCACAGAATCCACTGGAAGATTCTAAATGTCTTCCTTCTGCATGGGCAACACAGGAAGCCCCAGGACTTAAAATGTGGCCAGGGTGCCTATGTTTTATCCCATTTCAATTAATGGACATGGGAATGGAGGTAGGGAGGGGTCCTGGACAGCACACCACATGTGTGTCTCTCTGTGGCTCTCCCCTCACTCTGGGGGAGACCCAGCAAGTTCATTTCTCCAGGCCACCTGCTCTTTAGTGTGGTCTGTATCCCCCTGACACATGCTGGCTGGCTGTGTCTGCCCCCTCTCAGGGCCTTCCTCCTTCCAGTTTCCCTGTTTGCTGAGCCAGACACTTGTTTTTTCTGACATTTTTCTCTGGATTCTTTCCTGCTGTAAGAAATATGAAATCAATAAGTCCTATGTCTGCCAAAACCATGGTTTAAACAAATCTTTTCCTCCTCACCTTCCTGAAGGTGGCATTCCGGTATCTAATCCCTCTGGGCCAGCATCCTGTCAGGTGTGGTTTGAATAGACTGTCGTCCTCCCTGCCCCCTCTTCCCAATACATGATTGTTTATTTATTTTTAATTGGAGGATGATTGCTTTACAATTTTGTGTTAGTTTCTGCCAAACATCAACATGAATCAGCTACAGGTATATGTAAGTCCCTTTTAGGTTGTCAGCAAGCGTTGAGTTGAGATCCCTGCATCATACAGCAAATTCCCACTGGCTTTCTATTTTACATATGGTAATGCATATGTTTCCAGGCTACTCTCTCAAGTCTTAAATTCTCTCCTTCGCCTACTGTATCTGCAAGTCTGTTCTCTGTCTGCATCTCCACTGATGCCCTGAAAATAGGTTCATCAGCACCATCTTTCCAGATTCCATATATATGAATTAATATATGTATTTTTAATTTTCTGACTTACTTTATTCTGTGTAATAGGCTCTAGGTTCATCCACTTCATTAGGACTGGCTCAAATGTGTTCTTTTTGTGACTGAGTAATATTCCATTGTATATATGTACCACAACTTCTTTATCCATTCACCTATCAGTGGATGGTACCCATCTATGCTGGGCACTGCTGCATGCTTTGCAAACACTAATCTGCTTAATCCTCAATCAGTCTTACAATGCAGAGATCACACCAGCCCATTTTACAGATGGAGCTGCTGAGGTACAGAGAGGTTGAGTGACTTAATCCCAGGTGAACTGCAGCAGGGGCAGAGCTAGGATTGGAACACAGGCTGTGACAGAGGTGTGCTTGAAGCCTCCCTGACACAGTGCTGCCTTTATTGAGCTTCATTCTAGAGCTCTGATTGCTTAATTTCTCTATCAGGGCACTGGCTGCACCAGCCCTGACAGTGAGGTTCTCCTTGGAAGTTTTCCCTGTTTTCTGTCCTGTAGGCTGTTGAGGGTTTTGTTCCTGCAGCTGCCACTCCTTAGAAGGGGAGGATCCTGGTCACTTGCCTTAATGTTCACCTGCAGTTTCACTCCTGTCCAGGGTGCGGTGTTTCTTTGTTGGGGAATCTCCACTTCTCACCTCTGAGGTTGGATTTTTCCAGCTGATAAGAATCCAAACATCTCCTTCCACCCGCTAAAGGGCTGCTCCTCCAGGATACAATTTTTTCTTTTAATATTGACCTAACCTGGCCTAGCTTTCTTCACTTTCCTCACTCTGTTAAGAGCAGTTAGATCTGAAAACTCTCATTCCCCCTTCCCATCTGCTTGGCATGTGTCCTAAGAGCTCTGTCTTCCTTCCAGGGATTCCCTGCCACATCTGCACCTGAACTTGTATGTCTACCCCTGTTACGTATCCCTTCTGGCCTAGCTGCTGGTTTGAGAGAGAGGGTCATTCTGAGGCATATGCTCAATCCTCCACTTCCTCCTTGGCTCCCTGAATGGAGCAAATCTGGGTGCAGAGGCAGAAAGCAGCAGCCGGTTATAAGCCTCTGCCTAATTATCTTCCCCAGTCTTGGTTTGTGGCAAACCTATATCCCACTCTTCACAGGAAGGATGCTCACCTTCCCACTTAAAGTTCTCCTACATCTGCAGATGTGGAGACATCCAGGGACTCAGAAATCTAAAGCCGTGACTGGAACATATATGACTAATAAATCCAGGTCTCTTGAGAGTGTTTGTAAGCGATGACTTGTAAGAGCCCCAGAGACTCAAGGTTAGTTCCCCTTTATCTCTCTTTTAGCCTTGAATCAATTAGAAAAAAAAAAAAAAAAAAACAACGAATCAAGGGGAAGGGAACTGGCCAGATGATCTGACCCGGTTCACTCCTCCAGGGGCATTGGCCAGCTAACACTCTGCAGGCAGAACACAGCTTCTTCTGCAGTTTCAGATCCTGGCTCTCTGGCCTGCCAGCCTGGCTGAGAGACATGGTTATAAAAGCAGCAAAAAAGAAGTCGTTTCATCACCTGATGCCTTAAAGACCTTATACCCAAAGATTCTCTATCATCAAAGCTGTAGCTGCACTGGGCTTGCTAAAAATGTCTCATCCTGCCTGCAGCAGCTGGGGCTTTCCAGGAGGCTCAGTGGTAAAGAATCTGCCTGCAGTGCAGGGGCTGCACGAGACATGGGTTCCATCCCTGGGTCAGGAGGCAACCCACTCCAGTATTCTTACCTGGAGAATCCCATAGAGGAGCCTGGAAGGCTACAGTCATAGGGTCATGAAGAGTCAGGACTAAAGCAACTTTGCATGTACGAACCTGCAGCAGCTAATCTCTACACCTGCTTTAAAAAAAAAAAAAAAAAAAAGCCTGTGGCCTGTGGTTAAAGCCTCCATAAGCTGCAGTGACCCACCAAGGTCAAGATCCTGCAAAACTCATGTCCTTAGGCCTAAGGCCCAGTGTGGCCCACCCAGGCTGCACTAGGAACACCAATCATACCTTAAATTCTGGCTACATGGAACCTCGGCGTTTTCACAAAGTCAAGATCCCCAGGGGTGATGGAAGTGAGGCTCTGGCCACCTGCTCAGATGGCTCCCAAACCTCCATCTCCATTCTATCTGTACTCCTTGATTCTCTTGGTTTTTCATCCATTCCTGGAAATGTAACAGGGTTTAGAATTTGAGTGGGTGGACATAGGGCACACCCTCCCTTATCTTCCTCTTCCAGCTCTGGAGAAGGACCCAAGAATCAAGCACATAAAGAGTGAAAGGAAATCTTCTTCATTTCTGGCAAGGCTGTTGGGGAAGAAGGTCAAGGTGCTTGCTGGAATCTACAGACACTGGCTACACCCAGGTCTGGCCACCTGAGTGTTTATCACAGTGTGACAAGGGGCAGGATGTGCCACCTCGTCGGGAGGCGGGGAGGGCTGGGGCTCCTGTGTCCACGTCCTTCCCCTGTGCTGAGCTAATAATGCCCCCTTAGATGTCCATGTATGCAAAGAGATTTTGCAGATAGGATTAAATTAAAAATCTTGAGACAGGAGATGATCCTAGAGTAGACAGGTGGGTCCCTGTTACCACAAGCATCTTCACAAGAGAGAGGAGTGAAAGTGAAAGTGAAGTCGCTCAGTGGTGTCTGACTCTTTGCCACCCCATGGACTGTAGCCTACCAGGGTCCTTCCTCCATGGGATTCTCCAGGCACGAGTACTGGAGTGTGTTGCCATTTCCTTTTCCAAAGAGAGAGGAGGGAGGGTCAGAGTTAGGGATGGTGATGTGATGATGGAAACTGAGAGTGATGAGGCCATGGGCCAAGGAAGGTGTGGAGCTTCCAGGAGCCAGAAAAAAACAGAGAAATTCTCTCCTTAGAGCCTCCAGCCATCATATCCACTTTTTGACTTCTGAACTCCAGAGTTGTAAGATAATAATCTTAGCTGTTTTAAGCCATGACTACATACTATTTGTAGTCATTTGTTTCAGCAGCAATAAGAAAACAAAGACTCCCCCACTAGCTGTCATTTTCCCATCAGGTAAGCCACTCCTCATCAGTTAAATCACTCCCCATCAGCTAAGTCCCTCCCCCTTGCCTTGAGAGGAGGGAATGCGTGGGCGGTGAAGAGCATTCAGGGAGGACACTTTAATCGGGTGCCTCCACATGGAGAAAAGTGAGCCATGGGGAGAATCACCTCCTCTCCTCGCCATCCTGGGAGGATGGGTCTAATGTTTAAATGAGGGCCACAGAGAGGCTCAGGAGTGTGCGGCTACTGGTTCAAGGCCACAGAGCCGAGCAAACCCAGTGAGGACCTGTGCTTGACCCTCAGTTCTACCCTTCTCTATGGATACAAATCCTATCCCCTTGAAGCCTTGGGGAGCAGAGCTCCTTGGGGATTGGGGAAGAGAGGCAGGGAGACCCTTACTGCAAGGTCACTCCGGCTGGACAATGTGCTCTGAGCTTTGCATCCAGATATTGACTGTCATTATTCATCCTAACCTATTTATGCCTCTTGATGGCATGAGTCAATTCACACCATAAGTACTTTTGGTGCCAAGTGAACAGTGCATTTTGTTTTCCCAATTGGCAAGAGGAGCAGGACACAGAAACCAAGTTCAACTGGGTGGCCCCGAGTAACCCTGCTGGTCACCCTCCCCCGCCTGCTCCTGGGGTGCCCGCAGTGGCCCCTGGTCTGCCCATGAATGGGCTTTGTGCTTTGCTCAGGTGATGACGTCACCTCTGTTATTTTTGTCTATTTACTTATTCGACAGATATTTGATGAGTGCCTGTTGTGGGTGGTGGGGACATACCATCAGCCAAACACTTTCCTGCCTTCACAGAGATGATGGTCTTGTGTGCAGGGCCAGAAAGAGAGCAGGTGCTCACAGAATCAAACACACCCATTAGTGTCACAGCTACTGTGAAGGGTGAAGGTTCAGAAACCAGTAGACTGGCATTTAAATCTCCCTCCAGCCCCTGGGAGCTACTGACTTCAGGTGTGAGGCTGGACCTACTTCTGCAGCAGGGGATGCTGACCACACCTTTGCCCAGGTGGCAGAATGACCACGGCCCCGGAGCTGGCAGCCCTGCAGAAGTAGGCATGGCATGTACAGCCTGTTGAGTTCTGCCCATGACCCACCTCACCAGCAACTTCAGCGCTCGCTTCTCCTATCTAATTATCTCCTTAACCGTGTCTGGATAGGATATTGGGAGGGCCAGGTTTTGCTCTGTGTTATTTAATGAAGTTCAGTGCACAGAGTGGTTTGCAGAACAGGGAGCACTGGAGACCTTCATGGATGGTCATCTCCACACCCTCCTCCCTCCCTAGGGCAGAGCTTTCCCAACTTTACTGTACTTGGGAGTCACACGGGATCTTGTCAAAATGCAGATTCTGATTCTGTGGGTCTGAAGTGAGCTCGAGAATCTACATTTTTTGACAAGCTCCAGGCTGACGCTGCCCTAGTTTAAGAACCTCACTTTGAGTAGCAAGGTCCTAGGGAGGCTGGTGTTGGAAATATCATGCCAGTTGAGGGTCGTGTACTTCTTCCTCTGTATGACCCTGGGGCCACACATAGTAGGTGCTCAATTAATGTTGGCAGGATGTATGTGCAGGTAGCTATTTGATGTTGCGGACTGGCAGCTTGAATACTGTTTCTGAGGACAAAGTCCCCTGGCCAGGACCATTCAGAGGCTCAGCCTTTGTTCTGACTCTGTCCCTCCCTTGCAGAGTAGGTCAGGAAAATTCCTTGACTTTTGTAACAGATTTCTTTATCTTTAAGATGTTACTGCTCATCTCTGAGGGTTATGGGGATGGGAAAAACAATGTGCTAAGCAAGCAACTGAGGGTGTGATACCTCCTCTTCATGTAGCAACAATTTACCTTGAGTGCTCTGGCCACTGCCCATCCTTACCCAGGCAATTCCAGATTCAGGAGTCACTTTGGAAGTTACCTCCACCCAGAAGCCCGCCCTGATTCCCCCAGAGTGGATCATGCGTCCTTCCTCGTGTCCATCGGTAGTCTGATATTACCCTTGCCCAGACCTGGCCTCCTGTAGGCCTCTCAAGAGCATCTGTATCCTTACACCAAGCTCAGCTTCTGACACTTCGGAGATGCTCCTCAAATGAAGAATGGTAAAGGAATCAAGTCTAGAAGAGTTAATAAGAAAGAGAAGAAGAAATGGACACAACCAGAATACCTGATGCTTTGGGGGTTCACCAAACAGCCCCCAGAAGAGAGGAAGCAGATAACAGCTCAGTTTCAAAATTTAAAGGAGGGATGTGTTAAGGGATCTTCATGTTTCTTTCTGGTTTGACCCATTCACTTCTATGCAGGGACCTCAAAGACTGTTAAGAAATAGTGACTGAATTTTGGTTGAAGTGTTGATTTAGGGGAATCCAAACTTGTCAGAAGATGGCATCCTTCAATCCCTCCCAATACTATTATGAAGAAAAATGTTCCTGACAACCTCCTATTCATCCTTCAAGACCCAACTCAAATGACCCCATCCCTCCACCCCCATACACAAGGCTCTCTGTGTTTCCCAGCCGCACTCAGGCCAAGATGAGTGCCCAGATACATCTGTGCTCCTCCCCACATGGAAAGCCCCTGGAGAACAGACACTGGGTGTTTATCTTGAATGCGGAGGCCTCTCCTAGGGTTTGGCTCACAATAGTTCCTCAGTGATCTTTTGAACAAATGGATGTCGTTTTGCGCTTTTCACATTCTACCTGCAGGGTACCAAATGGATCCCCTTCTCTTTATGCGACTTTTGCTGATTAGATTTTAAAAGCTCCCATCCTGTCCCTCTGCCTGGAGCCTGTACACTCTTGGCTGTCACGGGGGCAGGGCCAGCCCATCTGGAGTCAGTCCCCAGTGTCTCTCTAATGGGCTTGTGTGGAAGAGGCCTGGGGTCTGTAGCGGCCATTGATTTTCGTCTTTATGATTTAGGCTGCGATTGATTTTCTCAGGTGGAGGCTTTGCACTTAATGAAGTGAGGGCTGCTCTGCACCATCCAGACAGGATTACGTGCAAGGACAATTACCCTTCTGGGTGACAGTGTCTCTCTTTGTAAAATATACATAATGCAATGAAAATAGCTCAGCCGATGAGGGAGATATGATGAGAAGTAGGTGGTGACATTACAGTGGACTGCTTGCAAATCCTGCTACTGGGGGATGGCATGGTTAAAAAGATTGTATTCTTATTATTATTTTGTAAACTTGAGAGAAATGAACAGTGTTGATGTGGAATTAAAGGATGAAATATTTAATTTAGCAAGAGATTATTTTAGATTTGTTTTCCTTTAACTGAAGCTTAAGAGCTGACCTCGACTGAGAGTCCTTCCTAGGATTTAAGCTGCTTCCTGGAGAAGGTGGGGGGACTAAATAACTTCTCTCCTGTTCTGCGACTGCCCTTCCCTCCAGGCTCACCCCAGAGGCCCTTAGCCCTCAGCCACTCTGGCCTGGCCTTTTATTAGACTTTTAAGTTGGCATGTGATGTAAATAAATATTGTCCAGTTCAGTTCAGTCACTCAGTCGTTTCCGACTCTTTGCGACCCCATGGACTGCAGCACGCCAGGCTTCCCTGTCCATCACCAACTCCTGGAGCTTACTCAAACTCATGTCCATTGAGTTGGTGATGCCATCCAACCATCTCATCCTCTGTCATCCCCTTCTCCTCCTGCCTTCAACCTTTCCCAGCATCAGGGTCTTTTCCAGGTTCTTCTCATCAGGTGACCAAAGTATCGGAGCTTCAATTTCAGCATCAGTCCTTCCAGTGAATGTTCCAATAAATATTGTTAGAATGATTCTTTTTTCCAGAAATATTGAGGAAACCAGCTCTCAGATTACTTGTCTCATATTTGATAAAGGATCCATGTCACATGGATGTGTTTTCTGTTTGAAGTTGGTTTCTAGGCCTGTTTCTCTCAAGAAGCTCAGAGAGGGACCAGTTGTCCTCTTTTTGAGGGGATCATCCAGGCCTTAGAACTTAAAGTTTGCACCTCAGGGAACTCCTGAGTCTCAGGCAAAGTAGGGCAAGTTCAGTCCTTGAGACTTGGATTGGTTCCTGAGAGACAGAGAGGGAGGATGAAGTGCAGGTCCCCCTCTGACATGGTAAGCATCCCCAGCCCCCGTCCCTGATCTGATCTGCAAAGATGGAAGAGCCAAACCCCCCAGAATGTAAACAGAAATTTTAAAGAACTCAGGTTTTATAGGACTATGCTATTCAAGATGTGCCTCCCTGGTAGCTCAACTGGTAAAGAATCTACCTGCAATGCAGGAGACCCTAGTTCAATTCCTGGGTTGGGAAGATCCCCTGGAGAAGGGATAGACTACCCACTCCAGTATTCCTGGGTTTCCCTGGTGGCTCAGATGGTAAAGAATCTGCTTGCAATGTGGGAGACCTGGGTTTGATCCTTGGGTTGGGAAGCTCCCCTGGAGGAGGGCATGACAACCCACTCCAGTATTCTTGCCTGGAGAATCCCACGGACAGAGGAGCCTGGAGGGTAACAGTCCATGGGGTCACAAAGAGTTGGACACAACTGAGTGACTAAGTGGGGAAGGCAATGGCACCCCACCCCAGTACTCTTGCTTGGAAAATCCAGTGGACGGAGGAGCCTGGTGGGCTGCAGTCCATGGGGTCGCTAAGAGTCGGACATGACTGAGCGACTTCACTTTCACTTTTCACTTTCATGCATTGGAAAAGGAAATGGCAACCCACTCCAGTGTTCTTGTCTGGAGAACCCCAGGGATGGGGGAGCCTGGTGGGCTGCCGTCTATGGGGTCGCACAGAGTCGGACACGACTGAAGCGACTTAGCAGCAGCAGCAGTTAGCAGAGCGACTAAGAATAGCACATGTTATTTAGGATGAAGAGAGTGGCAGAAGCTTACAGTAGGGTTGTCCAAAGCTGAGGGTTTAAGCATCAAGAGCTCACTGAAGACTTCCAGATGGGCTCTGACCTTGGACTCCAGCAGCCCCTGAAGGCATGATCACTGGAGCTGCTGAATCTAGTTCCACATTTTCTGGAAACCAGAAGCCTTGCTCCAGGTCAGCTGTCTGACCTCTGGGGCTACGTAGGATCAGGCATCATCTTCTCCCCAACCCCCACCAAATGTCATCATAAGCATTTCAGGAGACCCACCTGCATGCAAGATCAGTGCTTCAAACATGACCCCACATCACCCTGACAGATGCTGAGAAATGCGCACCGCAGCCCGGGCTGAAGGCAATCCCCATCGTATTTGTCTCAGTTCCTCAGTCACGTTACTAAGCAGCTCTTTTGGAACAGGGACCCCCAGATGCTACAGGCATAGCCACCACCTGTGCCTGAGACCTGCTGGGAGAAGTGGCCAAGGGGCAGGTGTGGAGACTGGGCAGAGAGCAGGAGGGAAGGGCTGGGGAAGGAATGGGGGCCTCGGAGACCCCAGTTGACTTCGGTGAGAGGAAGAGCAGATGAGGGCTCCCGGGATGAGAGACCTCGATGGATTCAAGGGTCTGGGGGGACCGACTGGCACCCGGTAGGAGGTGAGTGTGGAGGAAGGTGAGTGTGAGAGGCATGTAGGTCTCCAAGTGGCAGAGAAAGCACTTTCTCACCCCGTTAAGCATTGGGTGTCCATGGCGCTGACAGAGTAAACATGGAAAGCAAGGGTGACCGGCCTCTGCAGTGTGGAATTCCTAGGAAGCAGGCGCACTCTGGGGCTAAAATAGGAAAGTTCCAGCACACCAGGCTTATCCCGATCGCTCTCACCATTGAGGAAATGGGGTCAGAGATGTCCCCAGCCATCTGACTCCCATGCCCGTGCCTCCTGCAATGCCTCCTGGCCAGGGGACCAGGCATCGCCCTATGACACTCAGGACAGTGGGTAGGGCTCTTGGAACTGGGCAGACGTCTGGGTGCCCTGGGCAGGGGTGCCTAGGATACAGCTGACTGTGAGTGTCACCCAGCCATGTGCAGGTTGCATTCTTGGCCACTGGCGGGCTTGGCTTACGTCTTGGCTCTTCCCCACCACCCCTCTGTACCTGCAATCTCATTCCTTCTTCACCGAAGGCTGAGATATTGACTCTGACTCTTACCTGCCGTTCTTAAAGTGAGCATCCCCAGGGTGGAATGGCCTGGCGGTGAAATTGAGATGGCACCAACTGAAGCCCTAATTAATGTTTGTTTTATGATGTTCCAGGGAATGGTCGCTCGATAACTTAATGCAATAGAATTTTTTAAAAGCATGTGTTCTGTTTAAAGAGTGAGGACTAACAGATGTCTTGTAAAGCAGCTTGTTGGAGAGTGTTATTGTTAAGAAGTGATATTGCACTTCCTAAAATCTGTGCTTGGTAACCACCTCATTAATTGTAAACAGGAGTGACTGGGCCCAGTTCCCAGCTCTCAGAGCATGGTGTCAGAGAGAAGATAGCCCTTCAGGAGCAGATGCTCCAAGGAGCAAACTTCCCAGGGAGAGGCCGAAGGCGTCCTGCACTCCCTGAGCCTTGTGAGGAAGCAGGGTCCTGGGAAGGGGGTGGATGGGGGGTTCTGGGTTCTGGTTTGAAGTGTCAGAATCTCTGGACCAGAGCATCCCATGGGGGGAGAAGCTGAGGGAGCAGAGAGGTCCTGGGTTCTCCCTGAGGTTTCAGAACAAGTATTGAAATTCTCCAAGGCTGCTGTAACAAATAGCCCAAGCTTAGACCTTTAAAGCAACATGCACTATTTGTAGTTAAGTCCAACGTGAGTCTCATCGGTCCACAATCATGGTGTTGGCGAGGCTGCCTTCATTCTGGAGGCTCCAGGGACAGTCGGTTTACCTGCATTTTCCAGCTTCTAGAGGCTCCCCATTCCTTGATCCTTCCTCCTTCTCTGAAGCCAGGGGTGGATGGTGGAGCCTTTGTTACGCTGTCCTCCCTCTGGTTCTGAGGCTTCTGCATCTTCCTTTCTCACTGAGAATACTGGTGATGACGTCGAGTCCACCCAGGCGAGGCAGGACACTGTCCTCAGCTCCAGGCCAACTGCTGAGCAGCCTTAATGCCACTTGCCTCCCTCATTCCCCTTTGCCCTTAAAACAGACCTAGTCATGACCCCTGGGGATTATGACATCACCATCTTTAGGGGACTGCTACTCTGCCTCCCACATTTTGCCTTAGGACATAACTGGCTTGCTTTAGTTGATCTGTTTTATCTATTTTGTAAGAAAAGAGGCATGGAAGGTGCCGGCCTCTGGGACTCTGAGGTTTTGTTACGGAAACGCCACTAATTCAGTGTTGGACCCTGGGATGTGGTCCACTTGGCCTTCTGAGGTGCAGGGTACTGTCCTTTCAACAAGAATGGGGACACTTGTCCTGATGGCTGCACAGGGTCATGCCGGGGGGAAAAACAAAACGGGAGGTGGGTGTGGCAAAGCTTCAAAAAGCGTCAGTGCTGTAAAACCAACCGAGAGGCTCCCCTCCCTTCTGGCATCAAATAAACGTCATGCACTGTCCCCAGAGGCCAGGGTCAGCAGGAGTATGGACACAGGGCTCTGGAAGATTCTTTCCACCTGCCAGTCCTGTCCCACCCCACAGCAGGCAGAGGAGGGGCTAGAGGAGTCACCCTTTTGAGAAGAGCTGGCCTCCCCTCACTCGGGCCCTGGGGTGGGTGATGAGACTTGGTACAGGCTTTTAGCCCTTTGACCAATGGACACTGGCCATGTGGGGAGCTTCCTGCAGAGGAGGTCACTGCTTTGTCCATCACTCTAGTGGTTTCACTTTTGAAATTCAAATCTGGGAGATGTCTTGGATGAGATCTTTTCTCTTTCTTTTTTATTTTTTAAATTATGAAAGTATAATAACACACTTACATGAGACTTGGAAAATACAAAATGAAGTGTTTTATATATATATATGTATATAGTTCCATATATATAAAGTTACAAGCAATATGTAGTTCTATATATTACAATTATAGTAGATATACTGTAGTAGATATACAATTTAAGTAGATAATAAAGATTTTTAGTTGAAGTTTCAATATCAAATTCTCAAAAATTAATAGAGTGAATACACAGAAAAGTAGAAGGATATGGGAGACCTGAAAAGCACTATGAACCGATTCAGCATGATTAAGATCTATACAATTTTCACACAACAGTAGGATACAAATTCTATTCAAGCTCCCATAGACTATAAACTAGGAGATGCTGGAACATATCCAGGGATGTAAAACAAGGTGCAAAAATTTTAAGGTCTACAGGTGTTAAAATCAGTCTGTTCTCTTATCACTGTGGAATTATGTTAGAAATCAATATCAAAAGATATTTGAAAATAACCCACATATTTTCAAGTGCAATGTGACATTTACCAAGAGAGATCTTAGACTTAACCATGAAAAGCTTGGATGAGTTTTTTAAAAAAAGCTCTTTATTTTGTGTTGGAACATAGCTGGTTAACAATGTCGTGATAGTTTCTGGTGAAGAGAGAAGGGACTCAGCCATGCAAACGTGTGTTGGTTGCTCATTCACGTCCAACTCTCTGTGACCCCATAAGCTGTAGCCCACCAGCCTCTTCCATGCGCTTCTCCAGGCAAGAATACTGAAGTGGGTTGCCATTCCCTTCTCCAGGGGATTTTCCTCACCCAGGGATGGGGTCGAACCTGGGTCTCCCACACTGCAGGCAGATTCTTTACCATCTGAGCTATTTTCTCCCAAACTCCTCTCCCATCCAGGCCACCACATGACAGTGAGCAGAGTTCCCTGTACGTCCTTGTTGGTTATCCACTTTAAATATAGAAGTGTGTACATGTCCATCTCCTTAATTATCCCTTGCCATTAATGAGTTTTGGCACATGCATGTTCTTGTGCAACCAATAGCATATCACCATGACCCCAGAAGTTTCCGTCCAGCCCCTCCTAGTCAATTTCCTAGGTAGCCGGTGGTCAGAATGTTTTAAATCATGGATTCCATTCTTCTAGTCTAGAACCTCAGGACACTGCAGCCAGACAGTCTGGTCTCTTATTGTGGCTTCTGTCCTCCACCACCATGCTCTGGGTTTCTTCTCTGCTGTTGTCTAGACCCACAGTTCATTCCTCCGCGCTGTTTATCCTATCATATGAATGTGCTATAGTTTGTTTATCCATCTTCCCACTGATGGACTCCTGGACTGTTCCCAGTTTGGAGTCTTTCAATATAAAGATGCAATGAGTATGCTTGTATAGAAAAGAAAATCCAGACACGTTCCTCAGTCCCCGGTGGTTTACCCACATTTTCCCTGGCTTGTGAAGGGAGACTGATATTACTAACAGAATGACAGCCTGGCGGCCACTCTAAGGGGAGGCCCTCCTGCCAGGAGGACTCTGGTGCCAGCCATCCTCTGCAGGTGGGTAGGCACACTCTTGGGGTGTCACGTTCCTACCCTGGGGGCTCTGGGCACCTGTTCCCTCGTCCTGTCTCATCCCCTTGGCTCCCGGGCCTCATTTCGTATTTGCTTATATATTTATGAGCCCCAGAATTGCTGCTTCCGGCAGACTATTTACTTAACAATATAACAGTAATTGTAGGATAATTGTGCTGCAATGAAGGAACAGTCAGGGTCTGTGCAGTAAGTGGATAATAAAAACCAGGGTTTATGGGTTCTGCTAGTGGGAAGATTTATAGCCTTAATATTGCATTATGTAACTAATCATTTCCCATTCAGAATGGCCTGGGATTTGCAGAGACCCTCAGCCAGCTGATGTTTACTGGGGGATAGGAGGAAAGAATGAGCCCGCCTGGGCCTGGCTTCTCTCCTCCCCTCCCAGCTGAGATCTTTGGATTCAACCCTTCTCCTTCAAGGAGGAAGAAAGTGATGAGCAAGAATCTCAATGTACCGTCCCCTCCTCTAGGCCTCTAGCTCCCCATTTATGAGATGCTAGGACATCTAGACCCTTTTCCCACTGCAGCCCATGGGGGTGGCAAAAACTGGACCCTGACTTTATCAAGCTCCCCACCAAGCCCTGGGTGTCAGAAAGCAAGGAGCTTTCTGTCCATAAAGATTGTCCTGGGCTGACAGTTTCCAGCTTGTCTCAAGGTTGTGGTGTCAGAGCTGGGAGGCCTGGGGGGTGGGTAGGACAGTGGCGAGTCCTCCCTGCTGACCTTGGTGAGGGGCCTGGCAAGGGTAGTCCACGTCCTCTGTCCTCTCCCTTTCCTGGGGCGTGGTCAGCTGGGTGAGCAAGCTGTCCCCAACCACGTGGGTCCAAACTTACCCAGAGGAGATTGCCAGAGGCAGCTAGCATTGACTCCAGACCTATTTGATTTTCACCAAGAAAAGACAACAGGGTGTCAGATGGATGCTTTCCCAGTGAGACAGGCTTCCTGGGTCCCTCATTCTGAAGGAAAAAGAGCTCCAGATAAGAAGTGATGTTGGCCCTGGGGAGTGAGAGAGCAGCTCCTGGGGATGATGGGGGTGCCTGTGTTGGGAATCTCCAAGGACATGGGAAATGGATAAACTCAAAGAATATGTGCTTTTAAATCCATCCTATATATATTTGTTTGCATTTGTTAATCTCAAGCTCCCACTCCTTCCCTCCCCAACCACTCCACTCTCCTGGCGATAAGTCTGTTCTCTCTGTTTCATAGATAGGTTCATTTGTATCATATTTTAGATTCCACATATAAATAATCTGTTCTCATTGTTGTTTAGTTGCTCAGTTGTGTCTGACTCTTTGTGACCCCATGGACGGTCGCCCTCCAGGCTCCTTCTGTCCGTGGGATTTCCCAGGCAAGAATACTGGAATGAGTTGCCATTTCCTTCTCCAGGGGATCTTTCCGATTCAGGGATTAAACCTGAGTCTTCTGCTTGGCAGGCAGATTCTTTACCACTGAGACACTTAGAAAGATATAAATGATATCGTATGATATACGGCTTTCTCTTTCTTATTTGCCTCACGTAGTATGATCATCTCTAGGTCCATCTATGTTACTGCAAATGGCATAATTTCATTCTTTTTTTTTTTTTTTCAGTGGCTGGGTAATATTCTGTTGTATATATGGACCACATATTTTTTACCCAGTCATCTGTTGATGGACATTTAGGTTGCTTCCATGTCTTGGCTGCTGTGAATAGTGCTGGTATGAACATAGGGGTACATTTATCTTTTTGAATTTTAGTTCTACTTTATAGCATAGGGGGATTCCCTGGTGGCTCAGAGGGTAAAGAGTCTGCCCACAATGTGGGAGACTTGAGTTTGATCCCTAGATTGGGAGAAGAAAAGGGAAACCCACTCCAATATTCTTGCCTGGAAAATCCCATGAACAGAGGAGGAGCCTGGCGGGCTACGGTCCATGGGGTCACAGAGTCAGATATGACTAAGTGACTTCACTCACTCACTTTATAGCATAGGAAACTGTATTCAATATCTTGTGATAAAATGTAATGGAAAGAATATGAAAAAGAATATATATATATATATGTTTAACTGAGTCATGTTGCTGTACAGCAGAAATTAACACAATATTGTAAATCAGAATATGTGTTTTATCTTTAATCCTCTTGCTTGCTAATGCAGCAGGGATGGGGCAGGCAACCCCAGACCGTCCCTCTGGTCTGTTTCCATGTACCTCTTCATGCCCACTTGTGAGGAGAACCACAGACCTGTCCAGATGATGGGGGCTTAAAGGCACAGCAGGATGGCAGCATTGGATGTTGTAGGAGAACACGTCTGGATTCGTGGGCTCTCTCCTGGGAGTTATCTGCACAGAAAACACAAGTTCCCATATGTCCACTGTGGATAACGGTCCATGCACACCTCTCCCAGTGGCAGCAGGACACAAGTGAGAGTCAGGGTCACGTGGGGCTCAGGAGACTTAAAGCTGGCCCAGCCATAGTCTCACCCTCACCTCTAGTGGGGGAGGGTCAGGGAGGTTTGTGTGGATGTCTGGAGGTCGCTCTGCTCCATTTCTTGGCCTGGTTGTGGTGACTCAGTGACAATTCATCAGCAGACACTTTGATTGGGACACTTTCTTAAGGGCACAGGATACTCCAACACAGCAGTGAAAAAATTGGCCGCACTTCTTAATGATCATATGGAATGCTGATAAAAGAGTGACCAGCAATCCTGATGCATTCTTCATGGGAGCATAAGTTGGCAGTTCAAATTCTGAAAGTTTATATTCTTTGACCAATTAATTCTACTCCTGGGAGTTTACCCCAGGGAAAGAGTAAAATTTAAAGGCAAAATATAGGTACCAGGATGTTCATCTTTGCAGTACTAAATAGTTTTGAAAGGCTAAATGTCCAGCAATCAAAAAAAAAAAAAAAAAAGAGATCCCACAATATACCTGCTAGAATAATGAAAATAAAAAAGGCTGGTGATACCAGGTGTTGGTGAGGACTTGGTGCAACCAGAGCACTCATACATCATGTTGGCGGGGAGGAAAAGTCGTGTCAACACTTGGAAAAGAGTATGGCATTTTCTTACAGAGTTAGTTTTATATTTATGACTCAGCAATTACACAGCTAAGTTTTACGCAAGAGAAATGATGCCATGTATCCCCAAAAAGACATATATAAGAATGTCCATATCTGCTTTACTTATAATAGATAAAAACTGGAAATGGCCCAAATGGTCATGGAGAATGCATACACAAATTATGACATATAAAGGTCTGTATAATCAAAGTTATGGCTTTCCCAATGGTCATGTTTAGATGTGAGAGTTGGACCATAAAGAAGGCTGAATCTCCCAGAATTGATGATTTTGAGTTGCAGTGCTGGAAAACTCTTGAGAATCCCCTGGACAGCAAGGAGAGCAAATCAGTCAATACTAAAGGAAATCAATCCTGAATATTCATAGGAAGTACTGATGCTGAAGCCCCAGTACTTTGGCTACATGATGTGAAGCGCCGATTCATTGGAAAAGACCCTGATGATGGGAAAGATTTAGGGCACGAGGGGAAGGAGACGACAGAGAATGAGATGGTTGGATGGCATCACCAACTCAATGGACATGAATTTGAACAAGTTCTGGGAGATAGTGAAGAATGGTAAAGCCTGGCGTGCTGCAGTCCATGGGGTTGCAAAGAGTTGGACACAACTTAGCAACTGAACAACAAATGAGTCCATACTGATACAAATTACTAAATGAAAAAGTAAACTGGGGAGAAGGGCAAGTTCTCCTTATATTAGAATTCTACTTAATAAGGAAGAAAGGATTTAGAAAGTCATCCATGGGTGTTCAAACCAATGGGTGAAAGTTTGACAATGAATGGAATATTTATAGAATCAAAGAATTAAATTATTTATTAACTATAAAAGGAAAAAGGATAATTTTACAGGGGAGAGACCTGGAGGACATAACCTTAACCAGGGGATCAAGGATCTGTCCCAAGATGGGACACCCCATGCCTGATGGTCAGGACACAGCATCACCCCGTGCAAACCGAGAAAACACACAGCCTGGATCTGATCCTAAGAAAGCACAAATAAACAGGGACAGAGGCACATTCTAAAAGTAACTGTCCTTTCCTCCCCAGAAAGGTCAAGGTCAAGGAGAAGGAAGAAATATAAGGAACTGTTTCAGATTGAAAAAGAGACAAGGAAACAATGTGTGGGGGTGGGTCCTGGGGAGCAGGATGCTAGGAAGGACACAGGTGGCCTATGATGAAACGGACAGTGGATTAGATGACTGTATTGCATCAAGATTAAATCTCCTGATTTTGATAACTGGGCTGTGGCTTCATAATGTCTTCCCCTTAGGAAAATGGAGAGGCAATGACAAAGGAAATGGTGCAAAATGTGAGCAGTTGGTGACTCCGGGTAAAGGGTCCATGGGAGTTCCTTGTACCATCCTTGTGACTTTTCTGCAGGGTTGAAATCACAGCCAAACATCAATAAGAGGTTCAGATGGATGAAGCTGGCAGAAAGTTTCTATAGGTGAGCTCATTGGCTTGAGATGAATGTGCCCTGGGGACATTCATTAAGAAAAACTCAAGAAGGATCCAAATCAAACACAATAGCTGTCTGGCTGTGGTGTCAAGCCAAACAAAACCTGTCCGGATGTGCCAGTCAACCCCAGGCGGCCAGCAGGTGTGGATCTTGCCTCTGGCGAGCATCAGAGCAGTTGAACAGGCTTTCTGGAGCAGGTGGCCTTGAAAACTGCCAAAGCACAGGACGCCTGCGAGCTGCCAGCTGAGCGTGAGGAAGGCTGGCAGGCCCCTTGAAGGGATAGTCTGCACCATGTTCATCTCTAAGCTGTGCTCTCCCACCAATGTTTCTTCACAATTTGCCCTCCTACATGGAAGGAGGAGCTCATGTCTGACTCTTTGAGACCCCATGGACTATAGCCTACCAGGCTCCTCTGTCCATGGAATCCTCCAGGCAAGAATACTAGAGTGGGTTGCCATTTCGTTGTCCAGAGGATCTTCTCAACTCAAGGATCAAACCTGGGTCTCCTGCATTGCAGGCAGATTCTTTACTATCTGTGCCACTAGGAAAGCTGTAACACACATGGAAGGTTGCAGAAAAAAATATGGCTCAAGGTGAGCACTTCGCGTGGGCAGGTGGGGGTCTTGCTTGGTGCTATTTCCCCAAGATGTTAATACACATCTGTGGAATGGCCCTGCAGTCCCACATGGCCATGGAGGGTGACAACAATTGTTCTTTTGCCTTTTTTTTTTTTCCTTTTTCTTTTAAGGACTCCCTTAGTCACTGGCCTGGCAACTTTGAAATGCTGCCAAAAGCAGAGATTCAAGAAGGTCCTGGGAGGATGGGAGAAAAACAAGTTTCTGGAGGAGAGAGCAGCCTGGGCAGGGGCTAGTGGGCAGGATGCTCTGTCTAGCCTGGGTGTTTATATAGAGTCAGGCCAGGGGAATACTGGGGACAAAACTTTTGTGCCCTTGTCCAGCATAAGGGTCAGCACTGTTGAAGGGACACCAGGGAAGGCAATCAAAGACAGAAGGAGGCTGGCTGGCGAACACAGAGGTAGTCTGCCTGCCTGCCTAGCTTCCTCCTCAACCGGCATTCTCCGCTTAGCACATCAGTGAGGCTGCAGCCATGGGAGTACCTCTTCTCAGCTCACGTGTCCAGGAGGCCGGGCCTCTTGTGGTGATGGGGGAGGGGCATGCTGAACTTCATGCTGGGCAGACACTGAACGTCCTGGCTGGGCCCCTGTCTCAGGATTTTCCTGCGGGACATGCATGCTAGGGTGGTGGTAGGTGGAACACAGAATCTTGTGAGGGATCAAGATCCCAACGTCCTCCCTTACCGCTGGGTAAGTCTGTGCTCCTGGCATGGAGCCAGAAACATCACTCGTTTTATTAGTCAGCATATTCAGGAAACAAACAATAGGAGATGTGTGTGTGGAGAGAGAGAGAGGATTTATTATAAGAAGTTGTCTCACACAATTATAGAGGCTGAGAAGTCCCACGACCTGCCATTCTGCCAGTTGGATACCAGGGGGATCAACAGTGTAATTCCAATCCAAGTTCAAAGGCCTAGACCCAGGACAGCTGAGGTTTCAGTTTGAGTCCCAAAGCAGGAGAAAGCCAACATCCCAGGGCAAGGTGTGGGGAGTTCTCTCCTAACTGGAAGATAAGCCAGTTTGTGCTACTCAGGCCTTTGACTGATTAGACAAGGCCCACCCCCAGCAAAAAAGACACTTTGTTTTACTCAGTCTATGATTCAAAGGTTAATCTCACCCAGAACACCCTCATAAATGACTCAGAATTATGCTTGACCAGGTGCTTGGGTACCCTGCGGCCCAGTCAAGTAGACACACAAGCTGACACACACATTATGTAGATACCTCCCAGTAACTCTGCTTGTGTTTTCAGGGTTCTCAGTTTATAGAGCCCAGCTGTCAGTGATGTGAAGAATCTCTGCCCAGTTCACAATCCCAGGAAGTGGCTGAGCTGGGAATAGAACCTGGTGTGTCTGTCTCCAAATGTGCTAAAAGGCTGCTTTGGGGATCCTCAGCAAGAATGAAAGCTGCCTCGCTCCTGCTTCCCTGGGCTTACAGTGATGTGTTATCCAAGTGAAACAGGTTCCCCTGTTTGCAGGTGGCCTTCTGGGTGGTCTGATGCATAGCTCTGCACTGTATGAGTTTCTATTGGCTGCTGTAACACATTATACAAACTCATGCCTTAAAACAATGAAAATTTATTATCTTAAAGTTTTGGAGGTAAGAAGTCCAATATAGGCCTCAGAGCACTCAGGGCGAACACTCAGAGAGTAGGGAGAAACACTCAGGGATGAGGGGGAGCACTCAGAGATCAGAGGGAACATTCAGAGATGGGGGGAGGAAGCATTGTGAGGGCGGGGGGAGGACTCACTGAGTAGGGAGAGCACTCAGAAATCAGGGATGGAGCACTCATAGAGTAGGGGAGCATTCATAGGGCATGGGAGCACTAATAGAGCAGGAGCACACCCAGAAATCAGGGGAGGGAGCACTCTGAGAGCAGAGGGAGCACTCAGAGTAGGGGGAGCACTCAGAGAGTAAGGAGGAACACTCAGATTAGGGAAGGGAGTGCTCAGAGATCAGGGATGGAGCACTCTGAGAGCAGTGAGCACCAAAAAATCAGGGAAGGGAGCACTGTGAGAACAGAGGGAGTACTCGTAAAGCAGGAGGAGCACCTAGGGAGCAGAGGTACGTTCAGAGGGGGGGAGCACACACAGAATAGGGGAGCACTCAGATATCAGGGAGGGTGCACTCATAGACCAGTGGGAGCACTCATAAAGCAGGGGAAGACTCGGAGATCAGAGGAAGCCCTCAGAGATCAGGAAGTGATGGTCAGGGGATGGTTACAGCAGCACGGACAACAGTCTGGAAGAGGCGGGCTTTTAACTTGGATGAAGAGAAAGTAAGTTGCTCATTCAAGTTGAGGGTCACTGCATAATCACTAGGCTGGGCATTGCTCTTTGCCCAGTAGATTTGGACCCTAGTCTATCTCATTAACTCCTGGACCTGTCTTATAACTGAGCCAGTACCCAGTAAGCATTGCAGGTTTGCACTGACCCTTCTCTGGGGCTGTGGGAGTGGTGCCTGCCACCAAGTTGCGGCGAAAAGAAACCGCATTGTTTCAGAAGTTCTCTTTCTGACAGCCACACTAAATATCTAGTCCAAGGCTCCCCAACCCCGCTTCAGGGTCAGACTGTTCCCAAAGAGTGGTCAATTTTTTAAAACTTCTTTTTAAAAATTAGCCTGGTTGTAGACAACTGGAACTTCCAAACCATCTAACGAGTCTTAGAGTCCCTTGATTAATTGGACGTTTTTAACCACACTGTGTCTCTGCTGATCTGCAGATAGTGGAGACTGAGAATTTAACAGGAAAGGAAAACGCAGTTGGGCTCACTTCATTTCCGGAGAGCTGGGGAGGCGGAAGTCATTTTTTATTACTGCAGCTAATAAAGAGCCCTGTTTCTTCAACACAGAGGAGAGTGTGGAACACTTTCCATGGCAGTGAACTGATGATTAAACAAATGAGTTTATGGGGCTGGGAGCCAATGAGGTCTGGTGTGGTTACTGTTTAGCTATAGGGACTGGTCTCAGTTCTTTGTTTTCACCTGGAGTTACTGGAGCTCAAGGCACACAGAGCTCTAGGTGCCTCACTCTGGCAAGTCGCCTGTCCTAGAGGACATTGTCACCTGAGAGGTGGCCTTCCCAGAGCACTTTAAGAAGTGTTCCTTGCACATGCATGCAGACACACGTTTATACACACACAGACACGTATGCACATCAAATGCTTTCTTGACACAAAATTAAGTGATGCAGACAAAAGCCCAGGGCTTCTTGGATGGTAAAGAATCCACCTGCCAATGCAGGAGACATAGGTTCAACCCCTGGATCAGGAAGATCCCCTGGAGAAGCAAATGGCACTCCAGCATTCTTGCCTGGGAAATGCCACGGACAGAGGAACCTGTGGGCTACAGTCTATGGGGTGGCAAAGAATTGGACATGATTTAACAACTAAATAACAACATAAAACACAAAGCAGACAAAAGCCCAACTTCCCCTCCAGATTCATTCCTCTAGTCCTGAACCCAGAGGGGACTCTGAGGTCAGTTCTCTGGCCTCATCTTGAGATGTGTTCCTACAGCCTGAGTCCTGTGCATGACCACCTCCCTCCACCCAGCTCTTTCTCTCGCCTCTTAACCCTTTAGCATAGGTGGTGGAGGAGAGGCGATCTCGCAGTCAGAGCCAAGGATCAGGGTCTGTACTTTTTTTTTTTTTTTACCGTGGACTCACCACTTCCCTGCAGCTTCTTGGATGCTTTTGGAGAGAACATGAACTCAGAGCATCACAACCTGGATTCAGGCCCACGTTCAAGTCCCTTGTTACCGTGTAGGGTCACCAGATAATAGATCACCCAGCTAAATTGGAATTGCAGATAAATGATGGGGAATGTTTTAGTGTAGTTATGTCCCATGACATATTTGGGGATATACTTTTTAAACAAATATTATTCAGCATATGTCTCAAATTTCAATTTAACTGGGCTTCTTGTATTTTAATCTGTTAAATCTACCAATGCCATGTGACCTTGGGTAGGTTTCTTAATGTTTCTGGGCCTTGGTTTCCTCATCGTTTCAAGAAGGGGACGATGATAACAGAGCTGACCTGAAGGTTCAGGGAGGGAACAGGATGATCTGAGCATGCAGAGCAAGCCCCTGCCAAGTGTGAAATCCGCTCACTCATCTGTGTGGTTGACAGCCCCGCTCCTGACTGGGGTGGGGAGGGACAGTCCTGAGTATCACAGTTGCTGACTCTTTCCCCTGAACCTTTGCTGTGACATCAGTCCAAACAGGGGCCCTGCATGTAGCTGGTGGGCTGCTGGTTCCTTCACAGTTGTTTTCTGCTCTTTGGTGTGAGAGGATGCATTGGAGACGAACCTTTGATGGGCAGATTAGCATTGGTCCCTTTGCTGTAAGAACATGGCAGGTCTGAAGACCCATTGCCTCCTGTTGCATGAACATTCCATCTGAGTGTCCTGCGGAGACCCAGCTATTGTCCTGAGATGCTGCAGATACTGGCCATCCCTTGTGGGCATTACCTGGACCAGCAGGGTACTGGGGAGGGAAGGGAATGGAGGAGAGGTTCCTCCAAAGAAGCAGGTTGCTTGCTTTCCCAGCAGTGACCCTGCTTGTCCCCCTGCCTGTCCCGCAAGCAGGAGCCAGGATGTAGCTCAGATCCTGATGTGGACTGACTGGCTGGAGCATAGCACTTCAGAGGAGCAAGTCTTGCGAAAACGAAGCTGCAGATCTGTGCAGTCTGAGCCCTTTGGGACCTGTGCCAGGTCATCTGTCCACTGGCCAAGCAGGCAGTTTCTGGATTCGTATCTCCAGGATCAGGGCATGAAGGTCCCATGGAGTGAGCTGGGCTGATCTCCATGGATGGCTGGTTCTACCTTCTGGGATCCATGGCTCCTTTGGAAATCTGATGGGAACCTGAGACTCCACTCGTAGGTAGAAAGACAAACATGTGAAGAATTTGATCCAAAATCAGCAGTTTCCTGGATCTCGGCCCCAAGCCGCCACCCGTGCTCCCCCTGCCACCCAGGGATCATGGACCCTATGGCATTATTTGATGTGGGGAAGTGAAAGTGAAAGTGAAGTCGCCCAGTCGTGTCCGACTCTGCAACCCCGTGGACTGTAGCCTACCAGGCTCCTCCATCCATGGGATTTTCCAGGCAAGAGTACTGGAGTGGGGTGCCATTGCCTTCTCCAGAGGATCTTCCCGACCCGGGGATCGAACCTGGGTCTTCCCTGTTGTAGGCAGGTGCTTTGCCATCTGAGCCACCAGGGACCTGTGCCCAAAGTTCAGAAGGGGGAAGTGGGTGGAGTAAAACAATAAAGGATGCAAATTTTGGAAACTCAGGCATCAGCGGGAGCAGGGTGGCTGGCAGCATCTGTGGTTCTCCCTCAGTGGACCAGGATCCTAGGTGATTGGTGGATCTAGACAACTTGCAGCGGCAAGATGGACGTGTGGGAAATACAGGGACTGCCCCCTCCAACAGGAGGTTGGCATGACCTAGGCAAGTTGGGAGAAGCAATGCTGGGCCCAGTGGGCCTATGGGCTGGTGGCCTGGCCTGGGGACTTCCTGGTCACGGTCAAGGCTGAGGGGTCTGCAGTTCACAACCTGCATCAATTTTCAAGGATGTAGGCGAATCAGCAGCTTCCATCAGTGTCTCCCGGACAGCTACCTCTTGTTCTGTTTTCAAAATACTTGCCTCTCCTCCTGTTTTCCGTTAATGAACTCCTGGGAAGCGGCATGTGGCCTGTCAATCATGTGGCATCCCCAGCAGAAGCAGTGCCCCTGCCCGTCCCAGTCCCTCCTGACTCTCAGAGGGATCACAGTATATTAAAGGAGCCGGGACTCATTTAGACAGGGCTTTTATTTGACATATTGCTATATTAACGTCAAGAAGTCCACCCTGGTGAGTCCTCTAAAGTCAGCCTTCAGAATTGCATTACTGACAGGGAGATTGGAGTTTCAGGGTTTGCTGCTGAAAAAAAAAAAATCATCTCCAAGCTTCATTTTGAATTGTAGAAATGGGAATGAAAAATTCTATAATTGTCTGATGGGAAATCTATTGTCTCCTAAGATCACTTTCATTGATTCTCTTTCATATTTGTATTAAAACTGAATAGCTAACAATAACCTCACCTGTAGGGGACCGTGGGAGTTGGGGTGGGGGGCAGTGGGCCACGGGGAGGGAGGGTATGCACAGAGAAGAAAGTGGAAGAGGACGCATCCGGTGACCCCAGACTTTTGTCTCCCTTCATACAAGACAGCGGGTGACTGAGATTTTGCTAAAGGGGCATGCCACAGAATTACCACTAAATTATCCCAGCACTATCTCCGTGTCTGGTTTCTCTGTGTTGGGAAACAATGCTGGAGTGAGAATCCAGTCAGCGACCTTGGGTGTGTGAGAGAGACCTCTGCTGGCTGCCCTCCACTGCATCTGTGTAACGTTGAGTACAGCACACGCTTTGGGGAAGGAAGGAGGGGCTTGTAAGACCCCATGACAGCATCCACAGCTGGGGAGTCACCTTGGCACCTGCATCAGGCATGGGACGTCCTCTGCGATGCTTGCTCACGTGGATCTGAAGCTCTGTACCCCAACGTCTGTTTGCTGCACCCCACTTGACCTCTGACCCCATGCAAGTTACCTTGGGAGGTATCAGATGAGGATGCTTCTGCTTCTGCAGAGCCATGGACCAGTAGGATCAAGGCTGACTTCATCAAAATGTACGCTGTGAGTCAGGAAGTGGGGCCTCTGGGACCTTGCCTCTGGTACTCCTGCCCTTGTGCATCCCCCTCCTTGCTGCTCTGAGGTTGGTGTGGCAGCACACACACAGAACCTTCTGAGACTGGCTTGTGAAAACCACTTCTTCTGTCTTGGGTGCCCTCCTGCTTGCTGGTTTGCTCTCTTTCTTACAGAAAGGTCTAGGATATCCTTTGGAAAGGCATGTGGAGGAGATTAGGAGGGCAAGAGACCCCCGCCCTGGAAGGACAGCTGAAGCCCCAAAGCCAACCCTGTGAGCAAACCTTCCTGGAGGCAGGACTCCCCCACCTCAGCCTCAGTTGGGGCTTCATGTTGCAGCCTCGCTGAGACCTCCTGCGAGGCCCCAAACCAGAGGCACCCAGTTCAGCCCCTCTCGGCTTCTGGAGGTTCAGGAAGAGGATGAGGTCACGAGTGACTGTTGTTTAGGCTAAGCTTTGGGGTGATTTGTTCATCAGCCTCAGATAACAGATAACAAATATGATTGGTGCTGGGAGCTGAAGCCAAGTAGAGATGGAATGATCTGGAGCTGGGGGAGGGGGACTCCAAGGGGCTGTGGGTGGTGGTGGTGGGAGCCCAAGGTGAGGATAAGATATAGCTCGTGTGAAGGGAGAGGAACCGGTACCCTGAATAGGAAGGGCAAACTCCAGAGCAGGCGTGGGTTGGAGGAGAAAGGGGCTGGAGGGGAACATCCATGAAGATGCCAGAATAAAGTCTCGTTTGGATGCAGCATTGGGAATGCAGTTACCTGCCCTTTTCTTTATTCGGTTTTGACCTGTGCTGTGGTCCACATCTCTAGAAGAGGGGAGGGTGGGGGCATTGGTAAGCCTCACAGTGAAACAGAGGAACTTCTTGCCAGCAAAGGCCAGCCAGCCACCCCCCGCTTCTGCCCTGGAGCTAGTCTATCCCCTACCCCAACCGTGAGTTTGCTTCAGTCCCCTCCTCTACCTCCTGAGTCACTGCACCGCTTTCTCTCACTGACACTCTCTGGTCCAGCCACTGCCATCTCAGGGAGGAAAGATGCTTTCAGAGCACACCCCTTCTGTTTCTTGGCCTTTTTCTCCACCCCCCGCCCACAATTCAAGACCTCTGGAAATGTGTTCACAGGGTCCAGTTACCTCCTTCTCATCTGCACTCAATCTCTATGGACTGGTCTGGCTTCCCACCTCTGCCCACTCCTCCTCTGCAATTGTGATGGTCAGTCACCCTTGGCAGCCATGGGGCCATACCCACTGCCTGCTTTTCTATCCCCAGCTCCCTGGACGAGGCTCCTTCTGGCCCCTTCTAGAAAGTTATTCTCTTGGTTCTGCCTCCCTGATGCCTCCTCTCATCTCTCGCCGTGTCTTCCTCCTCCCTTCCTAGGATCTGATCTGTGTCCCCAGTCAGATAATGTCAGACGCCTTTAGGTGAAGATAACCAAGGTTGGAGCCCTGTTTTATGGGAATGTTTTAGAGGAAATTAAAGGGACGGTTGGGTGGCTGGCTCCCAGCAGTTTCAACATCTCCAGATCAGGCAATGATGGGATGCCCTGTCTCATCTTTATGTTCCACCAGGACCCCAGGTGGTGATTCAGTTCTGTGCACACCCTTCTGTGCCTGCAGCGACAGGTGTCCTGCCAGTGAATGTCACGCCTCAGACTCCCGAGGTAAAGTGCTGCTGGAAGTGCCCCCATGGCCAGCAGCTTCCAAACCATCCAGCCCGATCTGCTCTACTCCTCGCTCCCCAGAGTCACACTGGGCTCCCACAAGCCCCTCGATCAGCACAACACCCTCCTTAGCCCTCCCCAGCTCCTGCCTTTCCCCTTTTTGTTCAGATCTTTTTTTTCTTTCTTAAATGGATTCCTCATTGCAACGTCCTGGCTACATCCACTTAAGTCAGATCATCCTGTTTTTCAGAGATGGTCCTGCACTGGGAAATGAAGTTATCAACTTGGCAACTTATTTTATTATCAGTGTTCTTGCTGGAGTCCCAGGATCTCAGTGCTTCCCCACACCTGGCTCCGTGTTCAGGCCAGCTTCTGAGCTAGGGGTCCTGTCTGCTCTCCTCCCTCCCCTCCCCTCTCTCCTCTCTGCGTTCATGATAGCATCTCTCTCTTTTCCCTTCTTTCCCTCTTTCCTCCCTGTGTCTGTCTGTCTCTCTCTCCCTCTTCCCTCCGGGTTAATCAGAGAGCTATGAATCAGACAGATGTAAGCGAGAGGCTCCCTGTGTCCACCCTTAGGCACAGAGCGGGAGTGGGGGGCTCCCCCATCTCTCCCCGGCCCACTGCAGAGCAGACCTTCCCGCAATTGTAGCCAATCACAAAATAAGCCCCTGGTTGTTTGCCAGCGAGTTCTGCACAGCATTCCATTATGACATTCTGAAAACCTGGTTACTTATAAAGCAATTTGCTCCTGCGGGCTGGTTTGAGATTAAAATGGTAATTATCTTGCAAATGACTGTAACTGTCTTTCATAAATGTGGCGATGTTCGAGCTGTGACTGACTGCGGGCCGGTAGCATAATGGGTTTAATAAACGATATCTTCTGTATATTGTAGGATCCCAGCCTATGAGTTTGCGGGGGACCATTCTGTCATTTCAGTGAGATGGATCCCATTCTTCTCTGTAACCAGTATCTTTCTCAATAGCATGTGCTCATCAGTTTTTCTTAATAGGACATTTTTCTTTAGGATAATTTGTAAATTGTTAATCTGTTTCACCCACTCGATGGGCATGATAAGTTTGAGCAAGCTCCAGGAGTTGGTGATGGACAAGGAAGCCTGGCGTGCTGCAGTCCATGGGGTCACAAAGAGTCGGACAGGACTGAGCGACTGAACTGAACTGAACTGAATCTGTTTTAATGATCTCTCATTTCCATAAGCCCCTCCTCTTAAGTTTTGCTTTTCCTGTTGCCTCTGGGAATGCCTCTCAGACAGACTGGGACCTGGAAACCTTGGCTGCAGTGCTTGCACCTGGACACACCTCTCCTCCAGCAACAAAATACAAAGAAACTGTAGGGACTAAGAATAACTACGTGCATGTGCGGTTAGGGCAAATGCTGGACAAGAGATACAAAGAGACCAAAAACTCAACTGCCACTTTAGAAGAGCTAGGAGCAAAAGCAGGGTACTATGCATGCTCCCTGCACTCAATACCACCTACACCACACCTCTGGCCCATCCCTTGACATTCCCCTCCCCTCCCCTCATATAAGGACCAAGCTTCTGCCCTAGGGAGCAGGCGAGGGAGCCTGTTATTTGTTCTCTCTCCCTCCTCCTGCAGCAGTGTGTGCGTGCTCAGTTGCTCAGTCGTGTCCGACTCTTTGCGATCCTATGGACTGCAAGCCCACCAGGCTCCTCTGTCCTTGGGATTCTCCAGGCAGGGATACTGGAGTGGGTTGCCATTTCCTCTTCCAGGGGATCTTCCCAACTCAGGGATCGAACCTGCATCTCCTACACTGGCAGGCGGATTCTTTACCACTCTGCCACCTGGGAAGCTGCAGCAGGGGCCCCAGTAAAAGCCTTGCCTGAATTTCTAGTCTGACCCTTCGTCAATTTCTATTGATTAGGGACGCCAAGAACTCACTACCCACGGCCCCCTCTACAGCACACATGGCTACTTCTTGCTTTCCTCCAGGTGGCATGGGGTGAGGGTAGAGGTGTGTCTGAGGGCCTGGCTGAAGGGGTGGCTTAGGTGGTTTGCCCACCCCCTTGGTGGTATACTCTGAGGTACCCTGCTTTTGCTCCTGGCTCTTCAGAAGCAGCAGTTGGACTTTTTTGTCTCTTTGTATCGTCTGTTTGTATCTTGTAGGTAATTTGCCACTACTGCTCATGCACACAGCTACTTTTAGTCCCTTATAGTATCTTTGTATTCTGTTGCTCAAGGAAACTTGTGTCCAGATGCAAGCACTGCTGCCAAGGGTCCCAGGTCCCAGCCTATCTCAGTAGCCGAGGGTTCAGGTCCTGGATTCTAGCCTGCATTGACCAAGGGCTTACCTTTGTGACCAAGCATTTCTCAGACACCAGCCAGGTGTCCTGCAATACAGCTCAACACTGACACTGTCTACCTGCAACTAGTGTCCATTTTCATAGGACGGGGACTCAGTCCCACAAGATTGCTTGCCACTTCAGATGCCAATCACAAGTTCAAGCAGTCACTTGCACTTATTGCCAGTCTAACTGACTGGCAATAAACCAGAAGTTCCCATCACCCCCATCCCCACTCTGGGCTTGATGAATTTGCTAGTGTGGATCACAGCATTTGGGAAAGCAATTTACTCCCTGGATTATGGGTTTATTACAGAGGATATTAAAGAGTATAGATCAATAGTCAGATGAGATACATGGATTTGAGGTCTTGAGCAAAGGGGCTCTGATCCTTGTGGCAGTTGGGGTCCAGCATGGTGGCACCTAGGAGCATTCTGATTGCCCAGGCTAGAAGCTCTCTGAACCCTCTCTTTTTGTGTTTTTGCCAGGGTCCAGCCCCAGCAGGATCCAGGGGTTCCCTCAGGATGGACGGAGTTGGCAAGAGAGAGAGAGACGGGGAGACCAAGCTTAGATGGAGCAGGTCTGTAACTTTATTTTTAAAAAGAGCTTTTATACCTTGGGTTTTACATAGAGGGGAATGGAAGATGCAGAATCATGCAGGGTCAGCACTTCTGACCCTTATTGAAACCAGGTTTTCTTTCTGCATACCTTTCCATATACAAAGGTCTTATGTGGTTTACCTCATCTTCTGGCCTGGAGGCCCGTAAACATTTTATGTCCCCTTTTTCTGATAAAGGTTAGTCAACCAGAAAACTTATTTTCTCTAAAAGTGTTTATTCTAAAGTCCAGTGCCACTCTCAGAAAGTACTAAATAAAGTTACATTCCTATGGGGCAAAGGTGCAGTAGGTTATAACAAAGAAAGAATTTATTAACTCAAAGGTCTAATGTTGCTAACACCAAGGCTGCTACTAATTTTCCCTACACACCAACTATATTAACTAATATACTCCCAGGTACACAATGGGTAAGGGATATGGAAACTTGGTGGCAAGCATTGGCTCAACAATGAAATCCTTCACCAGCATTATTCGAATAATTTTTACTCCTCAAAGGCCTCTATGCCTATTAAGATTTTAGAATGTTTAACTTTCCCTGCCTTTCATGGTTGGGAAGTTGTGAACAATCATGTGCGTTAGTTGTAAGAGTATGGATAAACCTGCCACACAAGTTAGAATGCTAACAGAGGGGTTTGAATTGAAATATTCTTTTCATGCCCAGGAGACTTATCAGCTAGAGCCCTAAGTTGATTTTCTTCAGAGAAAGGTGGTCGGGGATAGCCCCCTGTTAATGCCAGAAGAGTAAGTGAAAGGCATAATATAGTAAACAGTAGACAGACAGATTTTGGTATCGGGGTAGATGCTCGAGCAGGTCCAGGGAGTCCCTCGAGTCTTGATCCGCCTTGCCTGTCAGGTATCTCCTCATGACCTTGTCATGGATGGGATCTCGTGTGCTGGCTCACGGCATTTTTTATGGAGCCTTCACTGCATAGGTGTGATTGGTAAAATTATTGGCCATTGGAGATTGATTTACCTCCAGCTCCTCCTTTCCCTGGAAATCAGGACCTAGGACTGCAAGTTTCAGTGCTGGAAAGAACCAACTGGAAGAACCTACTCTATTCCTGGTTGGTTCCCCTGGCAACCATCCTGCATCCTTAGATGTTCCTCAAAAGTCACCTCACTAACATATTTTCCAGTGTGGTGGAGAGACGCTTGTTATTTCTACCAAGTCACCCATTTCACCTTAGTGGCTCTAAAGTGATTTCAGGAATGGAGGACCAGAGACCCAGTATTGTTACAGAAGACCCACTGCTCTTACTGTTCAGGAAATTCCAAGAGTTTGGGGAGTTTGGAACCAAATATATGTGAGACCAGATATATATAACCAAAGACCAAATATATATGAGAAAAATATTTTGACCATCTGAATACCAGATACATATTTCTCATAAATCACAATATGGTAGTAACTGTCTCACAGTCACTGACATGCCCAGAGCAGGCATCAAGGTAACGGAATCCGGAGCCAGTGTGCTGAGTATGAGAGGTCCACACCTCCTTCCCCTTTTCTATAGATAGATGACCTCAAGAGGATAAAGTTTTTAGCCTCCTTTTTGCTACATGCCAGATCAAGAAGTCCTTCCCAACAAAAGGTTGGGAAGTGTAGGCTACTCAGGTACTGAGTAGATCTGGTTCTTAGGACACCAGGAGGCCAGGGAATTGGGAATGGAACGGGACTGAGGGATCCTGGCCTACTGATTGGGATTGACAAAGGCACAGGACTCACAGCATTAGGGCTCGGGACTCTCCTGCAGGCCTTGGCCATAGTCTAGAAAGTTCTCCTGGAATCTGCTGTGACAGGATGACCTGGTAGACCTAGGCATGGAATCACTGTTTGCAATGGCCTCAAAATACAGGTAATAGGCATGGAGTTTTTCTCCAGCTGGGTCTCCCTCAGTCCTTGCTTGGTGAAGGGGATATATGAAGACAGGTGGGCCCAGCAGACCCAGAGTTTGGTCCAGTGTGGATCCCCTGCCTCTACATGCAGCCCCCTTGAGATCTCAGCAAGAGAACCTGAACTGGGCAGACATGTGTACATCACATGGCATGGCCCTGGACCAAATGTAGTCACTGGGATGTTCCTTGAATTCAGTGTAGCTGTGGATGTACATGCAGAATATGCCAGACCCAGGATGGCACAAAGAGACAGAGAAACCGCCAGCAAATCCAGGAGGCAGGGATCAAAAGCCTGTGAGAATTCCTCAGAAAGTTAAGCATAGAGTTACCATATGGCCCAGCACCTCCATTTCTGGGTATGGGCCCTAAAGAACAGGAAACAGGAACTCAAGATGCCTGTACACTAATGTTCACAGCAGTGTCCTCCATGATAACTGGGAGGTGCAAACAACCCAAGTATATATCAGTGGATGAAAGGATGAAGAAAAAGGCAGCTTGCCCACAGGATAGGATAATATTTGGCTACACAAAGAAATGATCCACGCAGCTAACACATGGAAGAACCTCAAAAACATTATGCTCAAGGACAGAAAAGACCACATACTGTATAATTCCATTTATATAAATCACCCAGAACAGGTAAGCTCTAGAGACAGAGAGTAGATTGGTGGTGACCAGGGGCTGGGGGAAGAAGGAATGGGGAGTGACCACTTAATGAGTGTTTTCCTTCGGGATAAGGCAAGATCTAAGTGTGAGATAAAGATGATGGCTGCACTGTACTGGGAATGCACTAAACACCACTGAATTGAACCTTTCAAAGAGATTCACTGTTAATTTTATGTTATGTGAACTTTGTCTGTGTGTGTGTGTGTGTGTGTGTATGCGCGTGTGCACCCAGTTGTATCTGACTCTGCGACCACATGGACTATAGCCTGCCAGGCTCCTCTTGTCCATGGCATTTTCGAGGCAAGAATACTGGAGAGGGTTGCCACTCTGTTTTAAAAATAAATGAGCACTTAGGATTCAGGGAGAAAAGTGTGTCTCTTCTGAGTTGACCAGTTCTGTGATTGGCTCACAGGCAAAACCCCTCCACCAGGGATGCAGATAAAGATGCTGCCCAAACTGATTCTGGAGGCTCGGCTGCCAAGGTTGAGGTCATGTTGCACTCTTGGTGGATGGAGGAAGGAGCTGTCTGGGAGGAGTGGATGGCATACTGGGGGAGGTGGGTGCAGCTGTTGTGCCAGTAAGAGGCTGTCTAGGCAGACCATGGTTTAGTCCTAAAATATCCAATCAGATTTTTAATCCCATGGCTTTGTATGCGGCAGTACAGAGCAGCCACCTTCATTCAAAGTGCGTTCAGAAGCCGAGGCTCCAACCCTGAGCAGCACCTGGGGTTCTTTTACGGTCTCGGCATCCAGCTTTGTCCTCCGGAACCTAAAGTTTCCAGGAGCACAGATTTGAACGCATGTTTCATGTGCTAAATTCTGAAACAGGGAAGTTCTCCCTTTGGTGAAAGCCATTATATCTGTCAATGCCTTGATGTTTTTGAATCCTCTGTGGCCCCAAATCAAATAGAAATTTTTTCCATCCACACCTGAAACATCCTAGTTCCTGTCTCCTTTCACCGAAAGGATTTCTCCCTGTGTGATTATCACAAATCACCTCTGAATGGTGCTTTACCACTCAGCTCTTGGGGCTTGGGCATTCATTAGAAAGGCAGACACATGCCTACCCACTTGCACTCGGCCGTTTTTAAACAGGAGGCATTGTCCACGGATATTTATGTATACGTATACAGTATTCACTGGCACAGATGCCGTCTCCCACTTCCATTAATGAAATTATCCTTACAGAATTATCGTCACTAAGCAGTTGCCTTTCCACCACCCCATGACTCATTGTGATTTCTGCCATTTTCCATCACAATGACTACGGGCAATTACTCAGGCTTTGTAATTCAACGCCCGGCTTCCTGCCTATGGAGAGTGTTCGAATAAGATGCAGTTTTTTTTTATAGCTGGAAGAATGTTAATGGATGTCAATAGGTTGAGCACAAGAGAGCCAGTGCCTTGGAGAAGCAGCCTTGTGGATCTCTATCTGTCCCTGCTGCGTTTGCAATAAAAGCTTTCTCAACTTTTCTGTTGCTTGAACAGCAATTACTAAAACATTCTACTTGGGAAAATGCATTAATTAGATGCTTTCTAGAGATTTTTCAGGTTTATCAACCCAAACGCCTGTATAAATTCCTCAGAGGAAACGTGCAAATGTTAATTGAGCATGAACCTCTGGTTCTGCAGCCTGGCCTCAACATTCCTCCTGCTCCTGGGCTGCTGGGGGTCTTATCTGGGAGGGGCTGTGCCAGCCCTGGGCACAGACACCAAAGTCACAGTAGGGATGAGGACTTCTGGTTACTCCATAAAATGCCCAAAGGACCTCTCTGTGACCAGTGAGGCCACCAAGAGAAGGACATGTGATCTCTGCTCTAAACAATTCTCAGTTGGTGGCAACTGGTCCCAGCATTTCTTGTCCTCCCAGTTGTCCCCAGTGTGTGGCTTTGGCAAATGACTTAAACTCTATGGATATCAACTCCCTCATTTGTAGAATGAGAGTGATAATAGCACCTCTGATCACCATAGGGTGGTTTGGAAAATTCAGAGACAATACACACAACTTAGTTATAAATACAACACCTATTACACAATAAGGACGCTGTGAATGTCAGCTACCATTATCATTATATAAACCAGTCAGTCTGGAAGGAAATCAACCCTGAATATTCATTGGAAGGACTGATGCTGAAGATGAAGCTCCAATACTTTGGCCATCTGGTGTGAACAGTCAACTCATTGGAAAAGACCCTGATGCTGGGAAAAACTGAAGGCAAGAGGAGAAGGGGATGGCAGAGGGTGAGATGGTTGGATGGTATCACCGACTCAATGGACATGAGTTTGAGCTAACTCTGGGAGATAGTGAAGGACAGGAAAGCCTGGTGTGCTGCAGTCCATGCGATCAAAAAGAGTCAGACACGACTGAGTGTCTGAATGACAACAACCACCATTATTATTACTTCTGTTACTGGAATGTCAGCTATGGGAGAGAAGGAAGCAGGCTGTCTGTCCACTGTCACACCCTGGGGCTTAGAATGAAGCCTTGTGCTACTCAAGTCCTCAGCTTCTATTTCTTGAAGAACAGAATATAGTTATTATTATCCTTGTTATATTATTATCCTTGTTATTCAGAGAAGGCAATGGCAACCCACTCCAGTACTCTTGCCTGGAAAATCCCATGGACGGAGGAGCCTGGAAGGCTGCAGTCCATGGGATTGCTGAGGGTTGGACACGACTGAGCGACTTCACTTTCACTTTTCACTTTCATGCATTGGAGAAGGAAATGGCAACCCACTCCAGTGTTCTTGCCTGGAGAATCCCAGGGACGGGGGAGCCTGGTGGGCTGCCGTCTATGGGGTCGCACAGAGTTGAACACGGCTGAAGTGACTTAGCAGCTTAGCAGCATCCTTGTTATTGTCATCATCCTGTTAGAGGAAGGGCACTTGTAGGACAAACAAAGGTGGGGGTAAGGGGTGTGGGGGAAGTGAGGATACTCCAGGCAGGTGTCTAGGAAGGTTCGCAAGGTGTGGGGCTCAAGCTGGCCTTTCAGGGTGAGAAGGATGTTGGTGTTGTAATAAGCTGCTGTTAGGAGCACTCATCACACGCTTGCATGCTTTTAGCGCTTCTCCTGTTTAAACTCATTCATGTCTCCTGATCTCCCTGCTCCAACCATGTAGGAAGCTGGTTTCACATTAAATTGGATGGGATAACAGCCAGTGGGGACGTCCTAGTGATACTTGGCCCTCCTGATCAGGACTTTCTATAACCCTCTTGGAGAGGAGATTCACAGCCTCTGGCCATGGCCACACCAGCCCATCCCTCTGGCTGGGATAACTGCCTCCACCCCCACCACTCACCACCCCCTGCCACTTCGTGTTGTGTTCAAGCCTCATGGTACTCAGGGCCCCTGCTCCTTGTCATTCTACTTTTTGAGTTGCCTGATCCCTTGTTTAGAGATGTGACCTCCATGTTTTTGGAATACAGTTCTGGACTGAAGAGAAGCCCCACTCCAGCCAGATGCTTATGTCCAGCAAAGATGAAGGCCTCTGTGAACCCATCAGGAATGAGTTCAGTGAGTTGCTGCCTCAGCAGTTTCTGTAGGAATGGACTGAAGTTCCAGGAGTCAGCAGCTGCTGTCCGAGACCCCAGAGGCAGCCAGATCTGTCTATGCCAGAGACCATGTATATTGATGGAAATGGCTCAGGACCTGGCATAAATTCCAAGCAGACCTGCCTCCCTTCTCTTGACCCTGTGGCTGGAATCACTTCGGGGTGATCAGTCCCACTTCCCACTCACTGCTTACTTTACGGGACTTTCCTGGTGGCACTAGTGATAAAGAACCTGCCTGCCGAGGCAGGAGACATAAGAGACATGGGTTCAATCCCTGGGTGGGGAAGATCCCCTTGAGAAGAGCATGGCAGCCCACTCCAGTATTCTTGCCTGGAGAATCCCATGGACAGAGGAGCCTGGCGGGCTACAGTCCATGGGGTTTACAGAGTCGGACACGACTGAAGTGATTTAGCATGCACACATACATGTTCACTGTATAGACCACCTCGCTGGAGTGGCAGGTGATAAGCAATCTTGGGGGTACCAGCTGTGGATACAGGTTCTGGAGGGAGTGGAAGGTGATGAAGAGACCCTGACCTCTCTCCAAGCTATAGTGGGAAGTATGGGCCAGTCCTGCCTGTGGACCTAGAGCAGAGATGCCCCTGGTATGACTGATGGAGGACAGCTTTGGATTGTCGAAGCCCCGGTCAAATGCAGGAGAAAGAAAGTTCTGCGTGAACCCAACCTCTGTGTTTCCATGGGGAGTCACAGCTCCTCTTCGCCAGCCTGGGAAACTTCTCCAGCCCACTCCTGCTTTCTGGACAAAATTGATGAGACTTCCAGGGGCTGGGTTCCCAAGAGCCTTTGTCCCTTCGCAGCTGGTTTTTGTTTTTTAATGAACGTGATGAAGAGCGGGCTTTATCAAACTGTCTTCCAGAACTAATCTTTGAAGATGCAGCCACTTCAGAGGCAGAAGCTGACCTTGGAGAACTTGACGTGTGGGCAGACGTGACGGACATCGATCTGACTGTACCCCATCTTTGGGGCACATGCGGTTCCTTGAGAGGGATGTGCATGCAACTTGTATGTGGGGGATGCACCGAGCTGTGCAGGTTCCGAAGAGGCTGACATGCCGCACCAGGGGCCCCTCCCGGCTGAGGAGAGGGTCACGGTGCAGGTGTAAATAGTAAACAAGTTGAGTGAAAGGGAGCCTGTTGGCTGGGGAGCTGGGCACCATCGAGGCAGGGGGTGACAATGGAGGTCAGGTCAGCAGAATGCTGAAGGCTCACTCATAGTGCTGACCTGGGCTGATGACACGGGCTCCACAATTCAGTGACCTGGCCATGACCTGCACCGATGGGGTGAAGTGGCTGAGGGCCATCTTGGCCCTCCTGGGCCTGGCTTTCAGGAGGAGGTGGGGCAGCAGGAACTTGGTGGTGGGGGGCTCTCCTGGCAGGCAGCTCACTTGGGGTCATTCTAAGGAGGAAAGGTTGCTTCTCACCAGGCAGCCCATGAAATATTACATCCGGAATCTTAGCTGCGTGTCCTTGCATTCCTTCAAGCTCTGCCCTCTCTCCACTGCTGGCCCGAGGCCCATTTCTCTCTCCTCCCTTCCCAGCCAATCTTGTTCACTTCTCCTGGGAAACCCCGCCTATTCCAGGACTCACATCCCTGGAGACGGGGGTGATGTGTGGTGACAAGGAGGGGACCACACAGTAGGGGGAGCAGCTGTCCCCACACCAGGGCCTCTAAGGGATCCTGTGGAGGTTTGCTGAGTTCCCTGTGGTTGCAGAGATAGGGGTCACAGAAAAGCAGGAAAGGGCAGTAGGGTAAAATACTCCCAAAGGGAAAGATACCAGCCAGGAGTGCTCTTTCACAGCCAGGTTTAGTCACAAACGTTCTGCGCATCAGATCATCAGGTCTGGGCCCCAGTCCCCTCTGGAGAGAAAGACTCCTTCATCTCTGTGGAGCAGGATGGGCAGCAGTCGGTGGTGGTGGGGGGTGCGTGTAGGGACTGTGGGTTCATAGTCTGAGTCCCTGCTCTGTCCCACACTGGTCATAGCAACTTGACAGAGGCTGGGCTGACCAAGCCAAAAATCATGAGCTTATAAATGACAGATATTTGAAAACTCTACATCTTGGGGTGGTTTGACTTGAATTGAATAATTTGACCACTCTGAGCCTCGATTTCTTCTCTGATAAGATGGAGAAAAGACACAGTAGCTGCCTGTAAAGAACGTCGTGGAGATGAAACAAGATGGAAGTGATGAGCGCTTACCTAGTCCCCAGAGAGCACAAGCCACTCACCCTGGAGGCTGCTGTTCTAGAAAGCAGAGCAGAGGCATGGTTGTCCATTCCAAAGTGCTCATCTTTGTTTTTGAATTGAACAGCATTCTGTCCCTCGACCCTCCATCTTGCTTGACACAGAAAGGGATGGACTAGTGAGCTGGGATGTCATAGCAATGTGGGTTCGACCTTAGGACAAGGGCAGCCCTGCCAGGGACTCAGTTCTTACTGAAAGTATATGATGAAAAGAGTGATCTTTCTCCCCCACACCAGCCATCAGAGGTAAAGATGTTCCCCACACATCCCAGCCCATCTTTGCAACCTGCTGGCTTCCTGCCACCTGTGATACAGCCACACCTGGGTTCTCCTAGAAGGTGCAAAGGCCAGGAGGGCGTGAGAGGCAGATGCTGCCTGCTGTGCACCTACAGTGGAGAGCCAGGTGTTAGAAACACATTTTCTTGAGCTCATGTCAAGCCTTAGCATCTGGAACCTGCAGCATCCAGAATCCAGGGCATCTCTGTTATAGGTCCACAGGCAGGGCTGGCCCATACTTCCCACTATAGCCTGGAGAGAGGTCAGGGTCATGGGAGGTAGCAGATTGAGGCAGCCTCTTCATCACCTTCCTCCCTCTCCACATCTCTCCTGCATAACTCTGCTAGACCTTCCTCAAAGCCTGGATCACCTGCAGGACGCCTGGGCAGCCAGCTTTGGGGGAAGACAAGAGTGTTGGGTAGAGGGTGTTTGAAGCCAGGTTGGGCTGCAGGGAGAGATTTGTTAGGGCGTCTTGGTGGTATCCCCTCGGTGCTGAAGAGAAGTTCACTGTGTAAGCCAGAAACACAGGAGAGAGAGGACAAAAAGAGGGTCTGCACTGTCCCCTCAAGAGCTGGTCGCCATGGAGAGGGGCAGCAGAACAAAGCAAAGAGAGGCCAGGGAGCCCAGAGCTGGCAGTGGGTCATGAGAGTGTCTGGCCTCCCCCAAGTAATGTGGGTCATGTGTCTGAGCTGTTGGCATCTACTTCCTCCCGTGGGTGGTTTTGCCTCCGGCCAGTGACTCAAAGCCTGAGCCTCTGATCATGGGCTGGGCTGCAGGTGCAAAGCACGTCCTCATGTGGTCACACACACACAGGTTCCTTGGTTTGTGCACAGAGGTACCCCTACTGATGTCTCATGAGAACATCATTTCCTTTTAAACCAATTGAATTCAGAATCTTGGAGACAGGTCTGCTCGCCTGTGTTCACTGCAGGATTATTTACAACAGCCGAGGGATGGAAACAACTTGCTTCCATCAGTGGGTAAACATGTGAAGGTGAGCATGGAGCAGGATATTATTTAGCCTTGAAAAGGGAAGGGGATCCTGCCATTGGCAGCAACACGGGTGAACCTGAAGGACTTTGTGTTGAGTGAAGTAAGTTGGTCACCGAAGGACACACACTGCAGGATCCCTCTTACATATGGAGCCTAAAGCAGAGTCACAGCAGTGGAAGGGAGAATGGTGGTTGCCTGTGGCTGTGGGAGGGGGAGATGGGGAGTTGATTTTCAAAGAGGAATGGATAAAGAAGATGCGGTGCATAGATACAATGGAATATTACTCAGCCACAAAGAGGAATGATACTGGGTCATTTGTAGAGACATGGATGGACCTAGAGACGGTCATATAGAATGAAGTAAGTCAGAAAGAGAAAAAATATGGTAAACTACCACATATATGTGGAATCTAGAGAAATGGTATAGATGATCTTATTGCAAACCTGAAAAAGAGACACAGACAGAGAACACAGGCATGGACACCAAGAGAGGAAAGAAGGTGGTGGTGGGATGAATTGGGAGATGGAGAGGACATGTATACACTGTTGATATTATGTATAAAATACATAATGAATGAGAACCTACTATATAGCACAGGGAACCTTACTCAGGGCTCTATGGTGACTTAAATGGGAAGCAAATCCAAAAAAGAAGGGATATATGTATACATAAAGCTGATTCACTTTGCTGTACAGTAAGCCTGGCATGCTGCAGTCCATGGAGTCTCAAAGAGTTGGACATGAATTGGCGCCTGAACAATAACAAGAAACTAATATAACATGGCAACCCACTCCAGTTTTCTTGCCTGGAGAATTACACGGTTGGAGGAGCCCGGCGGGATACAGTCCATGGGGTCACAAAGAGTCGGACACAACTGAAGCGACTAACATAATATAACATTGTAAAGCAACTATACTCCAATAAGAATTCATTTTAAATGAAAAAACAAACAAACAAACAAACCAAAGGGTATAAAGTTTCAGTTAGACAAGATGAATAAGTTTTGGAGACCAGCTGTATGACTCATGCCTACAGTTCGCAACACTGTGAGTGTGTGCTGGGTTGCTTCAGTTGTGTCCGTCTCTTTGTGACTCCAAGGACTGTAGCCTGCCAGGCTCCTCTGTCCATGGGATTCTCCAGGCAAGAATACTGGAGTGGGTTGCCATGCCCTCCTCCAAGGGATCTTCCTGACACAGGGATCTATCAAACCCACATCTCTTATGTCTCCTGCTTTGGCAGGTGGGGTTTTTACCATTAGTGCCACCTGGGAAGCCCACTGTACTATGGGCTTAAAGTTTTTTGAGAAGGTAGATCTCATGTTGTGTTCTTAGCAGGGTTTAAAAAAAGTTTTGATCATAAAGTTAATTTTAAAAAGTTATCTCTACAATGCTGTCAGGGAAGTATTTAAAAGTTTTGAAAATGTTTAATTAGTTGTGATTTTTATTCTTCTACATCAGTAACCAATTTTGTGCACACACCCAGGAGGACTTGCTCAGTTTCATCTGGCCTCTACTCCACATGGCAGGATTAATTCTTGTAGTGTTAATACAGTACTACTAATACTTGGTATCTGATCCATTTCCAGCCTCCCTGAGACCTTTCCCAGTACAACCAGTACCATAAGTTATAACACAAATTATGTCTTTAAGCTTAGCCCTCATGTGTAGGCAACAGAAGCCATTGAAATGATGATGCTACCTTGCCCTTCCCTGAGAGGTCCCTAAAGACACGTAATTGGGCAGCTTCTTCACTAGGGAGGTGTGACCTGGTGTGTTTTCTCCTACAACAAGCTGATTTCATTCACATCAAGATCCTAAGCTCTGAGTGAGCCTGACCTCTCTCTCCTCTCAGATTACTGTGAAGCCAGAGTAGGTTGAACCCACAGGTGTGAGAAGACACGAGCAGACTGTGGTCCTCACTTGATCTACTTTTTCCTACAGCTGGAGTTGGTTTCCACATCCATCCTTTGGTGACTCATGTAGCTTTGGAAGTGAAACATGCTAAATACGATGTAGGTGCCTTGTGAAACCTGGAAGTGACACCCAGAGCATTGTGCATTGCTATACTGAAATGGGTTAGGCATGGAGGTTTGACATGGTAAAGAGTCTGCCTGAAATGAAGAAGACCTGGGTTCGATCCTTGGGTGCGGAAGATCCCCTGCAGAAGGGAATGGCTACCTACTCCGGTATTCTCGCCTGGAAAATTCCATGGACAAAGGAGCTTGGCGAGGCCACAGTCCATGAGGTTGCAAAGAGCTGGACATGACTGAGTGACTAACACTTTCCTTTCAAAAGTGTTTGCAGGGAAGGGATGCAGGTGAGGGTGACAGGATGGAGACCAGGAACCAGTCAGCAGAGGAGCCTCTCGGGCTCTGGGGGCCATGATGCAGAGAACAGGTTTACTGTCCTGACTGCTCTAGAGGCCACACTTGGGACATTTCACATCCAGCTGGCTTGAAATGACACCTGGGAGCACAGGGTAGGGATGAGGGGGGTGCGAGGAGGCAGTATTACAGAGGGTGGCACCTCTGGGCAAGTGGTCCAAACAAACAGGCCATCTATAGGACCCTTCCTCACTCAGAACCTCAGCAGCTTTCTCACTGTCCTGGCTAGAATCCAGATTCCTCAACTCTGGTCTCCTGATGGGGACTGCTCTCTGCCTCATGCTTACCTCCTGCTCCTTCTGGGGAGGTCCTTCACCTTCTCCATTGAAAGGCTGTTAAGTCAGACAAATCTCCCTGACTCTGGGCAGTTTTTGGGTCACACGTTACAGCTTTCACGGTGTCCTGCTCTTCCCTGCAGAGCCCCAGTTGTGACGGTTTCAACAATTATTTTGGAAATCTGTTTGACTTGATAGGCTGACCATATCTCAGTGGGAAAAAGAACAATATATCATTCATTCATTCCCTGGGTTAATAGAGACTGAACTCCACCTCTGCTGACAGGCATTGGGTGGCATGCAGGCTGGGGCATGGGAGGGGGATACTGAAGTGAACAGGTACATCAATCATCTTGGAAGCCTGGGGGACTGTCTGGAGCAGTAGCAAGGTCAGGGAAGCCCCCTCTCCCATCCAGTTTGGAACCTGACACGTGGTGGGTACAAGGACTGATGCCCAGGTGAAGGACTGTGGGTGCCCAGCTGTAGGTGGGCCCAGCACACCCTCAAGACCCCTCCCTTGTGATCTGTGATGGCTTTGATGTTCCTAGAGCCTCTTGTGCCTCTCTCCTGGCTCCATGCTCACGGCCTGGCAGAGACCCTTTGCAGACACACTGACGGGAGCAAGGCCTGGCAGTGGGGGGTGGTGGGGGGTGATGATGGAAAAGGATGCTGAGCCCTGGGATCCATTTGAACTGCTGTGCCCGTTTCATTCTCCCGAGGTTCACAAGGATTAGACGCTGATTTGCCTCGCCTGCAGGTGTGAATGTCAGGCAACTGAAGCAAGAGAATTCCTCCTGCCTGTTAGCTGCACAAAGGCAGGATGGCCCAAGTCCGAGTCCAGACCGGTCTGGAGGGCTGTAGCAGACTGAAGCCGGATGCTGTGCAGCCCCCGGCACCAGGTCCCTCCTCTTTGGGCAAGATGAATCTTGACTTTGGCTCTGCAGTGTCTCCCTCACCGAGAGTGGGGCCACACCCTGTTTGCGTTTGCATTGCCAGGCTCTGGGCACAGGGCACAGAGCACAGCCTGTCCAGATTTGCTGAATGCAGGAGTGAGTGATTTTTGGAACCACAAAGCTGCTCCCACCTGGGAGGCCGCTGCAGGGTTTCCCAGCTTCCCGAGAGGGGGTCGTGATGTGAGGACATGTCCTGGCTTCTGCTTCAGGGACCTCAATGGGTCCCTCCAACCAGAGACTTCCATCCTAGAGCACAGTAGGGGCTGTGGCCTCCACCCTACCCAGGCTATGGTCTGGGCCCCACTTTCCTGAGGTGAGTCAGGAAGCACAGCTCCTGGTGAGGTTGCTTGCAGCTCTAAAGCCCTTCAGCCAAGACCCCCAAGCCAGACTGCTTTCCTCAGGACCTGGGGATGCTGAGAGGTTAACCCAGCATTACCTGCTGGTCTACCTTTCAGGGACGTACGTGGGGATGTTCTTTTGGCCATTTCTGAATTGCTACCACTGAATCATTGTTTTGGGTTCATCCCTTCCCTTCCTTTTCCATCGTGTTAAGTTAGCTGTCAAATTCAGGGAAGCCAACCCAGGGGAATCATGGATGCATTTCTGAGCAAGCTCATTCTTATGTCAGGGTGTGAATGTTCTCACAGAGAGAAGTAAAGGCGATGGTCCAATTTGATAGTGGGGTGGAACAGCAGCTCTCAACCAGGGGACTCCACAGCTGGGAACATCTGCCTATATCTGGAGACATTTTTGGTCGTCATAGCTGCTGGGGGTGGAAGGGAGTACCAGCATCTAGAGAGTGGAGGCAAAGATGCTGGTGAACATTGTCCAGGGCACTGGACAGTCCCCTACAATGAAGAGACATCAGGTCAGAAGGCCAGTAAGCACTGAGGTGGAGAAGCTGGTGTTTGGTAAGCCTGAGGTGGTTGTTATGTATCCTTGGGGGTGTTGTCATCACTGCTGTTGTCTGGAGGGAGCACATTAGATGGTCAGAGGATGCCTCCATCCTAACCTTGCCTCTGCTTCGATCCAGATGTGGGACCCAGTACAATCACAGTACAAAGCCTGCAGGTTCCCCTCTCCTGGGTCAGAATGAAAATGCCCCAGGTACCACTCCTTGTTAGGAGGCATAGCTGAGCTGCTGGAGATGACAGACAGCTCGGCAAAGTCTGGAGCCCTTTGTAAACACCAGGCGATATTTATCCATCTTCCTCCCAAAGCAGAAGAAAAGTCTGATCCCTAAGAGCCTTCCAGCCTGGAACTCCACCTTTCCTTGCCCAGACAACTCCCAGCAGAAACGACATCACTTGAGTGTGCACATTTCCACTGAATCCTCTTGTTTAGCCTGAGAGTTGTGTGCATGTGGCTGGGACAGAGGAAGGGCTCTGAAAAGCAGGGTTGCTTCCTCCTGGGCAGCATCATTACCCCACCATTGTTTTCCTATGGGAGGTCCACCATCTGCACATCAATTATGTTCCAATTCTTTTCGCTTTGAAGAGTTTCCTTTTCATTAGCGACTTCTTGTTTCCTGGGAGCAGGCCACCTCTAGGATGCTTTTTTTTTTTTTTCCGAGATTTTTTTCTCGAGTTCCTGGGAAGCTCAGACTTGAGGAAGTACTGGGGGAGACGGGAACCGTGGAAGAGCAGGAGTGTGGGGCATGGAGGCCTCTTGGGGTGGGGGTCACATGGGTGCATGTACCAAATCTCTGTACCAACGGCAGGCGGAGGTCAGGGAGGGCGGACCGGCAGGTGGAACTCAGGTTCGAGGTCTGTAGGTGGGGTCTGATAGATGCTCAAGGGAGTGGAGTTTTGGTGGCAAGAAGTGGAAGATCCATGGACTCAGGTTGGGCTGAGTGGAAATGAAGACAGAGGACAGCAAATGTCGGAGGAGGGTGCCGGGTCTAGACATCTCATTGATGTGGGAGAGGTGAGAACTAGGGGGATGAAGGAACTGGAAGGGGGAGGAGATTGTGGACAGAGAGCAGACATCTGTCATCCCCACGAGGGTCCTCCCAGCTCAAGGTCTGGGTGAGGTCCTTGGAGGGGGTGCTTGAGGTGGGGTGGGGGTCTGTGAAGGGAGAGTTATTGAGGCAGAGTGGAGTCCTTGGGGCAATCAATAGAGGAGGGAGGTCCTTGGGGAGGTGACTAAAGTGTGGTGGGGTCTCTGGGGGTGTGACTGAGGTGAGATGGAGTCCATGGGGGATGACCTGGTGGGGGAGTTCTGGGGATGGGGGCCCCCGGGCAAGTGATTAAGGTGTGACTGTGGACCCTCTAAGCCTTCCAGGAGCCTTGTGGGGTGGAATGGAGATGGGTCTCAGAACTTTGGAAACCAGACTGGGGGGCTAAATCTGGAAGAGCTGACTCCTCTCTGGGGAGAGTGTGAAGCCGAGGCCCCCAGTGTATTCTGGCTGTGGAGGCAGTTCTGCCACACTGTGGACAGCAGAACAGAGCTTGCTGTAGCAAATGGGATGGTGTCGCCTGTCACGGCAGAGGCTCTGGTGCCTGGAGATGTGAGGGGCAGTGGTGACAGCTGATAGCCCTGGGTCTGCGAGGACAGGAAGCAGGTGTGCCCTGTGGGCCGAGCCTAATCCAGGGGACCCAGAGGACACTGCCTACCCAGGCCTGGACAGCTGTGTGCTGTGAGGCTATAGGCCCGTGCTGAGAAGGGGAGCTGCGTCGGCTACAGGATGACTCACCTGTGCTGACATATGGGCGCCCCTGCCCTGCCCCTAATCCTCAGCCTCCGACCTCCATCTCTCAGCTCATCTTGACAGACCCCTCTCCTGCAGGAGGGTGTGTGGGCTATGCTTCGGGCAGCATGCAAGGGACAGTGCTCTGGTGTGATGGAAGTCAGGCCAAATCCAGGTGCACAGAGGGTGAGAAAGGATGAATCTGGACACTGCCACCCTCAGCTTCTCCACCAGTGTTCTTTCCAAGCCCAGTGTGGCCATGGCCTCCTCTGTTAGAGTTAGAGGCTGTGTTCTACTTCCCAAACTCCATCCCCTCCCACCCTGTCAGGGATCGAGGAAGCAGGGGCCCCGAGAGGATGGTTTGGGGCCAAGAAGCACGGCTCAGAGTCAGACCAGAGCTGGAGGCATCTTGGCCCCTCCCCTGGATGAACGGATGTGGAAGAGAACCAAACACCTACAAGGTTCTAATGGCCTTGGAGATGCCCGCTGGGCATCCCCTGTGCCTCCCTGTGACACTGGCCCTGGAGAAGGACACACCTGGTCAGCATGGTCTCCCTCAGGGGCTATGAGCTCCTTGAGGGAGCTCCTGGTCATTGCTGTAGCCTTGGGGTCTCACCCAGTTCCTGGCACAGAGTAGCCACAGTTCATGAATGGCATCACTATCCAGGGACACTTCCTTTTCCCTTCAATGCCAACCATTCCAGAAAATTCTATCAATGTGACTTCTGCCTTCATATCACTCCTCTTCTGAGGCCCCTACTTCTTCATATGAGGAGAGGCTTTCTTTTGGATACCCAGGGAGGGTCTCAACCCACTGTTAGAGGATAAATAAATGGGAATCAGAAAACCTATGTTTCGTGACATAGGTAGCCACTCATTATGAACTGAACTGTGTCCCTGTGATCTGTTGGTTGAAGCCCTAACCCCCAGTGTGACCTCCTGTAGGGAAGTAGCTAGGGTTAAATAGGTCATAAGGGTGGGCCCAAATCCAGTAGGATTGGTGTTCCTAGATAAAGGGGAAGAGACACCAGGGAGCTCTCTCTCTCTCTTCCTCTTTCTCTCTCCAGGTACCAGAGAAGGGACCAAGTTAAGACACAGCCAGAAGGTGGCAGTCTGCAAGCCAGGAAGAGAGGCCTCCCCAGTAACTGACCCCACCAGTGCCTTGATTTCTTAGACCTTTTCTCTGAAACGGAGAGACAATAAATGCCTGTGTTTTAGCCCCTCCGGCCTGAGAGAGTCAATTCCTAGGTAGGTTGATAAGAAGCCCAGGGTCCCCGAGGAGGAGAAAGGGGCCCAGAGCCCTTGAAGAGGAGATAGCGGTCTGGAGTTCTCAAGGAGGAGAAAAGGACAAACTTTTTTTCTACATTGTTTTGTCTTAGTTATTTTAACAATGTATCTTGCTTCAGTTCAGTTCAGTAGCTCATTTGAGTCCGACTCTTTGTGACCCCATGGACTGCAGCACATCAGTCCTCCCTGTCCATCACAAACTCCCAGAGTTTACTCAAACTCGTCCATTGAGTCGGTGATGCCATCCAGCCATCTAATCCTCTGTCGTCCCCTTCTCCTTCCAATTTCATTCTTTCCCAGCATCAGGGTCTTTTCAAATGAGTCAGTTCTTCTCATGAGGTGGCTGAAGTATTGGAGTTTCAGCTTCAGCTTCAATATCAGTCCTTTCAATGAATATTCAGGACTGATCTCCTTTAGAATGGACTGGTTGGATCTCCTTGCAGTCCAAGGGACTTTGGACTGGATGAAGTACAAGCTGGAATCAAGATTGCTGGGAGAAATATCAATAACCTCAGATATGCAGATGACACCACTCTTATGGAAGAAAGTGAAGAGGAACTAAAAAGCCTCTTGATGAAAGTGAAAGAGGAGAGTGAAAAAGTTGGCTTAAAGCTCAACATTCAGAAAACGAAGATCATGGCATCTGGTCCCATCACTTCATGGCAAATAGATGGGGAAACAGTGGAAATAGTGTCAGACTTATTTTTGGGGGGCTCCAAAAAACACTGCAGATGGTGATTGCAGCCATGTAATTAAAAGACGCTTACTCCTTGGAAGGAAAATTATGACCAATCTAGATAGCGTATTCAAAAGCAGAGACATTACTTTGCCAACAAAGGTCCGTCTAGTGAAGGCTATGGTTTTTCCAGTGGTCATGTATGGATGTGAGAGTTGGACTGTGAAGAAAGCTGAGTGCTGAAGAACTGATGCTTTTGAACTGTAGTGTTGGAGAAGACTCTTGAGAGTCCCTTGGACTGCAAGGAGATCCAACCAGTCCATTCTAAAGGAGATCAGCCCTGGGTGGTCTTTGGAAGGAATGATGCTAAAGGTGAAACTCCAGTACTTTGGCCACCTCATGTGAAGAACTGACTCATTGGAAAAGACCCTGATGCTGGGAGGGATTGGGGGCAGGAGGAGAAGGGGACGACTGAAGATGAGATGGCTGGATGGCATCACTGACTAGATGGACGTGAGTTTGAGTGAATTCCAGGAGTTGGTGATAGACAAGGAGGCCTGGTGTGCTGCGATTCATGGAGTTGCAAAGAGTCGGACAGGACTGAGCAACTGAACTGAACTGAACTGTATCTTGCTTGAGGACATGTTTCTCCTTAATAGGAACCTTCTGACGAAGCTTGTTATCTTTGTATGTTGTGGGAGTGGGTGGGTCTGGTAAGACCTTTCTATTTAGTTCTAAACTTGTTAATTTAAGATATACGTTGTGGGAGTTCAGTTCAGTTCAGTTGCTCAGTCATGTCCCAGTTATTGCAACCCCATAGACCATAGCACTCCAGGCCTCCCTGTCCATCACGAACTCCCGGAGTTTACTCAAACTCACGTCACGTCCATCAAGTCGGATGGAACTTTGTAGGCAAAGTAATGTATCTGTTTTTTAATATTCTGTCTAGGTTGGTCATAACTTTCCTTCCAAGGAGTAAGGAAAGCAGAGACATTACTTTGTCAACAAAGGTCCGTCTAGTCAAGGCTATGATAAAAGTATGTAAGTCCTTGATGAGACTAGTGAGTGGGAGCACTCTCTGTCTCCCTTCTGATGTCTTGTCAGAAGCTTTCTCTGTCCCTTTTTATACTTGAATAAAACTCTGCTACACAAAAGCTCTTGAGTGATCAAGCCTGGGTCCCTGGTCCTGAAGCTAAATCTTCTTTGGAGATCATGAATCTTGACATCCTTCACTGCAAGCTATCAGGCCCTGTTAAAGCAGCCTGAGTTCATTTGCCCGCCCCAGTTGGAGGAGGCGACAGTCTCCTAGAACTCTCCTCTCTGCTCTTGTGCCCATGGGAACTTGTCTGGTTTTGTTCAGGCTCTTTTAGCAGCTTCAATAGAGAACAAGCCAGCGGCCCCTTGCCTGGGCCCCTCCTACAGGGGTGAGCCAGGTAGGATGGGTGGAGGCCATGTCTGCTCTCTGACAACTTTGCAGAGTGGCCCTGAAGGCAAGGCCCAGGGGAGGAGATGGATAGGACCCCAGGCTGTGCTCTGGCCATGGGCAGCCAGCTTGCATTTCCCTTGGTAGTTTATGGAGATGCTTTCAGCATCTCCATTGACCACAGATAGCCATGAACCCAGAGACTCTGCCAACACCTGCTGAGCAGCTGAGATCCTTAGGGCTCACCTGTGGGATGATGCTGATGTCACTTCACCTGCCATCTGGACTCTTGGCTGCTCAGAAAAGTCCACAGGGCCTGAGCAGCTTCCTGGAGCCCATGGTGTGCTCTGGAGGATGGACACTTGTTCTGTTTCCTGTGTTCCTAATTAACAAATATTTATGATGCCCTCTAGATACCCAGATCTGACTCCAGATGCAGGACACATCGGCAAATCAGCCACAGAACATCTGTGCCCATTAACTTCTGTTTTGATTGGGGGAGGGGTGCAGAAAATAAACACCTAGAAAAACCTCCAGTGGTGACAGCTGTTTTGAAGAAGATAAAAGGATTGCTGTGATGGTGGGGGTGGTGGAAGAGAGGGAAGCCTCTCCAAAGAGGGAAGAACTGAGAAAGAAGTAGCATCCAGTGGAGGGTCCGGGGAGAGCCCTCCAGGCAGAGGGAACTCTAGTGCAAAGGCCCTGGGGCAGGAATGAGCTGGAGGGTCCTGGGAAGCTGGCTTAGCTCCAGTGCAATGAGGGAGGAGACAGGCCCAAGAGGGAGGTAGGGGGCCCTGAAGGCTGGCTCTTCAGAGGTTCAGGAAGGCAGGAAGCTGTGGACGGATTCAGTCCCAGGGGTGGGATGCGCTGACTTACATTTCTGAAGGCTTGCTGGGCTGCTGCAAGATGGGCCCGAGGGTACAGTTGGACCCCGAACCCATCCTTCTCTATGTCCTGCTACCGGCTGGTCCAGGCTGTGGTGTCTCTCCAGCAGTCTCTCCTGACCCCTCCCCAGCCTCCTACCTGAGTCTTTGCTCCCACTCCCACCTCCCTAAGGTCTAGATTTTACTCAACCACTAGATAACACCCCTCACTCCTCATCTCAAACCCTTTGGGGGCTTCTGTCTCACTGAGAGAAAAGTCAAAGTCCTCACAATCCTGCCAGGACAGACATGACCTGTGTTCGCCACATGCCCCGGGGACATCACCCTGACTTTCATTCATGCCATTTCCCCAGTGTCCTCCTGGCTGTCACTGGCATAGCGCACGTGTTTATCACTGGTCTCCCTGCTCCAGGGTCAGGGTCCAGGGTGGGGGCTTCTGTTTGGTTTGCTGCTGCCCCCTGGTGTGTGGACTTGTCCCAGCCCACAGCAGGGCTCAGTCAACATTGGGAGATGGACCGGAGGCCTCTGCTGGGAGCCAGGGGCCTGACCGGGGCCAGCATCTTTGTGTGTGGAGGGAATCAGAGGGATCCAGATGGACTCTAAGACCTGTCTACAGGCCTTGCTGGCCGGTCAGCTGTGGGGGCTACTGAGGGGAAAAGATTCCTCCAGAAGGGCCCTCGGGGTTCCAGCTTGAGCCTCTGAGTATGTGTGAGTGGATGCACAGTGAGGTGTGTGAAGGAGATGGGGCAGGACCCATGGGCAGACAGGGACACCAGGTTTCTGCTTTGCCCCAGGAAGGTTTGAAACTTCACAACTGGTTCTGAGTTGTGGCAGCTTCACGTACCTCTGAGGGCCAGGAGAGGCATTAAGGCTGGAGTAACAGTGAGGGTAGGGGCTTCCCAGGTGGCTCAGTAGTAAAGAACACACTTGCCAATGCAGGAGACACAGGTTTGATCCATGGGTAGGGAAGATCCCCTGGAGAAGGAAATGGCAACCCACTCTAGTATTCTTGTCTGGGAAATGCCATGGACAGAGAAGCCTGGTGGGCTACAGTTCAGGAGTTTGCAAGGAGTCAGACATGATTGAGCAACTAAACAACGATAACAGTGTGTGTGTGTTGGGGGGAGGGGTGGGTGTCAGGGACCCCAGATGTGCTATTTGGATCAGCGTCAGGTAGGACCCCATGGAAAGAATGTGGTCAAGCCAGGAAAGGCCATTGAGATTGAGTCTGGGGCCCTTCAGCATTTAGGCAAAGCAGTTGGCAAAGAAAGAGTGTGTCAGAACAATGTCCTTGTGTGTTACAAGTAGTTCTGCCCCAAGGTCTGTCTCATTCAAGCCAACTGCCCCAGGGTCCACCCTGAAGTCCTCAGTGCTGAGAATGACTGGGAGATAAAATGGAGGGGCTCTGTAGGGGTCTCTGTATCCTCCTGGATGGTGGATGCTGTGTCCACACCTCAGAAGTAAACACATGCCTGGTTATACTGTCCTTTCTCATGCATGGCTGGGATCCCTGGACCTCGAAGGAAGGTGCCAGGTTGTTGTTGCTCAGTCTCCAAGTCAGGTCGAACTCTTTGCGATCCCATGGATTGCAGCCCGCCAGGCTTCCCTGTCCTTCACTTTCTCCCAGAGTTTGCTCAGATTCATGTCCATTGATTTAGTGATGCTATCTAGCCATCTCATCCTCTGCCACCCTCTTCCCTTTTTGCCTCAATCTTTCCCAGCATCAGAGTCTTTTCCAATGAGTTGGCTCTTCGCAATAGGTGGCCAAAGTATTCAGCTTCAGCATCAGTCCTTTCAATGAATATTCAGGATCGATTTCTTTTAGGATTGACTGGTTTGATCTCCTTGCTGTCCAAAGGACCCTCAAAAGTCTTTTCCAGCACCGCAATTTGAAAGCATCAATTCTCTGGCACTCGGTCTTCTTTATGGTCCAACTCTCTGAAGACTGAGTTAACAAACAGCTACTCAGACGTGTGTCCTGGGACTTGCAGCCTTCTTGTTGCCTGGGTCTCTCCAGTGAGCTCTCCTGGTTCTGAGCCATGCCAGGAGCATCCTGCCCCATGCCTGCCAGGGGTGACTCCCCAGAGGCAAGGCTGGGACAACCACAGCCTGTCTCCCAGGGAGCATGTTGTCAGTTGCCCAACTTCCTGCCATCTTTCAATTTTCTTCTTGTGAACTGATGTTTTCACTGTGATTCTCCCCCAGCCCTCTGACCTAATTCCAATTTAAGTGCTGGATTTTCTTATTTCCTCTTCAGTCTGACTGGATACAAGAAGCTGCTTTATCACCAGGCAATTTTAATCTTCATACAGAGACTTCTTGTGGTTTCCCATTTTCTGTGTTTCCTTTGAGTTTCAGCCAATAGGCACATAATGCCTGTGAAAGGTGCCTGGATTCCAGGGGCTGTTTTTTGAATTATTCAAAGTACTCTTTTGTGATTTGCTTTTTGTGGGTTCATGTGGCTTCTTACCAGAGGTGTGGAGGGGTGAGGGCCTACTGTGTGTTGAATGTAGATGACTTGAAGGGGAGAAGTTGACTGTCAGTAAGGCAGAGAACACTCCTAGTCTAATACAGATGCAAACACCATGGTCCAGCAGGTCAATGGTATGCTGTGAGACAAGACTCTTAGCGAGAGCAGAGGTAGTAGCAAGCTTATGGGGATGGGGAATTCTTAGCAGTGTTGGATATGGGAACTGGGTCATTCATTTAGCCAATGAATATGTGGTAGGCATTATTTTTCTATGCAGAGAATACAAGGAGGGTGGCCAGCATCCATCCATGACTTACCCATGACTTCATCCATTTATTCAACCATTTACTCATCCATCCATCCACCATCCATGCATTCCTCTATCCATTCATCCATTTACTCATCCATCCATCCACAGATGGGATTAATTTATAAGATTAATTAAGATGGATTAATTTATAAGAGGACAGAGTCCAAAGAAGCCTCCCCAAAATAACCAAGATAATGTAGGAGGGTGACAACTGCTGACAAGAATAAAAGAGAGTGATGGTACAGAGCTGGTTGCAGGGCTAAGTGACCTGTCCTCCCAATAAACGGGCCACCTAGAGCCTGAGCCATGGGTAACTCAGTCTAGCTCCACCCAAGAGTGAAAGGTGTCTTCTGATGGGTGCACAGGACAGGACTGGTCACAACCTACACCTCAAGTGGGAATAGGGCCGGGTCTTGGAGATTCAGCAGTGTTGTGTGTCACATACAAGCGGGGGGCTGACCAGCTGGTGTTTTCAGTCCACCAGGACACAGACTGAATGAATAACACTGCTGGCCAGCAGTCGGCCAGCTGGACGGGTGGGACTAGGCCAGTCTCCTTTTCCTTTCTTTGGCTGCACAAATCAATAAAGGATTAGACTTGGCTCTTGTCATTGCCACTGATTGATTTCGGAATTTCAAAGGATGTTAATTTTAAGACGGCAGCGTTTGGGGACATTTCATTATATCCCATTAGGACATTGAGAGCACTGAATATTTTAATCTGGGGTACTGAATTATTTAGGGTCCAGCATTGACACGCCTAATGAAATATGATTCCTCCTTTTTTGGGGGGTTCCATATCTGGCTATAGCAATTATTCATTAACAGAGACAGAGAGAGAGAGAATGGCGTTATACTAGGGCCATTAAAGTGTTCTATTACTGATGATCTATAAAGGGAAAAACACTGATCAGACTCCACCAGGCACACTGGAACATTCGGAATATCATTAATTTTAATGCTCTGTTCCAAAATCACAGAGCTATTAAAATAAAACTTCAAGTTTGGGGGGAGAAAAGGAAATGTATTCTAAATTATTGCTAATGAGTGGGAAACATTTAAATCAAGCTAAATTGACCCTAAAGTTTTGCCTAATACTCTCATCAGACACAGATTATTTTATATTTATTTCAGATTGTCCTGAGCTTGACCAAACCCCTGTCCTCCTGAGTAGTGCCACAAGGCTTCTCATAAAGGGGTTCTGAGTCTGTATTCCATTCACAGGCCCTTACCAAGCAGAAACTTGGACTCAGAAGGAGGGGGCATCTCAGCTTTTACAATCAACCCTGAATATTCAATGGAAGGACTGAAGCTGAAGCTACAGTACTTTGGCCACCTGATGCGAAGAGCTGACTCATTGGAAAAGATCCTGATGCTGGGAAAGATTGAAGGCAAAAAAGAGAAGAGGACAGCAGAGGATGAGGTGGTTAGATAGCATCACCGACTCAATGGACATGAATTTGGGCAAACTCTGAAAGATAGTGGAGGACAGGGAAGCCTAGTGTGCTGCAGTCCATGGGGTCACAAAGAGTCAGACATGACTTCAAACAAAACAACAACAATGGCTAACTCAATGAATGGGTTGATTCTGACCAGAGAAGAAGGTTCATAAAGCAATGACTGAGCATACACCAGAGAGCCTTGGGGGGCACGAGCTTGGCAATGTGGAGGGCACCTTGTTTCTCTTTCTCCCAGAGGCCTTTGGCCGTGTGGTCACATCAGGCAGGAGGGATAGATGCATGTCGGTGTGGAAAACAGTTTTGGTAGTGATGTCATGCTGGTTTTCAAGGAACAGGGGTGATGGCTGGAATCTCCAGGCTGTAACCAAGTGGGTCAAGCTTCATTTCCAGGTTGGAGGGATTGGACACTGGAGAGGCTTTCATCCTTCTGGTCTGTGTCAGAGTGAACACATCCGTTATCCACAGTGAGTCAAGGGGTCGTGGCTGAGCTGCTCACTGTGCTTGTCTCTTTCCTAGATGTTTGCAACATCATCCTAGGCAAGTCACACTGGATATTCTATGGGCTAGTGGCTGCCGTGCAGCCCTGAATGCTGGTCACATTCAATGAAGAGCTTTGGCCATTGCCAGTGAGTATCCACTTGGACCAGGATGGCAAAACTAAGACCATCACAGGATTCCAGGCACACACAACCCCAGAGATGTGAGCTCACTGAGAGCAGGCAGAATGGGCCACGGAGGAGTTTCTTCCTGTCACCCCTGTTCTAGGAGGTTTTGTCAACCTTCAGAAGAACCCCAACGGTGACCTCTAAGTGGCCACCTGAGGCTCTGAGTAGCAGCTGAAATGTCAGCGGGTCATGCTTCCTGCTGCCAGGGCTGGATACTGCTCCAGACCTTGAGGGGAATTGTTATCTCCTGTTCTTTTGTTACTGAGTGAGATAACTTTGTTGAATAAAGACTTTTATGTCTGAAAAAAAGAAAAAAGCAGAGCAGCAGAGGGGTAGGAGAAGGGAATCGGGAACATCAGAACCTGATGGATATCTGTCACCAGCCAGCTGTGTGACCTGGGCAGGTGGCTTTGCCTCTCTGAGCTTTCATTAATTTCAATTCCCTCTCATCCTTCGGGACTGAGCATAAATACCCTATCCTTAGAGAGGGCTTCTGGGATACCTATCCGCACGGGAGCGGAGGTTCATCCTGTTTTTCCCTATGGTACTCCTCCCCCCACCTCCAGTGCGCTTCTCTCACAGCACTGAGCAGCAGCGGAAATCACTGTCCACCACTTCGTTTTTGTCTTTCCTACTAGAAGGCAAATTCCATGTGTACAAGGACCTTGTCATTTCTGCAAGTGCCTGGCTCTCTGTATCTATAACAGTGCTGGGCATACAGCAGGCACCTAGTGAAGATGATTTGAATGAACGAAGGTGTGTGAATGGACAGAAACACACCCTCTGGCCCACTCACTAGGATGACATGGAAAGCGTTTATACGGGATGGGGAAGGATATCAGAGTCTGCTTGGAAATTTGGACCAAGAGTGTTTTCAGTCGATTTACAGCACCAAGAGGGCTAATAATAATAACAATGGCCCATAGTCACACAGCACTGTGTTCTTTTCATTTGTATCTGTATTTGTGTTCTTCTCTGGTCACTATGGCAACCCTGCCAGACTATCCTGAGAACTGCTTAAATCAAAAGCTTAACTAAGATACAGAAAAGTTGAGGGACTTCACAAAAGCCACAAGGTGCTTGGGAGGTGCTGCTGCTACTGCTACTAAGTCACTTCAGTCGTGTCTGACTCTGTGTGACCCCATAGACGGCAGCCCACCAGGCTCCCCCGTCCCTGGGATACTCCAGGCAAGAACAGGGGGTCCTAAATATCAGGAGCTTCACATGTAGTCCAGTCCCCTTCCTACCCCTGCCTTTCATAATTTGAATTATCTGTACACTTAAAACAGACAACCTATAAATTTGGAAAATCCATTGTTTTCACTTACACGGTGGCTGTATGTGGGAATTAGTGTTTACCTCTCTGTGGGGCCCTTCGACACCCATACATATACATGTGCACGTACTGTATACTTTCTCTCTCCCACTCCTCTGTGAGGAGGTGTTGTGCATGTGATCCAAGGCTTCCAAAAGGGAAGCAGAAGCCACAGAGAGTCTGGAGCCCTGCGGGCAGTCTGGTCGTGGCCAGCAGAGCTTGGGGTGACGTGGGCTCTGTGTGTAGGACAAAGCCAACGCAGTGCACGGCTCTGCGTTTTGCCCCTCATGTCCCTTTCCATGGGGATGGATGTGAAGAGCACCACACAGCAGCTGAAAGTGGTCAGTGCAAACTCTTGCAAGGTGCATTGAGAAAATGTAGACCAGCCACCAGCAGAGCAAGCCTAGGCTCATATGCTGCAATTCGCAAGGCTACTTAGTCAAGAACCATGCCTGGGGGACCATTCTTGATCAGCCAACCTCTAGTTGACCCATCAACTGACCATCAGTGTGTGCATGAGACTCATTGAGTTCAACTGAGCCATATCCAGATTGACAGAACTTCCCAGCTAATTTACAGACCTTGAACCCAGTATAATGCTTGTTTTAAGTTGGCAGCCTCTGGGGTGGTTTATTTTGCAGCATAGCTGACTGACACACATCCCTTGGCTGAATGCCCACTGAAGGCTTAAATCTCAATCCTGATTTCATCAGGAAACACAGGTCCTGGTCTCTGGTAGGCTGTAATCTAGTGCTGGACCCAGTATGTATATAACTGAGTATAATAAAAAGGAAAACTGTAATCACAGTATTTGAGGTGCAAGCCAGGGGAGCACTAGGGGAGAAAGTGATATCTCCCCAAGTGAAAGTCAGAGAATTGGGATGAGTTTGAAGGAAAAATAAAGAAGAGGTAGGATTTTCACATAGGTGTGTGTGTGTGTGTGTGTGTGTGTGTGTGTAGAAGCATTCCTCCTGGATGAAAAAGCAAAAGCACAGGTCGCCTTCTGCAATCCTTTGAATACAAAGTGAAATATTATTTGGAGAGATCTTGGTCTATATTGACTGTAACTGTGACAAGATGAACCAGCCAACTAGATTTCAAAGGAAGCTACAGAGAGGGGTTAATTAAAAAATGGATACCACATTCGGTAATTGACCTAAAGAGTTATTTGCACGAGGACAATATGCAATTTTCAATTAGCATGAAAAGCGGAATGGCTCAATGTCAATTCATATTAAGTGATTATGATTGTGTTCGGCAGAGTTGGGGCAGGAGGAGACCATCTCCTACTCCATGAGATGCTGTTGGACGACAATCATGGTCACAAGAGCATCCACCTCCCCCCAGGACCTCCCAGTCCATTCTGGGTAACTGTAGAACATCGCAAATTATGTTTCAGGTCTTGGATGATCACCTCTTCTTAAAGTTTACTGCTTTATTTAGTACCAAAGTTGCTTCATTATTGGCAAGCAACTTTCTCTTAACTGAAGGCCATGAACAGTAAGAATAGATGATAACATGGTCAGCAAGAGAGGAGGCAGGGGGTTATGGGTATTTTCTGGGGAGCACTCAGGTGGAATGTGGGCTTCCCTGGTTGCTCAGTGGTAAAGAATCCATCTGTCAATGCAGGAGATGCAAATTCGATCCCTGGGTGGGAAAGGTCCCCTGGAGGAGGAAGTGGCAACCCACTCCAGTATTCTTACCTGGAGAATCCCTTGGACAGAAGAGTCTGCAGGGCTACACTTGTAGGGTCACAAAAGAGTCAGACATGACTGAGTCAGACATGCATGCAGATGGGACGGGCAGTTCTTAGGCAGAGACTCCCTCCCTTCTTCCCTCCACCTCTGCATCCCTCCCTTTCTCCCTCCCTCGCTTCCTCAGTCCATCCAGCTCTCCCTTCCTTCCCTCATCCGCACTTCCTTCCCTCTCCTTCCTTTCTCCTTTTTCCCTCCCCTCTCTCCCTCTCCTTTTCCCTTCTCTTCCTCTCTCTTTCTCTCTCTCTTGGCCTGAAGATTGATCAACCCCAAGAGACAGATAACTCAGGTCAACCCAAGCTGTACAATTAAAACTGCAACATTCACGGGGCCCCAGTCTAGTGCCGTTTGTGTTGGAAAGCTCAACACATCTTCACCCCCAGGGTCCTGGAAAGCAGGATCACTTTCCTGCTGCAGGGAGCCCCATCCTCCTTCACATGGGAGGCTGGAATTGGTACAAGGGCGGCTATAGGATGTGGGTGCTTTTTGGCTGTAGGGGAGGAAAGCTGTGCCTCCATTTTGTCTTCTGAAATGGCACATTGAGGGCCTCTGGCCGAGGTCCCCTCCCTTGGTTGATGCTGGACTGTCAGCACCCAGCATGCCTAGGGCTCCTTTCTTGAAGTCTCTGCTGATCAACCTCTCTCTGATGACCTGCCATTGCCCTGCCCTGTTCTCAGAGGTGCCCTTTCTGTGCTGTACCTGCAGGTCATGGGTCTACCCATCTCCCTTATGCAGAGGTCTTAGGGGGGCACCTCATCGCAGCCCCAAAGTCCTGAAAGACTTATAGAAATGAGAAATAAATACAGAGGTAAATGCTCCTTTCACAAATAGACCTTCTGCTTTATTCCAGAGTTTTCCCCTGAGCTGCTTGGATTAGCTGGTTGGAGGTACAATAGCAAAGTCAGTATTTAAGGATGAAAATTGACAGCTCAGGTTTACATTTTCCATCTGATAGAACTCTCCCTACAGCCTGCAGACAGACCTGGAATCCAAGACTAGAGAGCCCTGATTCCTGACCAGATCAGTTGCCCTAGGGAGCAGTACTGTGATTTGAACCCAGCTGTGAAGAACCTGGAGTGACAACGTCCAGCCCTGTGACCACGAACACAGCTAAGGTCAGGAAGTCAGGCCCTTGGTGCTCTGGAACTCACTCCTGGCAACCCTCCCCAACTATGTGACTTAGATAACACCCCATGCCCTCTTTCTCATGTGGGAAGAGACCAGATTCAGCCCTCTGTAGGCCCACTCTTTGCCTTGTCAATAATTAGCTGACAGTTCATTCCCACCACCAAGGGGACAAAGTGCTTATTAATCCACCCTGGCTTCCTCTTCTCTTGACCCCAGGCCCACCCTCTGCTGGAACCAGTAGGCAACCCCTCCTGAGAATAGGCCAGCCTTGGGGTAAATGTTCTCTGATTTATTATCTGATCTCTCCTTCCTTTCAGAACCCTTCCCCACACCCGATGCTTCTAGTCTGAAAAAGAAAAATGCCTTGCCCAACTCTTGAGATGCTTGGAGACCCTGTGGTCACAGGGACCTCCCCATGGTTGTATTCTTTATTAGATACTTATTATAGCCACCTAGGATAGCATATTAAAAAGCAAAGACATTACTTTGCCAACAAAGGTCCATCTAGTCAAAGTTATGGTTTTTTCAGTGGTCATGTATGGATGTGAGAATTGGACTATGAAGAAAGCTGAGCACTGAAGAATTGATGCTTTTGAACTGTGGTGTTGGAGAAGACTCTTGAGAGTCCCTTGGACTATAAGGAGATCTGACTAGTCCATCCTAAGGGAAATCAGTCCTGGGTGTTCATTGGAAGGACTGATGCTGAAGCTGAAACTCCAGTACTTTGGCTACCTCATGCGAAGAGTTGACTCATTGGAAAAGACCCTGATGCTGGGAGGGATTGGGGGCAGGAGGAGAAGGAGACAACAGAGGATGAGATGGCTGGATGGCATTACCGACTCAGTGGACATGAGTTTGAGTGAACTCCAGGAGTTGGTGATGGACAGGGAGGCCTGGCGTGCTGTGACTCACAGGGTCCAAAGAGTCGGATGTAATTGAGCGACTGAACTGAACTGAACTGAACTGATAGCCACGTGGGAAGCCCAGGTGGTGTAGTGGTAAAGAAAACCCCTTCCAGTGCAGGAGACATAAGAGATATGGGTTCAGTCCCTGGGTTAGGAAGACTCCCTGGAGAAGGGCACAGCGACCCACTCCAGTATTCTTGCCTGGAGAAGTCCATGGACACAGGAGCCTGGTGGGCTACAGTCCATATGGTTGCAAGGAGTCAGACACAACTAAAGTGACTAGACTAGCCCTTCCCCTAATTAGAATAGCTGCATCCCTAGCCAGAACATCACCCCAATTAGAATTACTACACTCCTAATTAGAATAGGACCTCCTCTAATTAGAATTGTTGTTGTTTTGTTGGACCCTTTGCGACCCCATGGACTGCAGACTGCCAGGCTTCCTTGTCCTTCATTATCTCCCGGAGTTTACTCAAACTCATGTCCATTGAATCAGTGATGTTGTCCATCCATCTCATCCCCTGTTGCCTCCTTCTCTTCCTGCCTTCAACTTTTCCCAGCATCAGGGTCTTTTCCAATGAGTCAGTTCTTTGTATCAGGTGGACAAAGTATGGGCATTTCAACGTCAGCATCAGTCCTTTCAAAGAATATTTAGGGTTGATTTTCTTTAGGATTGATTGGTTTGATCCCGCTGTCCAAGGGACTCTCAAGAGTCTTCTCCACCTCTAGTAGAATAATCATGCCCCTAATTGGAACAGCCTCTGCCAGTTAGAATGGCCATGCCCTTAATAAGAATAGTCTCTCCTCAATTAGAATGGCCACACTTCTTGATTAGAATACTCGCTTCCCTACAGTGGTCCTTTTTCAACAGTTCATTCCTCATTGCCTTGAATTTCTCTTTCCTTTACAGCCTAAACTCTGAGTCAGCTACAGGCCCCAACGAATAAGCAACGACTTGCCTACATCTTCTGCTCTTGATGACAGTGGCAGTTTCTTCCCCAGAACTCCAGTTCCCTCCCCCTGCCAGTCCTCACCCAAGTTCAGTGTTCTATATGTGACAGGTCCTAGAAGTGTCTGGTTCTGAATGACAGATGAAAACTAACAAAGCCTGGGGTAGGGCTCCACCTGCTGAGGTCTGGAGCCCGATATCCCCCCCTGAGTTGATGACTTCTGGCTTCTGATGAGATGAGTGCAGAAATAAAGAGGAAGGAAGCATCTAGGAACTTCTACAGCAATTTGGCAGTCATTTTATTTCCTTTGAATCCAATAATACTATTTTTTTTAAAAATTGGAGGTTGTCTCTCGTATGTCTAGTTTACATATGCCTCATATGTCTAGTTTTCACTTACCTCCCAATTTACTTCCCTCCCCCCAGCTTTACTGGGGTATAATTGGCAAATGAAAATTGTATGCATTCAAGATACACAATGTGATGTTTTGATATATGTATACATTGTGAAATGATTGCCACAATCAAACATAATTACCATTTTGTGTGTGTGCAGCAAGAACACCTAAGATCTGACTCACTTAAAACATACTTTACAAGAGCATTGGTTGTGATTGGGTGGTCTTCCCCTCGGACAATATGAGAAGCCAGACTCTGAAAGACCTGGTGTCTGCAGCAGCTCCCAGCCTCTCAGGGGAGCATCCTTCACCTGTACGGGACAGAGAGTTTAGTACATGAGGCTGAAGGCAAGACAGCAGAGGGACCAGCATTGCCACTGTGCACATCCAGGCAGCTTCACAAAGATGGGAGAGTGTGTGCTGGGGTGAGGATGCCAGATCCGAGGGAACGCTGTGATACCTGGCATTTCTGGAGCACCTGCTCTGCGCCAGGCACCGGTTAAGGTCTCCAGGTGCCTCGGGGCCATCCTTTGAGGTACCTCTGACAATTCTTGCCACTTTATAGATGAGGACACAAAAGTACAAGCAAGTGCAGGAACTTGCCAGAGATGCACCAGGACAGAACCAGGGGTCAACTAAGAGCTGGAGTCTGGAGCCCAAACACAGGAATGCCTCATGGCATGTGTGCACATGTGTGCATGCCCACATGTGGGAGTGTGTGCCTGCATGGGTGTATATACACACGTCTCTACGCATATGTGGGTGCGTGCACGTGTATGCAGGTGTGTGTGCTCACACAAGTGAGTGTGTACATGGTAAGAATGAAGCTGGCCTTCTGCCGACATGGAGGGGTCATCTCCTCCCCCTGCCCACACTCTCCCAGGCTCTGACTACCCCCCCCAAGCCCTGGGGTTCTGGTTGCAGCCCTCACTGATGGTGAGGAGGACTCATCCACCACAAGAGTGCCTGGACTGCCTCCAAACCCAGAGGCCAAGTGGACCTGTTTCCCCTTGCTCCACCCATTCCTCCCCAGTTGCGGGGGCTGAGGATATGCCCCCCCCCCGATATCCCAGTGGAGGGAACAGATGAGAACCGTGACTGACCTCAGGGGAAGGGGTGTCCCTGTAGGAGTCACCATCAGGACACTCGCCAGCTTATTGGGGCTGGTTCCCTACCATCAGTGAAGGAGAAACGACCATCTGACGTGTCCACCTGTGTCCTTGTCCCCATGTTGGTGGCCTGTTGCTAAATAAAGCTCAGAGCAAGGTGTTTCCTCCTAAGAGGCAGGACATGGCCGTCGTGGCTGGAGCCAATCTAGGCTGATCCACCGAGCCCTTCGTGTGTGCAGCCAGGCAGGTGCAGCTCACCTGTGTCCTGACGAATGGCACTTTGCGAACCCGACCCTGCCTCCTGGATAGCCCCTCCTCTCACACCTCTACAGGGTCTTGGCTCTGAAATACTCCCTCCTCTGCCCTGGATTGGAGCCTTCCCAGCCTGGAGGATGACCTACAGTTGTTCACCTGTCTTCCTTGAAGGAGGAGAATGGCCCCAGACCTTAGTCCAGCTGACCTCTTCCCAGGCCCCAATTCAGCCCAGATCCAGCAAATAGCCACAGTGTTTCCTGAAAGAAGACTTCCAGATTCTTTCTTACCCATGGTAGAGAAATGTTTCCTTCCAACTGATTACAGAAGCCTGAGCCCAGCAATCATCCATGGCCAGAGGAGGCCAATTAGCTTTCTTTCACCGTCTCTCAGCCTCTCTTCTCCAGGGCAGCCAACTCAGCAGGCTGTGGTCTGGGGTAAGCTAGTCACCCCCTCGTGTCTAAGTCTTGCAGATCCATGGTATAAACAGGTGAGGCATGAGAAGGATGAAACCCCTGAACAGACATCAGTCAGGGGGAGCGTCTGGGCAGTGGGTGGGACCACCACAGCTTGGGCACTGCAGACCCTGAGTTCTCCGGGGCAGAACCAGCTTTAAACACACCTTCCCCTGTGCCTCCCTCACCACCCACCAGGCATCAGCACACACTTGGGGATCTACCACTGGGCACCTAAAATCCATCTTCCCAAATCACTGATGGACTTGGGAAGCAGCAGCGGAACACTGGTCAAATCATGCTTCTGAAAACACAGTAGTTCTGGTTGGCAAAGGTTTTCACTTCTGAAATCTGGGATTCTTTTCTGATTTCAGACCATTGCCTTTCCCTGCATGTTTAGTAATGTCCAGCTGATCCCACCATCTCCAAAACGTGTCAGAGTTGGGAGTAGAATGAGTTTGCTTTGCTCACAGTGGAAAGGGGACTGGAGCACTGTGAGGGAGGCATGGCTTGATTTTGGAGGTCAGTTGGTAAGGGACAGAATGCCCCCCAGCAGCTGGGGCTGCAGGAACTAGGCCTCACTGCACCCTGATGGAGAGGCTGCAAGGGTGTCAGAGTGTAGGATTCCAGCTGGGTCTCCAGTCCTGAGTGGTTCCACCCAACAGAAGTCAGGGGTTGTAAACTCGGATAGTGAGCTGGGGCAGCCCCTACTTGCCTGAGACCAGTGTAAGCACCCACCCATCCCCTCATGGCCACACTCATGTTGTTTCAGGGAAGAGCAATTCTGACTCCATGTTGGAACTGTTTCTTTTACTTGCTTTCCATTGCCTCTGTTATTATAATCAAACATAATGGCCTGCCTCAGAGACCCTGCTCCTCTGCCTGACTGTTAAACTAAACTGCTTATTTTCAGAACCCTGTCCACTTGCATATGGCAGAAATGAAGAAATTAACACATCTCCTTCCTTGAGCTGGCCATTCTTGGAGATATTTATAAGACTAATATCATTTTACTTTGTTTCCTCAGCCCCTACCCATCTCTGTTCTATAAAAGAACTTGGCTTCCAGATCCCAATAAGAGGGTTGAGACATTAGTCTGCCATCTTTTCAGTCAGTTCAGTTCAGTTGCTCTGTCGTGTCCGACTCTTTGCGACCCCATGGACTGCTGCACACCAGGCTTCCCTGTTCATCACCAACTCCCAGATCTTGCTCAAACTCATGTACATCAAGTCAGTGATGCCATCCAACCATCTCATCCTCTGTTGTCCCCTTCTTCTCCTGCCTTCAATCTTTCCCAGCATCAGGGTCTTTTCCAGTGAGTCAGTTCTTCGCATCAGGTAGCTGAAATATTGTAGTTTCAGCTTCAGCAACACTCCTTCCATTGAATATTCAGGGTTGATTTCCTTTGCTTCTACTGCTGCTAAGTCACTTCAGTCGTGTCTGACTCTGTGCGACCCCATAGATGGAAGCCCACCAGGCTCCCCTGTCCCTGGGATTCTTCAGGCAAGAACACTGGAGTGGGTTGCCATTTCCTTCTCCAATACATGAAAGTGAAAAGTGACAGTGAAGTCACTCAGTTATGTCCAACTCTTAGTGACCCCATGGACTGCAGCCTACCAGGCTCCTCCATCCATGGGATTTTCCAGGCAAGAGAACTGTATCGGGGTGCCATTGCCTTCTCCGTGATTTCCTTTAGGATTGACTAATTTGATCTGCTCACAGTCCAAGGGACTCTCAAGAGTCTTCTCAAACACCACAGCTCAAAAGCATCAATTCTTCAGTGCTCAGCTTTCTTTATAGTCCAACTCTCACATCCATACATGACTACTAGAAAAACCATAGTTTTGACTAGACAGACCTTTGTTGGCAAAGTACTGTCTCTGCTTTTTAATATGTTGTCTAGGTTGGTCATTCCAAATAAAGTTGTATTTCTTGCCTTAACACCTGTCTCGAATTTTGCTGGCCTGTCATGTGGCAAGAAGAACGAAGTTGGACTAGGTAACTATATCAACTAGAGAGACCCAGGATTGTAGCTCAGACACTAAAGAATCTACCTGCAATGCAGGAGACCTAGGTCTGATCCCAGGGTTGGGAAGATTCCCTGGAGAAGGGGATGGCAACCCGCTCCAGTATTCTTGCCAGGAGAATTTCATGGACAGAGGAGTCTGGCAGGCTATAGTCTACGGAGTCACAGAGTCGGACATGACTGAGCAACTAACGCTTTCACTTTCAGAATTGTAGCACAAAACCCCAGAGTCCTATCAAATGTCTATGGTTGTCCCATTGAGCACTGGCAGAGGGAGGGGGTGTCTGGCACCTATGCTGCATCCAGAGCATCTCATCCAGCCACAGAAGTCCCATGAGCCTGACTTGTCCATCACCAGAAAAAGCTGCATGTGTCCCCAGCTTCGGCTTGCCAGGCAGATTGCCTGAAATCAGAGCTGCTCACGATAAGTGGATTTTGTAAGAGAAATACTGACATTTCCTAAAATAGTGGTCATTATTCAATTGGCAGTAAGTTCAGGCGCTGTTAAATGCGATTTGTGCCCACTGGGTGGCAGTTAGAGGCAGAGCTCTTTGTGAACGTGTATATGTGTTGGGGTGGGGATGGGGGCAGCTGTCTCTTCCAGCTTCTTGGTCATCGGTCCCCAGGGGGTCAGAATACAGGCAGGGTTTCCGGCTCATGCTAGCTGGAAATGCCATCATGTCCTCCTCCTGTAGTGCTGGGCACTCAGGAAGGGACACACTGATCTTCTAGTGTGTGGCTTATTTTAATTTCCTTTTCTTTGAAAAGAGGTACTGTTTGTTCATTTACCCACCTTTTTGGGCACAAGCTATGAGTCACAGATGAAAGCTGCATTGTGAAAAGAGGGGTAAAAAAAACCCAAACATTTCCCGTCATTGAAGCAAAGCAGAGAGAATGTAAAAATATCTGAAATAGCATGTAGTGAAGAAACAGCTCTACTGAGAGACTCCAGGCTAAAATACATCAGCTCGGGTAATATCTCGGAAGTTCTTGGGAGAGATTCGGGGACAAATATTCAGGAGGGGTGTTGCTCCATTGAAATTTTACACCATTTTTTTAAATTGCCTTGGGAAGCTTGCAGAGTGATTTAAGTGACTGTGTAGCGCGTTGTTCTTTCTCTCACCCTCCCTTTTGCATCTTTCTCTCTGTGCTGTCTGTGGCTGTAGGACACCAGGGGTCCCAGCGGGCTGTGTGGATGGAGGAGAGCAGTCTGCTCCCCTTCCCTTGATGTGTCTGCCTGGAAACCTGTCACATCCCTATGAAACATGCCCTTTTTTGCAGTGATGGGAGGGGATGCACTCAGGGATGAGGCACCAGACTCTTCACTTTAAGAAGCCATCTCATTAGCTAAATGGCTGGTTCCTTGGCCTGATGGTTCTTCCCTGGAGCCTCCAGTAAATCTCACAGAGTCAAGGCCTTTGCAGGAGGTGTTGGTCCCTCTAGTGATCTACGTGTCTTACGAGAGCTCTGCTCCCAGTTTCCCCTCCTGCCCTCTGCACACACTCTCTCATCGGAGTGTGCTGTGGCTCTTTGTTCCCATCCTCCCTCTCCCTGCTGACTTACCACACTTTGCCCACCCTAGCTGTCATATTCCATCTTTAAAAGCCTAACAGTTCTACACAGGTTAGAACAGAATTAGCCCCTTATAGACAATGATGTGGAGGTTCCTGAAAAAATTAAAAATACAGCTACTATATGATTCAGCCTATATCCAGACAAAACTATAATTCAAAAAGATATCAGCAATCCCTATGTTTATAACAACACTGTTTATAATAGCCAAGACAGGAAGTAACCTAAATGTCCATCCACAGATGAATCAATAAAGATGTGGTACACATATACAATGGACTATTACTCGGCCATAAAAAAGAAAAAAATCATGCCATTTGCAGCAACTTGGATGGAACTAGAGATTATCATACTCAGTGATGTAAGTCAGAAAGAGAAAGACAAATGCCATCTGATATCACTTACATGTGGAATCAAAAATATGATACAAATGAACTTATTTACAAAACAGAAATTGAGGTACAGAGAACAGACTTGTAGTTGCCAAAGGGGAGGGAGAGGTAGACTGGAAGTTTGGGATTAGGAGATGCAAACTAGTATATATGTCAATAGAATATCTCAATAGAATGGATAAACAATAAGATCTTACTGTATAGCACAGGGAACTATAATAAACCATATTGGAAATGAACATAAGAAGGTATATACACACATAACTGGATCACTTTGCTATAGAGCAGAAATTAGCACAAAATTATAAATCAACTATATTTCAGTTAAAAAAAAAAGTGAACAAATAAAGGCACAAATAAAAAGAGCAGACCCTCTTATCATCCAGGAAATCCCAAAGGTTTTAGGAGCTTCATGCCAAGAACCAAGGATGAAGACCAAGTATACTGCTGCATTAAACCACAGATCTTCTCTGGCAAAGAGAGAGTAGACTGCAGAACAAAGGTACAAGGCTCATGGCTGAGGAGGGAGCCATGTGGATCCTATGTGGTCTCTCCAGCCATGCTGACTTCCACATTCTTTGTCCGCCCCTGTTTCCATGCACCTAGCATCCTCTGGAGACTTCCTCCTCCTCATGTTCCATAATTCCAGAAGACATTTAACAGTGAAGCACAGACCATGACATGACTCCTCCTCCCAGGAGTTAGCAAGGAGTATTATAGGAAGAATAACTGAATGATCAGATACCTTTGGGGATCCCTGGAGCAAAAAAGTGGAGAATGACTGCAGGGGTCCTCAGAGCCCAGTGAGATTTGTAAGTTTTTAAGAACCAAACCCATATCATCATGGTTTGTGTTTGTTATGGTTGAACTGTGTACCCAACAAGTATGTGTTCAAGTCCTAAACCAGGCATCTGTGAATATGATCTTATTCATAAACAGGGTCTTTGTAGATATGACCAAGTTAAGATGAGGTCATTAGGGTGGGCTCTAATCCACTATGACTAGAGTGTTATAGGAAGAGGGAACTTTTGAAACAAGTAATATGAGGAGAAGCCCAGATAACAGTGGAGGGAGAGACTGGGTGAAGCTACAAATCAAAGATGGACAGCCACCCCACGAAGCTGGAAGCAGGAAGGAAATGTTTTCCCCTGGAGCCTCTGGAGGAAGTATGGCCCTGCTGACTCCTAGTCTCCTGGACTGGGAGAGGATACATTTCCCTAGTTTTAAGGCACCCAGGTCATGGTGATTTTGTTATGGTGGCCTGAGGAATCTTGTACAATGACAGAGAAGAATTTTTGCTTTTCTACATCTACACTCACTTGTCCCCATCTTCTGACCACTGTCGGATCAGGCTCCAAAATCTCAGAGTCAACATGACTCCTCTTTTCCCATCAGCCTCCAGCTCACAGCAGGGCCTGGAGGCCCTCCCCAAACACAGCAGAAGCTGCCCGAACTCTCCATCTCGACTGCATCTTGTTCAAGTCCCAGCACCACTGTCCTGAAGAGCAAATTCCCAGCCATGCTCCCAGCTTCCCTTCTCGCCCTTTGCATGCACTGCCTCATCAGTGTGCTGTGGCTCTTTGTTCCCATCTTCCCTCCCCCTGGTGACTTACCACAGTCTGCCCACCCAGCTGTCATTCCATCTTTAAAAGCCTAACAATTCTACACAGGTTAGGACAGAATTACCAAGAGGTTTCTGCCGTCCACTTCCCAGTGTCAACCCCTTTCTTTATACTCTTGCTTCTACCCTGACCTTGATATTAGTAAATAAATGCTTATCTGACTTTTTCTTTTTTATTTAAGTTGCTTCTCCATCTATTTCCCACTGAGAGGATAAGGATTTTACTAAGCAAACTGTAGCCTGCCAAAGAACAACAGAAAACACACACATGGCTCCTGCCCCTGTGCTCCCGATAGCATAATTTGTGGCTAGATCAATATTCAGCATTTACATAATTATGTAATTATTATTCACAGCTGAGCCACAGAGTAGTTTTAAGACTGCATTTCCTTTCCTGATCGACTCTCAGTTTTCCCCAGAATTAATAACTACCAGTGTTTCCATTTTCCAGGTCTGCGTGCACCTGTCACATATGTCCCTATATAGTCAACCAAAGTTATAAGATCGTTCACGTGATGACCCACAATTCCAGGTAGTCTGCCAGTTCCACTTTCACCTTTCTGGGCAATGTTACTCATGGCATCCCCTTCCTCCTCCTCTACAATCTATGCCCTGCCCTCAGACCTGCTATCACCCTGTGAGTAGCCTCACTACCCCCTTCTCTCTCATCATTCACTCCTAATTCTGATGGATCTTATCTTCTCACAGTTTCATGAAAAGTGTGGCAAGAGAGCTACATTATTTGAGATCTCTTGAATCTGAAATATCTGAATTCCACCCTCACATGTGACTCATAGTTTAGCTGGTTATAAATGTCTAGGCTGGAGATTTTCCTTCTGAACTTGGAAGATGTTCTTCCTAAACTGCTGCATAAAATACAATGCCATTTTGCTTCCTGGTCTTTTATCTTCTGGAGGCTTTTTGTATTATCTCTTAATCCCCAGGGTCCTGAAATGTTACAATCATGTGTCTTGGGCAGGTCTTGTTCATCATTTTGCTGGCTACACAATAGGCCTCTTTAGCTTAGAAACCCAAGTTCTTCTTTTTGCCAGATGTTCTTTGCCTGTATTTTTGATATTCCCTTCCTGGAATTTCTACTAATAAGACTTTAAGCCTCCCAAATTTATCCCTTAATTTTCTTCTTTCTGCCACTTTCCATCTCTTTGTATTGCTGTTCTACTTTCTAGGAAATTTCCTCAACTTCATTTTCCTCTCCTTCTATTCAAATTTTAATTTCCACTAGCATATTTTTAATTTCTGAAAGCTTTTCCTAGTTCTCTGAATATGTTCTGTTTTAAAAGGAACATTCTGCTTTTTTTTCAAGAATTTGATATATTCTTTTATATTTGGAATGCCATGAATTTTTGTATATGTGAAGTTCTCTCTTGTTTCTTGCGTTTTTTCTGACTCCTTGGAGTTCCTCACTTGTGTTTTCTTGTTTTGGTCTCTTGACTTTTGAGGTTTAGGCTTTCTTAAAACAGTTGTGTGCTTATATTTCAGAGTGAGGTAGAAAAATAGTAATAATAAAAAAATAAAGGGACTCCTCAGGTCCCTAGAAGATCTGCATGCATGGAGGGGCCATTTCCGGTGGGGTGCCAGTGGACTGATCAATAGAAAATATTGGTGAGACTTGCAGCTTCTCTAATGTATCTCATGTTTGAAATTGAAACTTGAGCTCCAGCATTCAGGGAAAAGAGAGTTGGGTGGTGTGGGCTTTTCCTATTCAACCTGTAAACTTTTTAGGTCAGTGTTTTATCTTTGTTCTCAGATGTGCAAAACTCTCCATACCTTGATGTCTATTTCAGCTGGGCTGGAAGAAGGGCTGACCCTTGACTGCACTGGGATTAAGGGAGTCTTGGGGTTGAACTGCTTCTGTGCAAACCCATTCCCCTATTTTCAGTCTACTTCTTATTTTTGTGTCTTCTTCAGAATCACCTGGTACACACAAGCCTGGAGCTTTTCTGAGGGTCTTTGATACAAATTGCCTCAACCTCTTCCCCTGAAGGCTTAGATTTCAGCTTTCTTAGTCGGCTAAATCCATTGCTATTTGATCATCTGGTGCTCTGCTTCTAAAATGTTGTCAACTCATTTCTCTCTCTTATCCTCCCTGGATTTCATTGTTCTTGCATGTCTGTGCTTCTTTTATTCCTTTATTGATATTTTGGTGGGGTTTTGAGAGGAAGCAGAGATAAATAGTTATGTTCAGTCCATCACACTTAGCCGGGATCATCACACCGGCTTCTGTCTTTTGTTGTACAGATTCTGTTCTACTCTGCGGTCCAGTTGCAGGTGGTCATACCCTCACTCTTTGCATGTCTGTTTTTTCCATCCTTCAGCTCGATTGTGACGCTATTAGAGGAACCCACAGACCTTCCCTTTTAAAAAAGTGGCTGTTAAGAGTTCAGCATCCAGAATAGCAGTGTGAAGAGTCCCGTGTACCCGCTTTTCCATGAAACAAGCAAATAAAGCTAAAAAAGGAAACAACTATTTAAGGTCTCTGTAAATTGTCCTAAGGGCACACAGCAAAGGAAGAAACTTTTGTTGAAGAAGCTCTGTTAAAAATTGGTAAGAACAGTGATTCTGCAGCACTTGGGCCATGACCACTCCCTCCTCTTCCTTCATTGCTGTGCGGGGGTTAGTCAGGAAGATGGGGCTCCCTCTGCCCTCGATGTTGCGGGATGAGGCATCTCACCAGAAGGAGCAGACTGCCAGCAATTCTCATCCCTTTTAACTCAATCTTGAGATGCTAAGCTCCTAGTGAGGGACACAGAGAGGAGGTCAGCAGTTTCTTCTTCCACCAGCCTCTGCCATTGGGCAGATACTCTACTCCAGATGTGGCTCAGAATGCTGGGGACTTGATCATCCACACTCAGCTTGTTTATAGGGTGGAGGATCTACATCTGGGGAGGCAAACCTGGAAAACCAGAGGCTAACACTAGCAACAAAAGAAGAAATAGATAGGTTGTAAATCATCAAAATGGAAAACTTGTGCTTTGTGAGCACCATCCAGAAAGCGAAAAGGTAACAGAGTAGGAGAAAGTTTTTGTAAATTATGTTTCTAATAAAGAACTCTTATAATTCAGTAATAAAAGGCAACCTAGTTAAAGTGGGTAAAAGAGCTGAATAGACATTTCTCCAAAGAAGATACACAAATGGCCCTAAGCACACGAGAAGATGCTCAACATCATTAGCCATAGAGGAAATGCAAGTAAAATCCATAATGAGAAACTCGCCACACCCACTAGGGTATATAGAAGCAAGAAGTCAGGCAACAAGTAGGGAGGGAGTGGAGAAATTATAACCCTCATGCATTGCTGGTGGGAATGCAAAAAGCAGGTAAAATGGCATAGGGCTGGAATTTTCTCAAATTCTTAAGAGTTTCCATGTGATCTAGCAATTCTACTTCTGTGTAAAACCAAGAGAAATGAAACATGTCCACAAGCAATCTTGAACATGAATGTTTATAGTGTCAGTGATTAAAGGATATATAAAACTTGCTACATCCATATAATGGAACATTGTGTGTGTGTGTGAGTCACTCAGTCATGTCTATCTTTGCCAGGCTCCTCTGTCCATGGGATTCTCCAGGCAAAAATACTAGAGTGGGTAGCCATGCCCTTCTCCAGGGGATCTTTCTGACCCAAGGATAGAACCAGGGTCTCTCACATTACAGGCAGACTCTTTACTGTCTGAGCCATCAAGGAAGCCCACAATGGAATATTATTTAGCAATAAAAATAAATTAAGTATCAATACATGCTATAACATGAATAAATCTAGAAAACATGCTAAGTGAAAGAAGCCACTCACAGAAAGTCATCTAAGATTCCATTTGCACAAAATGCTCAGAATAGGGAAATCTATAGAGACAGAAAGACTAGTAGTTGCCTGGAGCTGAAGCGTGGGTTGGGGGAAAATGAGGAATGATTGCTAATGGGTATGGCATGATTTTTGAGGTGATGAAAATGTTCTAAAATTGATCATGGTAATGGTTTCCCAACTCTGTGAATGTACTAAAAATCATAGAATTATACAGTTTAAATGGGTGAACTATAGATGTATGGATTATGTTTTTACAAAGCTGTTATTAAAATGGTGTTATCCACCTTTACAATAGTATTACAATCTGAGTCTGTGCTTTTTCTGTGATGGCAATTTTTGCTCCAGGGACTTCTTAAATTGTGTCTGCCTGTTTTGGTCTAGCGTCTAGACTGGAAGCTGCCTGGAGTTAGAGGCTTTGTCTGTGATGATGCCTGTCACATCCATACTTCCCAAGGCAGAGAAGGTTGAACAAGTATTCCTTGAGTCTCTTCTGCAGATTCATTCCCCTGCAATCAATGTTGCATGCCCTGCCCTTTGGAAAGCACTTGAGGAGAACAGGCATTTTTAAAAAATAATTCTCTTTATGCAGACCATTTTTTTTTAAAAAAAGTCTTAATTGAATTTGCTATAATATTACTTCTGTTATTTATGTTCTGGATTTTTGGCCCCAAGGGCATTTGGGATCTTAGCCCCTTAACCAGGGATTGAACCCACCCCCCTGCATTGAAGGGCAAAGTCTTAACCCCTGGTCCATCAGAGAAGTCCCAGCAGTGGTTCTTCACCAGGTGACTCTGTCCTTCCCCTTAGGGACACTTGACTGTGTCTGGAGACATGATTGTCTAGATTCAGGTGTAGGTATTGCTGGCAAGCAGTGGGTGGAGGCCAGGGTTACTGGAAAAAATGCACAGGGCAGACCCACAAAAAAGAATCATCAAGCTCCAAAGATCAAAGCGCTGCTCCTGAGAATCCCTGCAGCAGAGGATAAAGATTAACAAGATTTCCAAAGCCATGTGTTATGAGCTGAATTAAGGCCCCTTTCCCAAATTCCTATGTTGAAGTCTTAACCCCCAGGACTTAACTGTATTTGGTGATAGGGTCTTTAAAGAGGTAATCAGAGTAAAGTGAGATCTTAAAGCTGGGTCCTAATCCAATAGGACTAGTGTCCTTATAAGAAGAAGGGTTTAGGACACAGACCCATGCAGAGGGATGACATGTTAGGATATGGCCATCTACATGCGGTCATGGCCCAAGATAGACATCTACATGTGGAGGAGAGAGACCTCAGGAGAAACCGACCCTACCCACACCTTGATCTCAGACTTTAAGCCTTCAGGACTGGGAGAAAATAAATTTCTCTTGTTTAAACCCCACTTTGTATAGAACTTTGGTATGGTGGTCCTACCAGACTAATAAACCATGGATGTTTCTGTTGCTTCCTATAGGCCGGTATCTTTCAACTTGGAGGCCGAGGACATCTAAAAAGTCCCAACATTCTTCCAGGTCAATGAAATCAGTCAGGTCCCACGTAAGTCAGTGTTGGGAACCAGCCATAGACTAAGATGGAATTATCAGATTGTGTTTCCTCATAAATAGGAACATAGAGACATATCTGATGCCCGCTCCCCATTTTCGGGGTGAAAGGAGGAAAAGTGTGAGCAGAAACAGCAATAAACTTGTACCTGAGTTCCTGGGAATCTTGACCTTGGCTTTGGGAATCTGCTTTGGAAAATGTGTGTAGACCCTGCACCCTACCCTCTGGTGCCATGGCTGTATCCTCCTACATCTTCTGTACCAGCTGAGCCCAGGCAAAAAGTCTGGACTTCCTATAACATTTAGGTGAGCAGCAGAAGACCAAAGGCCCCAGTCACGCTGGACACACAGGCCACACCGGCCATGCCTGACTCTTCCACAGCCTTTTTACCATAGTCTGTGCCAGACAGGGAGTGGATTTCATTGATTTATATGATCCTCCAGGCACTCTTCTTTCCTAAAATGTCGAGGAGAACTAATTAACCTGCAGTAATTAGAGATGTGTTTGGATTTCCTTTTGGTGTGCTGAAACTGCTAATGGCCATGGCAAAAATGTTCTGAGTCACTCTGATGACTCTGACCCTCTCAGGCATACCCTAACTTCTCCTCAAAGTCAGAGACATTTCATTCACACTTTGGTATAACCAACTGTCCCCTCCAAGGGGAGAACCCATGTTGCAGGTCTTTGGGAGCATCTGTCCAGCAGGTGTCAGGCATATGCCATGAGGCTGGTCACCCACTGTCATTGTGTCCCATCACACATTCAGCTGTTGTGGTCCTAACCTCCAGGACCTCAGAATGTGACTGTAACATTCCTCATGTGGAATCCGTTCCTTTAGCTCTAACCCTGTACTCTGTTGACTGTGCTGAGTCATGCTGGTTCAGTACCTTTTATAAAAAATGTTGCCTACAGCCTGAAATATGCAGGAGAGCCCATTCTCAAGGCCCTGACCCTTAAAGGTATATAACAGGTTTTCATTTATATAGGGATAAAAAGAGGTGACAAGGATACACAGAAGAACTATGCAAAAAGTATCTTAATGACTCAGAGAACCATGATGGTGTGATCACCCATCTAGAGCCATACATCCTGGATGTGAACTCAAGTGGGCCTTAGAAAGCATCACTATGAACAAAGCTAGTGGAGGTGATGGAATTCCAGTTGAGCTATTTCAAATCCTAAAAGATGATGCTGTGAAAGTGCTGCACTCAATATGCCAGCAAATTTGGAAAACTCAGCAGTGGCCACAGGACTGGAAAACATCAGTTTTCATTTCAATCCCAAACAAAGACAATGCCAAAGATTGTTCAAACTACTGCACAATTGCATTCATCTTACACACTAGCAAAGTAATGCTCAAAATTCTCCAAGCCAGGCTTCAACAGTTCATGAACCATGAACTTCCAGATGTTCAAGATGGATTTAGAAAAGGCAGAAGAGCCAGAGATCAAATTGCCAACATCCATTGGATTATTAAAAAATAAAAATAAAAAACAAGAGAGTTTCAGAAAAACATCTATTTCTGCTTCATTGACTATACCAAAGTCTTTGACTGTGTGGATCACTACAAACTGTGGAAAATTCTTCAAGAGATGGGAATACCAGACCACCTAACCTGCCTCTTGAGAAATCTGTATGCAGATCAGGAAGCAACAGTTAGAACTGGACATGGAACAACTGACTGGTTCCAAATCAGAAAAGGAGTAGTCAAGGCTGTATATTGTCACCTTCTTATTTAACATATGCAAAGTACATCCTGTGGAATGCCAGCCTGGATGAAGCACAAGCTGGAATCAAGCTGGATTGCCAGCAGAAATATCAATAATCTCAGATATGTAGATGACACCACCCTTATCGTAGACAGTGAAGACGAATAAAAGAGTCTCTTGATAAAGGTGAAAGAGGAGAGTGAAAAGGATGGCTTAAAACTCAACATTTAGAAAAAGAATATCATGGTATCTTGTCCCATCCCTGCATGGCAAATAGATGGGGAAACAATGTGAGCAGTGAGAGACTTTTATTTTTGGGGGGTCCCAAAATTACTGCAGATGGTGATTGCAGCTATAAAATTAAAAGATGCTTGCTCCTTGGAAGAAAAGCTGTGACCAATCTGGACAGCATATTAAAAGCAGAGACATTACATTATTGACAAATGTCTGTATAGTTAGAGCTATGGTTTTTCCAGTAGCCATGTATGGATGTGAGAGTTGGACCATGAAGAAAGCTGAGTGCCAAAGAACTGATGCATTTGAACTGTGGTGCTGGAGAAGACTCTTGAGAGTCCAAGGATATCAAACTGGTCAATCCTAAAGGAAATTGGACTCTTGTCACCCCATGGAATATGTAGTACACAGAATTCTCCAGGCCAGAATACTGCAGCAGGTAGCTATTCCCTTCTCCAGGGGATCTTTCCAACCCAGGGATTGAACCCAGGTCTTCCACATTGCAGGTGGATTCATTACCAGCTGAGCCACAGGGAAGTCCAAGAATACTGGAGTGGGTAGCCTATCCATTCTGCATCGGATCTTCCTGACCCAGGAACTGAACCAGGGTCTCCTGCATTAAAGGTGAATTCTTTACCAACTGAGCTATCAGGAAAGCTGGTAAAGGAAATCAGTCCTGAATATTCATTGGAAGGACTGATACTGAAGCTGAAGCTCCAATATTTTGGCTGCCTGATGTGAACATCTGACTCATTGGAAAAGACCCTGATGCTGGGAAAGATTGAAGGCAGGAGGAGAAAGAGATGACAAAGGATGAGATGGTTGGATGGCATCACTGACTCAATGGATATGAGTTTGAGCAAGCTCTGGTAGTTGCTGATGGGCAGGGAAGCCTGGAATGCTACAGTCCTTGGGGTTGCATGGAATCAGACACAACTGAATGAGTGAACAGGACTAAATTGAAAAAGTTGCATTTGTCTTGGACAAATAACATTTGTTTTATTGGAGGTTTATAGGAACATTTTGGCCAGACCTAAGTGTTCAGCTGCAAGAACAAAGGATTCTGACTTTAAGAAGTTTGCAGCAACTAATCCCATTTCCTCTTCTTTTAATATGTATAAAAGAAGTCTGAATTCTGACTTGCAAAAGATGGGTCTTTCAGACACTAGTCCACCATCTTCTTGGTCTGCTGACTTTCTGAATCAAGTTGCTATTCCTTGCCTCAACATTTCATTTCTAAATTTATTGGCCTGTTGTATAGTGAGCAGTATGAGCCCAATTTGGTAACAAGTATATCTGGAGGTGGAGTCTTTAAAGAGAATTAAGGTAAAATGAGGTCGTTAAAGTGGGCTGTAAGTCAATCTGACCAGTGTTCTCATAAGAAGAGGAGAATAGAACATAGATATACACAGTGGAGGATGACCATGTAAGGACATAGGGAGAAGATGGCCATCTGCAGTTCAAGGAGAGAGACCTCAGCAGGAACCAGCCTTGTTGATATCTTGATCTTGGATTCAAGCTTTTAGAACCGGGAGATGATACATTTCTGTTGTTTAAAACCCCCTGTCTGTGGTTCTTGTAATAACACGAGCTGACTAGGACACCCACTATCTGACTGATTGGAGAGGTGACCGAGGTTGACTGTTTCCTTGGACTGGATAATGAAGCCCAGGGTCCCTTCACCAGACCTGTGTGATTTCTACCTGATGTCCCGGCATGACACCTTTGCAGATGGCAGGACCATAGCCAACCGGAATTGTGCATGGCTGAAGTGTGTCTTCTGTTTTTAACTGGAGCCATGAGGCTGAAAAGCGAAACAGTGGTGACAGACGGTCCAGTGAGATACCTCTCAGTCCAGGGGCACTGGTTTGAGGTTTTAGAGCAAGCTTTTGGGGGATTTATAATTTGTTTTGCATTCCAGCACAGAGCAGTGCATCTTAAACTCCAGGGTGCAGGAGGTGGTCTGTGATGTGCTCCCAGGGGCCTCTGGAGTTCTTTCATAAAGTGTATGTTTTCCGTGAATCACTACATAGAACAGGGGTGAACAGTGTCTGCATGGTAGGGATGACTGCCTTGCATTGAAGGATGTTTGCTCTGTACTTGCCTTCATTTTCTCTGTTGATGATGTCCAGTGGAGGTCACTCAAAGAACAAGGAAGAGAGAGGATGACTGGGGAGGTTGAGACACTGCAGACCCTGTATGCTGGAAAGAGCTGCCCCGTTACTCAGGGAAGACAAAAACTAAAATCAGTTCTGCCCTGCCCTGCCCGATGCAGCCAAGCAAGGCAATGTTCCATGAACAATTTCAAGTTAGACAGTATTTACTAGTTTGTTCTTTAGTGATACATTTTGTGTTACTGTGTTTAAATGGATTGGTCCACTAAAATCATGGATCATTGGTTAAAAATGAGTTCATTGTTAAAAAAGAAAGTTAAAGACAATGATGATGATGAATTAATCGGTGGTTCATCATGCACCAGAACAGAAGACCTGAGTTGATTTATCAAGCCCAGAACATGCAAATACATCCTTCTTGCCCAATCCAGGCTACACGGTATCAGCAAACAGCATCATCAGTCACCTAAGTGAGGTTAATCTGAAATTTATTGGTTTTTTAGTTTTGTTTGCATTTGAATTGTAAATTCATTTTGTTTCTATAGTTGCATGAGAGCTATAACAACAAGCAGTTTCTACCTAGTTTTCTATTTAGGCTTATTTAAATAACTTCATTATAAAAATAATTTGAGTTAAGCTATTCAAGCTGCCTACACAACATGATATCATTCTGGAGTCTAAACTGAATGTCAATAGAAATAATGTAGATGTGTGTAAATAAATGAAAAATTATATGTATATATAAAATTGTTTATTATATATTTTTCTATGTGTATATTTTATTTCTATGCATTTATATATTTCTTTTATGTGATTTACATACAAAATGTATATACATATATGCACAAAATGTGTGTGTATGTGTATATATATATATAATTTCTAAAATATATATTTAAGGCACCTGCATAGTACTTAATTTTGGCCATGTGGTCAGGGACATAGATTTTAAATAAGAGACACCTGGATTTCACAGCTTGCCCCATTATTTATTAGTTTGATACCTCTGTGTCTCAGTTTCCTCAAAAGTAAAATGAAAATAGAAATATAATAGAAAATAATAATTAAAAAGAGTATAATACTTAAGCCATAGTGTTGTCAGGAGGATTGAACAAAAGAATGTATAAAGCCTGAACACAGAGTAAGCACTCAGTAGATATTTCTTTGGATCTGAAGTTTGCAGGTGAGAACATAGCAGTAAAAACAAAGGGTGGCCTGGACATCCCTGGGGGCAGTTTCCCTGGAGCCCATCAATGGGCCAAGAGCTCCCAGCAGGCAGGCTCAGGGAGAGGGTGGGAGCTCCAGGCTGTGCCCTTAGACACTGGTTCAGAATGTAAGCCATCTACACCCCCTGCACACATGTGCTCTGTGGCTCCTATGCTGTAATGTGACAAAGACCTGGTATCAAGTGAGAATTTGCTGAATGCCTGGCAGCATGATGAAGATGTGCAAGGACTGTCTGTTTTCACTGGTGCAGGCTTGCTGTCTCAGGATGGTGTGTCCTCTCCTGCTCCAGGCCCCCTCCTTTCTTTGTCTTGTGTGACCTCACTCTCCATTCGCCTCTCTACCCAGCAAGAGGGCAATTGAGGCCCGTGGCTTGTTGAGTGTCTAAGAGATGCCTGATCTTGACAAGCTATCCTTGGCACACTCTTCAACTTGGGTATGGTCTTTTACCAAGTGGCCCACATGGACATGCCAGCTAGTGTGGGCTAGGGAATAGAACCTTAGTTTGAGCAAAGAGCAATTAGGAGGTGAATTTGCAGGAGGACAACTGAATGCTGCACCCAAACCGAGCGAAAATGTGGCAGGCAGAGCCCACAATTCACTTCCTCACACCAACACTTCATTGCTTCCTGGAACAACAATTGCTGTTATTGTTCAGTCGCTGAGTTGTATGTGACTCTTTGAGACCCCATGGACCGCAGCATGCCAGGGTCCTCTGTCCTCTACTGTTTCCCAGCGTTTGCTCAAATTCATGTCTATTGAGTCAGTGGTGCCATCCAACTATCTCATCCTCTGCTGCTCCCTTCTCTGTGCTTGTCCTCAAATTTTCAAGTCCCTTGACACACAGACTTGAAAATCTGAATCTGTGCCCGTTCACCTCCAGGGCTGTCTCATCCTCCCATCCTCACCTTGTCCTCTGTGGAATCACACCGTCTCCCTCCCATTCCAATGGGCTGTGAATCTTACCTCCCTCTCCTGAAAATGACTAGGTTCTCCCACTGCATTTTCTCAACTAAGATGATTTGTACAGCAATTTTCATCTTCTGAGAAAAATGTGAGGGGAAGAAAGAAGAGGTGCAAAATGGGAGTGCTCAGTAATTAATCCAGAATGGAGACGCAGAGTTACATTCAGGTGGTAATTGGATTTTAACCCCACTGGGAGTTGTTTTCCATGCAGACACTAATGTCTGAGCTGTCTGTCTTCACAATGTATCTCCCTCTTGGATCTGAGCAGGGTTAGATGCCAGGGAGAAAAATTCCTGAGTCAGATGAGCTGAATAAAGTGAGCAGGGCCATGGGTGATGCCGGAGGGAGATGTCCCTTCGGGTGGATAATAATGAAGATGGCCATTGGGTCATCCGGAGGTGTCCAAAAGGATGCTAGGGGACCATTCTCTTCTCTCTTTTCTCAGTATTTCTTTTGGGTTTCTAAAATAGTTGCATTTCATAAATTTTCCAGAATATTGGGGAAACAGCCGTTGCCCTTTTCCAGCACACCTGGCGGATCTTTGAGCTCTGGTTGGGGGCGGGAGGGAGGTGAGACATGGATGTCCCGGCTTCTGGGCTCTTTCAGGTCAGTCTGTCTGCCTTGAGCTTGTGCTTTTAGTTAGTAAGCACTCTGGGTCCATCCCAGGTCATGATTTGGGGGTGGCTCATGTAGTGGTATTTGGGGGAGGTCATCTCTCTGCCGGGTTCCCAGGGCTGTCCTAGGGGCAAAGTGGGTGGTGAGGCTCTGGTGGGGGGCTGGGCTGTCTGCTCAGAGGCTCTCCCCTCAGGATATGGGGGGAGTCTCAGGAGTTAAACCCCCAGAGTTGTGGGGAGGTATTCAGTCACTCTGACAACACTACTACTTCCCTCCTTTTACACGTGTCAAAATCAGTGTGCGCAGTGCAGTTTTTAAGGGGAAAATTTGCACCTATGATTCTAATACTGAAGTGGCCAAAAGCCCTTAGGTTGCCAGGCCGGGACTGGGATGCAGTGGATAGACTGGTTTGGGGGCACTCGACAGGGGCTGGTGCTGTGGTAAGGAATCTGCCTGCCAAGGCAGGAGATGCAAGAGACGCAGGTTCGACCCCTGGGTTGGGAAGATCCCCTGGTGTAGGGCTTGGAAACTCGCTTCAGTGTTACCGCCTGGAAAATTCCATGGACAGAGAGGCCTGGCGGGCTACAGTCCACAGGTTTGCAAAGAGTCCGACATGACTAACATGCAGCATGCACACATATGCCAGGGGATACCCCTCCCTGTTCTTTCTTCTTGTTGGTCGGCAGCAGGACGTGACCTTCCAGCCTGTCCTTCTTCAGGAGAATGTTGGAGAACATTCTCTGTCCTCCTCTGGATGTCCATTACCTGGCAGCTGACACTGTTTATAATCCAGTGGTTCTCTTTCTGGGCTTTGTATGTAAGTTCCCTCTGGTCCCCTCTGTCCTTCCTGCACATGCTCTGTGTCCTGGGACCTGCCTCGTGCACACAGCTTCCCAGATGTCCTTGTCACCTGGCTGCCGATGGTCCGATGGAGGCCCTGGTGGGAGATCAGGGGGCTGAAGGAAGAGAAAGTCCAGGTGTTTCTCCCTCCTCTTTCTGCTCCTTGAAGGATTTGTTCAATTTTCAGTTTCCCACTTAGCCTTCAAGAGAAATTTTCTTCTTATGTAGGAAGAGAGAAAATGGTGTCATTTGGGGCATTTTCTGTTTCTGAGCTTCTGGGGGAGGGCGAGCTGACCGAAAGCAAAGAATTCTGGCAAATCTGCCAGTGTGGCGTGGTGCTGGTTGTGACCACAGCTTGGGATGCTGGCCGAGAGGAAGTGCTGCCCGCTTTAAGCTTCATCATGTGGCTCCTGACCGCCAACCCCTGGACTCCAGTCCCTCCTTACCCCTTGGTGTCACGGATGTGTGTGGGCTACAGGTTTTCAGCAGGGGCCCTCCAGTTTTAGAAACAGGTGTGGACCTCACCCTGGCATTTCTCTGCTGATCTGACTTGTTGATACAGTGTCCTAGGGAACTGCTTCATTGTATGGCAGGTTTGCTCACCTTGGTACCCAGATGACACGTGACTATAACAAGATTGGTAGCTGAGATGTACTGTGAAAGCAGTCTGAATGAGTCTCTGTCAGGAGCAGACTTCCTGAAGATGAAAACCCAGCTACATTAACTCTGTTGCCTCTGGGGCTTATGCATGTCACTCCCCACACACAGAACCTCCTCACACCCCTATGTTTCCAGAGACAGATGAAGATACTTGTTTCACAGGAAAGGTTCATTTTGGTCATTAACGTTAATGTTTTGCTTTTTAAAAGTTAATTTTTATCGGCGTATTGTTGCTTTACAATGTTGTGCCAGTTTCTGCTGTACAGCAAAGTGAATCAGCTGTATACATATACATATATAGGATTTCCTTCCCATTTAGGTCACTACAGAGCATTGGGTTGAGTTCCCTGTGCTATACAGTAAATTAGTTACCTATTTTATACATAAGACCAATAGTGTATATATGTCAAACACAGAGTTTGTTTTTTTTTTTTTTTTTGCCACACTGGAGGCATGTGGGATCTTAGTTCCCTGGCCAGGAGATTGAACCTGGGCCCCATGAATTGGGAGCACAAAGTCTTCACCACTGGACCACCAGTGAAGTCCCAGTTGCTGACTTTTGATCTGGCCTTCAAGGGGTTCTTGTAGAATAAACCACTTGGGTCAGAGCTCTGTGCTGTCCCAAGGCCACTCAGAAGTGCAAAAGGACCCAATATTTTAGTAACATGTGTGATATTGGCCCCCATCCTGTCCAGGGGCCACAGTGGGCCATCTGGCTCCTGCCTGGCCAGGCTGGCCTTGGTGCTGGGCTGTTCTTAGCTCCACAATCATATGGTGAAAATGTTAATCCATCCTGTTAAAAAAAAAAAAATGAAGAGAATATAGAAAATAGACACAAGTACAAAAAAAAAAAGAAGGTTGAGTGCCAAAGAATTGATGCTTTTGAACTGTGGTGTTGGAAAAGACTCTTGAGAGTCCCTTGGACTACAAGGAGATCAAATCAGTCAATCCTAAAGGAAATCAGTCTTAAATATTCATTAAAGGGGCTGATTTTAAAGATGAAGCTCCAATTCATTGGCTACCTGATGCGAAGAGCTGATTCATTCGAAAAGATCCTGATGCTGGGAAAGATTGAAGGCAGGAGGAGAAGGGGATGACAGAGGATGAGATGGTTGGATGGCATCACCGACTCAATGGACATGAGTTTGAGCAAGCTCTGGGAGATGGTGAAGGACAGGGAAGCCTGGCGTGCTGCAGTCCATGGGGCTACAAAAAGTTAGACACAACTGAACAACTGAACAACAACAAGACCAAAATCACTTATTATCACCAAACCCAGAAATCAAGTGAATGTTGTTTTCTCCACCTATTTTTAATGTATATATATCTGAAAGATCCACTTACATAAGACTGGATGATTCTGCATAGTTAATTGAACACATTACTTTCAAAAACTGAACATTAAATACAAGGCTGGTTGGCTTGAGGTATGTATTTGTGATCATTTAAGGGCACAAATATTCTTCCATTTTTAGTTTACCAAGAGTTTTATCTGGAATGAGTGTTGGAGTTTATCAAGCGTTTTCAGCAGCTGTGAAAGTAAATAGATGTTTTCTTTTAAACAATATGACCTGTTGATGAGATGTTTGTTATTAGGTGCTTCACCATTACTTGGGCTTCTAAGGTGGTGCCAGTGGTTTAGAATATCTCTGCCAATGCAAGAGATGAGGGTTCAACCCCTGAGCTGTGAAGATCCCCTGGAGAAGGAAATGGCAACCCACTCAAGTATTCTTGCCTGGGAAATTCCATGGACAGAGGAGCCTGGTGGGCTCCATTACTTAAGGCCATTTTGCATCTCCTTTTAGGGAAGAACCATTCACTCAATAACTATTTGTTGAATGAATGGATATCGACTAGATGAGGGTTTTTGAATAAATTAAGGGAGGTGACCTTTCTCTTCTGCTCTTTTCAAAAGTTAGAGTGTTTTCTGAGCTAAGACTGGTAAATGAGAAGAGTGTGTAAGCCAAGTAATACAGGGTGAGTCCCCAAAATAAGAAATAAAGACCACCTTTGTCCATCCTTTGGCTGAACCTAATTCATTGGTGAGTTATCCAGAGTGTCCTTGAAATATGACCCAAACTGCATTGTCCAGAATGCTGAGAAAATGTGAATTTTAGTTCAGCTTCTTTCACTAGGACATGAAAAAGAGAGCCCTTAGCTTGAACCTCAAGGCTAGAGCTTTTTTTGGTATCTGCCAAAATATGTACTCTTATTATGATTACAATTGCACCATGTTACTTTCCAAGGTGACAATCATCTTCATCATTGAAGTTTAGTTGTTTACTTTGATTCAGCTTCCTCTGAATGAAACTGATGTTACTGAAACATCAGATGTTACTAAAACATCTGAATAGAACTCTTTAACTTGAGAATTGAGAACACACAGAGATTAATTGAGAGGAATCCAGGCTATACTATAGATGTGCCAAGCCTTTACTGTGGACATATATTTGTGTTCTATATTACTTTGTCAACAAAGGTCCATCTTGTCAAGGCTATGGTTTTTCTAAAGGTCATGTATGGATGTGAGAGTTGGACTCTAAAGAAAGCTGAGTGCTGAAGAATTGATGCTTTTCAACTGTGGTATTGGAGAAGACTCTTGAGAGTCCCTTGGACTGCAAGGAGACCCAACCAGTCCATCCTAAAGGAAATCAGTCTTGAATGTTCATTGGAAGGACTGATGCTAAAGCTGAAACTCCAATACTTTGGCCACCTCATGCGAAAAGCTGACTCATTTGAAAAGATCCTGATGCTGGGAAAGATTGAGAGCAGGAGGAGAAGGGGACGACAGAGGATGAGATGGTTGGATGGCATCACTGACTCAATGGACATGAGTTTGGGTGAACTCTGGGAGTTGGTGATGGACAGGGAGGCCTGGAGTGCTGCGGTTCATGGGGTCACAAAGAGTTGGACACGACTGAGCGACAACTGAAACTGAACTGAAAGCAAGGAAAGGAGCAAGGAGGTCCTGGAGAGGAAGCAAGTGGTAGCAGATGCTAAAAGGACACTCATCCCTCAGTACCCTGGGGAACTGGTCCTAGGACTGCTCCCCCCACATGGACACCAAGCTCCGAGGATGTTCAAATCTGTTACAGTCAGGGATTTGCATCCACAGGGTCAACCAAGTGCAGATGGATCAGAAGTGTGTTGAATCTGAGAATGAGCAGCCTGCAGATACAGAGAGCTGATTGGATGTGAGGGGCCTGGATAGGGGTCCCTGGTGGTGGAGGTGGGCAGGCCCTTGAGAGGGAAGGCAAGGCGAGTGGGTGTGTGTGCTCAGTCATGTCTGACTCCCTGGTGACCCCATGGACTGTAGTCTGCCAGGTTCCTCTGTCCATGGAATTCTGCAGTCAGGAATACTGGAATGGGTTGCCATTTCCTCCTCTAGGGAGATTTCTCCTTATTCACTCCTACTCAGTGGTGGTGGGGCTTTCTCTTGCATTCCCATTCACTTATTTGACAGAATTTTTAAAGCACCTCGGTGTACATGTGCTGTGTAGGATCTTGTTTTCCTGGTGTCCCTGAAGTTTTGACAAAGCTTCTCTGAAGTTCTAATTGGATGGTTCTTCCAGCGAGGTGAACCTGTGGGAAGACATATGCCTTCAGGGGCTGCTTCCCATGCCACCTGGGTTTCCAATGGTCACGTCCCACTTTTTAGCATCGCATAACTGATGCAATCTGTACATTAGCTTGATGGTTATCAAAGCTCCTGAATACACTTCACATGCACACCTCTGCCCTTCTTTCTGTGCTTTTGTGAGTGTGTCGACATCTATTTACGATCTCACCACCAACACTGAATAAATTCAGGAGCTGATGGACGGACAAATGAATGGCATGCATTTATAATCGGCCAGACTTACTTCGAGACCTCCTGATGCAAGATGTAATTCTTTAGATTAATAAATGAAAAGCGACTTCCCCTCTGGAGCAAACGCTGTGTCAGCAGTCAGGCCGGCACGTGGCGCATCCATCTCCCTGGCGGACAGAGCCAAGGATAATATTTTGGCAGGATATCTCCACACAGTTACTCAGTACAACACTGTCAGTCAGAGGGCAGTTTATGAAGCAGGGATTTATCAAGTGCACTTGGAACTGGGGCCGGGGCCAGTCTGTCCCATGTAGCACACCTGTCTCTCTCTCTCTCTCTGATGAGTTCTGATCAGTGGTTGACTTGGAATCCACACGGCGTCCAGGCATACCGCCTGCCCAGCTCCCATCGGCTGTGGCTGTCAGCCTGTGTCAGCTTGGAGTTGATGCTCAGACTCCAGGAAAACTCGTCAGAGAAAAGCCAGAGGACATTCTTCCAGATGGGAGCTTGGCGATGGTGGGAGGTAAAACCAAGGGGTGGAGGTGCAGGGGATATGGGAGCATATGGGATACAATTCATCAGCTGTGCTTGCTAAGTCGCTTCAGTCATGTCTGACTGTGACCCCATGGGCTGTAGCCCACCAGGCTCCTCTTTCCCTGGGGTTCTCTAGGCAAGAATGCTAGAGTGGGTTGCTGTGCCCTCCTCCAGGGGATCCTCCCATCCCAGGGACTGAACCCACATCTCCTGCATTGTCAGGTGTGTTCTTTACCACCAGCATCACAATTCATGAGCTAGAGATGCATTTCCCCAAACTTTTATTTGCAATTAAAATGATATATGTGTGTGCATATGTGTATGTGTGCACTTGTATATGTGAGTGCATATGTGTATGTGTGTACTTGTACATGTGAGTACATATGTGTATGTGTGTACTTGTACATGTGAGTGCATATGTGTGTGTACTTGTACATATGAGTGCATATGTGTATGTGTGTACTTGTACATGTGAGTGCATATGT